>NC_142384.1:11448892-11819725 GCF_059441005.1 Hippichthys cyanospilos
AAATAACCAGGGAATGCTTCTCATCTTGATTGGAATTGAAAGTGTCACATTATGAGCGACGGCGTTGGAATCATTCACCCTTTCAATTGACTGCGGGGGGAAAGCTCATCCTACACAGTCCAGTTGCTTCCTCATCTCCCAAATCTCCCGTGAGGTTCCGGCAAATATTCAGCGACACGGCGCCTCCGATCCGACGACGCCTTCATAATGCTCATATGCCTTCCTAATAACGTCGACGCGGGAGCCAGATCATCTTCCTCATTGGCGGCGGCGGCGGCGGAGCTCTCGTTTAATCAAATCCAGAAGCGTGTCATTGCGCGCGCGCGTACGCACTTCAATCTCCACACATACACAAGTGGCACAAAACCCGCACCATCCAATCCATCACTCTTGCCACAAACAAGGAGCACGACGCAAGGTTGCGGGGTGGACTATGTCTCGTCCATCTATGCGCCTTGGTGAACCATGACACGTCAAGGCCAAGGCAGAACTCAAACTAGGTTGCATGCGCCTTTTTTTTTTTTTAAGACGCTAAGGAGGATATTAACGTCTCCTCTGGCAGGATATTAATCTAGCTGTCTATTCTCGGTCATCATCCGCAGATGTATGCAAGCTACAGGTGGAAAAGCAGCACGATGAAATCCGGAATCTCCAAACTTCCTTGTCAGCAAAAAAAATCTCGATTAAATTTTCATGGTATCGCATCAAATATGGAAGAGGTAACCAAAGATGAGAGTATGGTATAATGTAATTTTGTCATCTTTTTACTGTTCTTTTACTATAAGGCCTTAACACTAGTGCTCAATTTATTTGTATGGCGTCACGAGAAATAAATTAGCAGAGTCTGAAGTCAAACTAAAGATTTTTCTGTCATTTGAAAATGGCTCAAAGGTATTTTTAACGAAATGTAGTTTAATCTAATCTGGGACAACGCTTATAGAAATGTTAAAGATCTCTAATGGTTTTAATTCTATCCAATGAAGAGTTGTCAATTTACTACTTGGTCTTTGTCACTTTTCCACCAAATTACAACTCTACAAACTTATCAGATGCACCTCTTCATTTTGTAATGCACCTTTATTGCAACTGTCAATAAAACTCTTCAGGGTGTGACCACTGTCACGCACAAAATGTTCAGATTAGCGCATATTTTGATAACTTGACTTTGAGATCTTGAAATTGACCTTGCAGACCACATGACCTTGGTAAAGATTTAAATGAAAACAATCTCTTGCAATGTTTCTAAAACCAATGAGTTTCATGGATGTAAAAACGTTTATCATGATCAAAGTTGGAATCGTTCACTTTTACATACATATTCATATTTCTTGGATGATTTGTCACACAGTTTAAAATAGTACAAACTCGCCACAAATGGATCATGACCCTCGAACGGCGGTTCTGAATCAAGATGGCAGACTTTTTTCAGGCATGCCTTTTAGAGATGTCTATTAAATTTAATGTTGCTCAGTCAAATTGGCTTCGGGGCTGAGTTTTATAAATAGCGTGGTGGGTTTTGGAGTATTAGAAACTCCTCAGTCCAGAACGTTGATATATCTAAAAATAACGGCGAGGAAAAGGGCATTTTTTCAAGAGAGCTTAATTGCGTTTGTGTCAGTGTTTCAGGGCAAGACACCTGCGGTGTGCTCACATCCTGGCGGGCTTTGCTAAATGTATGTTGAGTTGCCTGTGAGGAAGTGACATAAAAGCTCCTTTTTACATCCAATAAATCCATTCAGCAATCTCTTGGTGTGGCGGTCGCGTCACGTATTGAGATGGCTGTCACGGAATTTGATGCAAGTTCCCCGCCATCCACTCAGACTGGCTCCCGTCAGTATTTCGTGCCACTCGGGGCGTCTGACAAGAGCACAAAAGCGACATGGAGGGCAAGCACTCAGGATATGGAAGTTATAAACATTGTGGGCCATCATAAATCACCCTTCCATTTGTTGATAACATAATCCTTCTAAACATCATATATCTAAAAACATCTGTCCGTCCGTCCATTGCCGTTTTCAACCTCTACCTTGAGTATACCGAAACCCACTCATTTAACCATTAATATAGAATACATAGATGTTCTCCCGCCTGTTATAGACCTAAATGAATCTGCTCGAGTTAATATTTAATCATCTTTCTTCCAGTCATATATTTAAATGTATTCAACAACCATGGATATTTATTTTCCTGCCCGTCTTTTACTGCAATTCATCCATCCACAGAGTTTACATGTCCATCAGCTTACTAATTCATTTGATAAAAATCATATTTCTGCCTATTGCATACCTGAATGCATTATTTATATATTTATCCCTCTGTCCATCATTTCAAATTGTACTAATTCTTTTAAAGAATTTTTTTTTTAATTTTTGATTTTGTCATTGTTCTTAAATGTTTATTGGCAATTTATCATTCTTCCAATTTGTGAATTTGAGATGGTAAAACTGTCACAGGAGAGCAGCCAATAATATAATGCTATATTACATCATTTTATACTAGTATCAATAACATGTAATCAGGCTATTCGGTACTCGGCCGTCCCGGTGGAACCTGAGAATATTTTGAGAGGCTGGAATTGTGGGCATGTGGATAATTTTAGGTCTTTAAAGGGTTTATCACAGGGGTGCCCAAGTCCGGTCCTCGACAAACAGGCTGGATGGGGGCACCCCTGGTTTATCAATTATGCAAATAATCGATTAGTTGTTAATCGTTGCACCTTTAGACATGTTCCATTTTCTGCAGGTTTACCCAAATCAACCCAGACATCATTAGTATATTCCATATACCATAGTATATATGGTATATGAAGTACAGAATACTTTACATACGTACTACTTAAATTCATCTATGAGATCAATTAGTGAGCCTTCCACCCTTTATACCTAATCTCTCTCTCATTCGATATCCTTCAGGAAACGATATCGTCCCCCACAGCCCATTGTCTAAACTGCTGGTCATCCTCCTCCACGACTGCCCACTGATCTTTTCCTTTTTCCCAATAACAGCATCTCACACATGGCTTTGTCGGCGGAGACAAACACTATGAGAGAGACAGCGGGAACACAAAGGCCTGATGTTGACACGTTAAGAGAAGACGGCATCCGAGAGGCCAAGGGCCCGCGCGGCGCTCAAACGAGAAAGGACATCGCTCATTTCCAAGCTCAAATTGCCTTGCTCTCATTTCTGACCCCACCTTTAACAGGCTTATTGAGGCTATTCATGGCTGGCCTCTACACACACAAACACACACACACACACAATGTGACAACAACCCCGTAAACAAGTTGTTTTAATGCAGCTGTCTTACACGGCCTTGAGCGGCGTGCCTGACTTAAATCTGTTAACGGCCATTACAAAGAGGGGGCAGCCATTTATATCCCCTGCCCCGGGGGCGGGATCATGTCTCCATGGCTACAACGGCGTGTTGACCGGCCGCAAAATAACGGCCGCCCGGCAGGCACGGTGATTGATCGGCCGGCTCGGGCCACGAGGGAGAGCGGCGTTGAGTTGCCGAGACATCTCGTTGACATTTCACCTCGCGGGCACAGATGAGCGCCGCGTCCTGCCCCCTCCTCCCGCCGCGATTTCCCGGCCGCTCGCCAGCCTCCTGTCAGGTCGGCGAGCGCTCGTATAACTTCATTACTTTTTAATGTCCGGCGTAATTACTGCCGCCTGCTGTAATTGGGCAGAGATATGAGAACAATAAAGGGTGTCAGGACACAGAACAGGGTTTTAATTGTGGGTTAACCATATTTATTTTGCCACGAGCTCTCTCCTCTCATCGCCATGCGGGCTCAGCCGTGCGGGCCGAGCGCCGGAGAGCGCATTAAACGACAGATCTGATTAAGAGTCGAGTCGCGCCGTACTCGATTTCAAATTCTTCGCGACTTCGTACCACCAGCCATTTTGTCTAGGCGCTTCAAAATTTGAGGCAGTTGGACAAAATATGTGAGACTAGTTCATTTTAGGAGCCCAGCGCACATGTTGAAAACGACTAATATGGCCACTCGAAGACAAACTGGCAGACTTTTTTCCTTTTCCTACACGAGTCAAACTTTTTAGAGTGCACGGGTGATTAAAATGTTTGATACATTTAATGTAAAAAGGAAATGATGGTGGATAGACAAATGTAGGGACATTTTGATATGAGATTAAATGAAAGCTGAATTTGTCAAGATTTTGTATCTAGGCTCCGCAGGCTAAATGTTGATGAGCACATTAAATCCGCAATCTGATTACGGCAAGACGCACCACCGCCAAGTAGCTGAGCTCCTCCAGGGTTTAGATTAGGTCCAACCTCTCAACCTGTGTGTCACCTACTGATAATTAACTTATATTCATCAGGTCCATTTGTCTCCCAAAGGCTTCCACCGCCCCAAGTTATGGACTTAAACATGTATTTGGTTAGCAGTGGACACTTTAAAGAAAATAAACACCTATGGAAAAACATGCCAAATGAATGACCACAGCTCTTAATAAGGTATCGTTCTGTGTCTCAAATTTAAAATTCAAATATCACCCCACACAACTACACTAACATTAAACTGTTCTATTTTTATTCCTGTGCTAAAGAAAAAAAAAAGATTTTGGTGTGTTCCAATTTGGGGGCCTTTTTCGGGTCCATTTCAGCATTTTCCTGCTGTCTTTCAATGATAGGGGGGGGGGGCTGCAGAAAGAATTTTAGTCAGTTTCACTTCAGAAATTTGGTAGAAATGTTTTTCATGAGTAGACCTACATAAAAAAAAAACTCAATAAGCTTTGCCAAGAAAAACAAAGGAGACTGAAAATATGGCTCCGAGCAACCAACCAAGGCTGATTTCCAAAAGTACTTTAACAATAAACTCATCCTAGAAAGTTTCATTTTAAACAGCTTTTAGGTCAATCTTGCATGTGCCGAAAGTCCCATTATTCATAGAATCATCTGCATTCCGTCCTGGCAGAAATGCTTTGACATAACAACTCCACTCCTGATTGTTCCAATTTCCTTCAAACTCTGCATTCCATCCTCAGGCGGGCTCTCATTACTGCTCACAATTTTTAATTACATTTGACATACAGCTGCATGGCCTCGCCATTTCGCTTATGGTATATGCAAACGCAGCAGTGCATTTTTCAAAGAAACACTTTGACTGGTGTAGACAAGTATTCAGCTATGACTGACTCATTAGAGGAGCATCGGGTCGGTGGAAGTGCCGAGCCGGGGGAGGGGGTGAAATAAATAAGCCGACGGGGGTGGGGACATGCTTTGGCATCATCGAAATCTTGGCCATCACTTCCTACTCTTCACCGTGCCGCGCATCAATCTCTCGACGGGGGTTCATCAGTGCTGATTCGCCGGAGACCATTATCAGATTCCCATCGCCCTCCATCACCGGCCGGCCTCTCGACAACAACAACATGGGGCCACTCCAGAGGCCGACCGACTTGATTGATGTTTATCAGAGGAGCCGTCGCTGTTGACCTGTGCGGCCCATTCAGCTATTATCTGTCTGCGTGAGACGCGTAACATTCGCGCTCCGAAGCCACCAAAACGTCAATGAAAAGACGTTGAGACTCAGTCATGCTAATCCAAGGTTGGTTTTTTTTTGGGGTGTCCGTTTGGTCTGCATTTTTCCTCTCGTCCAGTTTCAGCATTCTTCCTTCAACTTTTCGGTAAAATTCAGCCTGTTCCAATTGCCAACTTGACATTTGTAGGAGTGGACTCACAAACCAGGATGCAAAAAGCCATGTTAAAAAGTTGCAGAAAGTCCTCCGTTTTGGTTTGAGGCAGTAATTTTGCTATTGTTCTATCATATAGTGTCTTTTCCTGTACATTTTGTCTGGTTGCTACCAAATAAAAACCACAGTCATTGTGCCCCAAGTATGTTTCACTTATCAGCATGGAACGGAGTGTGCCTGCGCCTGGAACGAAATGGGAGGTCTGCCATTTTGGTTTGAAATTTTGGACGTATTTACAGAAGCCTTTCAAAGGCAAACTTGTATTCCAAAAACTGTCCTATTACTCACAAAGTATGTATCGTGGAAAAAAAAAAGTAGGGCTCAAGCCTCTATTTCATTATCTCTTCATTTGTCAGTCGATCAGGTCATCCATCAGGTTTGTCAACTTCTGTACATCCTGTGCCTCTTATTTAGCTCCGTATTGTGGACATCGGAGTTTTCTTCTACCAGTTTTGGTATGCAGTGCTATCAAAGATATCTCACAAAAAAGATGCCATAATTCAACAAATATGAGATGTGATTCCAGGGCCTTTTTGACCATTATGAGATGTTGTCTGATTACTACACATTTTGAAGCACATATGGGTGTGACTGGATTTTAAGAATACTTTTGTTTTGGTCTTGGCTCGTGGGCGGAGAAGTTTAGTTTGCGTTTTTCCGAAATCTCTTCATTTACCCATCAGTCCAGTTCATCCATTCATCCAGTTCATCCATCATTCATGCCCAATCCTTTTTGAACAAAGATTTACATTTCCAGTAGCAAACCTTTTAAACTGAATCTATTCCAGCCTGCAGTAACTAACCACAGAACACATTTTCTTGTTTTCACGCACGCAGGCACACACCCTGATGACCTTACACTTGGGAGGCAGAGACAGGGATTCACTTTTGAAGCACGGTAAGCCATTTGCAAGATCTCTATGGGAATAACAGGAACTGTTGTTTAGCTGTGTGTGTAAATACCAAAACTAAACAACAGCACTAATATTAAATATTAATATTAGTATTAGACATAAATTAGTATAAACATAATATTAGTACTAAACATAAAAAATAAAGTTTTATGCACAATATCAGTTTCCAATTATTTAACAGAATAATCAATTTAATAATTAACTTAAAAAACATATATACCTGTATATATATATAGTAACACCATAGTAACAGCGCTGATCAGGACTCGTCTGTCTTAAGTGAAAATCCACAAAAATGACAGCTTTTTCCCAAGAGCTATTAACGCTCTTAATAACAAAACAAGAACACACCGCAATAATTGCCCTGTGTGAAAGTATTATTCTTTTCTATAATATTCATTATATTTATTGTTTATATTGATTTAATGGTGCCAATCAGGGTAGTGCTCAGAATTCCATTGTACATTTACAATATAGGCATTACTATTGTATTGCATTGTATTGCATTCAATTCTATTGAAAAGGCTTGAAGAGGCACACACACACACACTCACAAAAATACTTTTTTTGGTTTGAATTCGCCATTTATGTGCAATCTTGTCCATTTTCTCATAGATCTGTCAAAGAAAAACATCTCACACAGATTTCCCCCCTCAATTTGAAGTATGCAAACAGGCGAGAGTACGAAACAAATCATTTTGGTTTTTACCACTGCTTGTATACGTTTTGATCGACCGTGTCAAAACATTTGCTACATCATTATGCTACCAAATCTCCCTCCCCATCCATTCATCTCTCCAACCACCGCTCACATACAGTGCATTCGCCCCCCTCCCATCTACTTAAGACTACCCCCGATTGGAATAGCATCCAATCAACATTAATCCATCCTTCTAGAAGCGTGGTCCGAGAAAAGGAAGGCGCTCTCCTAAACAAGCCTTTTATCTCTTAAAAGCACACAATGATGCACACGCACAAACACACACTATCAGAGTGTAATCCAGTCTTTGCCCTGAGTCTCCTGTGGGTGTCTGTGGTTTGCTGTGCCAGTGAAATGAAAGCAGGCCTCTCTAATAACAGCGAATTTAATACTAGCACTGGTGTCTTAATGAGAGTGCCCTGTGTACGCTCAGGGCTCATATCTGTTGTGCCGCCGGGAGAGGAGGCGAGGAAGGAACGGGATGAACCGGGGGGAAATGTAGGCAAAATCTCCCATTAGCATCAAACTCCCAGGCCCACGCGCTCAAACTGGGAAGCAATCGTCAAACGCGCCATATCCAAGGCGGTGATCGGAATCCACAAAACGGACACGCGTAAACGAGGAGACATTTAGCAATTAGCGCGTGGGTCGTGTCGGGGACCTCCGGAAAACAAAGCGCGGCAATAATCTCCGCCTTAATAGACCGGGCGAGCTCCCCTGAGCGTTGGCGAAACCGAACGGGTGCGGCCCAGATTTGAATATTTAATAACGGCGAGTGATAGGGGGGGGAGCGGCGCTGGGGGAACGACAACAATGAAGGAGACGAGAAGGCTGAGCTCATTGAGTCGCTCCCTGTGGTATTAATGCATTTTAAATGATTTTCCTTTTTGACTGAATAGCCATGAATCCACTTTGAAAATAGCAAAACAACGAGGGTGCCCCGAAACTATAACGCGGCGTGTTTCGGAACAGATACGCAGACTTCATCAGGATGGCGAAACTCTCCCAGGAAGACTTGATGGAGACATTAATTCTCCGGCTGCTAAGGTAGAAAATTCTCCTCCTGCGGGACACGCGCGGCGCACTTTCATCTCAATCTCTTTCTCCGTCCGACACATCCATCATATTGTGCACTTACAAGGATCAAGCTAAGCCTCGCGCCGAGATTGGCTTTGCGTTTGTGTACACGAGCACCCACATACAAAATAGGCGGGCGCGTGGAGTCTGGGGGGGTTGCTATGGAAACAGATGCAATACTTTTCTAATTACATGAAAGTGTAACCTAAGCCGGGGTGTAATTATGCTGCTTTCGGGGCACCGCGGGGGGATCTTGTTGGGTCTGGATCAAAATAGAAGGTGCGCTTCAAAGGAATTTAGAGATTTTACGAACTTGACCAGGTTTTGACCATTTAAGAGAGGACTCGAAAATATGTGATCACAATTTCATTGCAAACTCTTCATTATTGTATTATAATGTAGAGCGGTGATTGTCTTAAAGCTGTCTTAAAGCTTCATTTTTCTCCAATTCTACGCAGCATTTAATGAAGACTTTCAAAAGGAGCATTTATTCAGCCATTTTCTGTAGGTTTGGTCCATGCTAGTGCTTTTCAATTATTTTTAGCAAAGCTCCCCAGGAAAGACAAAAGGTTTCAGGTGGCCCAACTTGCTGTGGTGACTCAAATTATTGATATAGAAAAAAAAAAAAAAAAGAAATCACATGAATATTTCTAAAATTGTCTACTCTTGAACCTTGAACAAATGATGTTTTCTGTTGACAGCAAGTGGCAAAACAAATTTTGACCAGAAACAAACAATTCCTTATATGGTATTACTGTGAAACTTGTGAAACTGTAACCGCCTTATTTGTAATCTTTGTAATAAAACAAAGAAAGCCGAGATCAACCTTGGAGCTTGCTTTCTCTTTTGCAAAAGATCGTTTTTTTGACTCAGTGTATTGTCTTTTCTCTTATTTTTTAATAACGCTCACAAAAGTTTTTAAATGTAAATGAAAATAAGTATACCTGGAATGAAAACTAAAACTTCAATTAATAAAGATAGAGTCAAGACCCAAGGTAGTCTCGGAGGCGCTAAAACAGCTGTGTGAAACGAAAGTTTAACACCCAAGATCACTTCTCCCTTTGTGTTGAGAAATTGTCACCATCTGCCAACAGTCTACAGACATGGCAATATCACCTTTGTCACTTCTATGTGAAATATCAATAATCGTGCTATTTTGGGGGAGGACCAAAACCTCTAAAAACCAGTACATCATATTGTTACTTCACACAGGAAGCCACCGTTTCGCAGATCCGGTCCGGGTCCATCTGACAGGCCTAATGGAGTTTGGCCCGTTTCCAAGGTTAGAGGACATCTCCTCCAGGCCCGTCTCTCTCCTGCCATCTGCTCTGTCCAGAAGGCCTTCGCCACCACTGGGCTGGAAGACGGAGCGCTTCGACCCGGCTCGATCTGGCCCCGTCGCACCCCCCGCAGAGCACGGAGGAGAAGACATCAAAGATCAGGCAGAGATTGAGAGTTTTGCATGGGGGAGCTGATGGAGGATCAAGAAGGACCAGAAGGGGTTGAACGGGTGGATGGTGGGTTAGAAAGGTTGACGGAGGGCAGGTGTGTGGGGGTTACCGGGGGCATCTGTTACCTCGGCAACTTTTGTAAAACCGTCTGCTCAAAATGAATAATCCGTTCGTATTTGGAGTCCAAGTTTTGCGGCAGGTGACCATGGAATGGGAAATTTGCTGTACTACAAAATGGTCATTTTATCTCTGACAATGAGCAAGACTGGAAAAAGTAAATGGCTTTGAAAAAAACGTGGACATGTATTTGCTCAAATTTTTCTCCTGTGACCCTACCAATTCCTATTTGGAATAAAAAAAACAGCAAAAAAAAAAAAAAAAAGGCCACTGCACTGGCCTTTACTGCATCTGCTCTCTCATGCGGGGACACTATAATTGTTGGGGTTCACGCCCCAGGACAGAGGGACAGCATAGATCCATAGGTCCAGTCAAGCTCTGGGTAAAGGGAAAAGGATTTGGGAAGGTCAAAGTGTGGCTGAAGGATGAAGAAAGGGGCTTAAGAGAGGATTTATGGTGAGGGGAGGGGGTAAATGAGATGAAGTACAGAAAGAGGTTTATAGCTTCTGCTTTCTGCCTCCGGACACTGAGATGACTATTTGAGTCCAAGACATGTAAGGAGTTAGAAGAAGTCAACTGAAAACATTTCTTTGGAAGTGACCCACAAAAGTTGAGATTTGCAGATGGCTTTCAATATTAATAGTGAAATAACTCAGTCATAAAATGATTCGTCAGCCTTAAGATCTGTTTCCACATGTTGCTCCTTTAGTCTAATTCCGTCCAAGTACGAGCAAGTCCTGGAATTAACTCCAAAATGTCTGTTTCAAATTGCTCATTTTCAGGCTTAGGTCAAATATCTTCAAAATATTCAAAGGTTTCCCCACCCCCTGCATCCTATCATGATGAACATGGTCAACAAATCTCTTGGTGAAACCGCATTTTTAAGGCCTCTCTACTCCGGACTTAGCAAAATGTATTTTGCATCGATTGACCCAACAAATAGATGAGGTGCGAGAGACAAAAAAAGCTTTCGCCATGACATGTGTATATTGATATATATATGTCATATATGTGGAAAAAAACCAAACAGAATATTATCATATAGATGTCTTTAGGCCGCAACTCTTAATATACATTTTGAATTTTTTGCAGCTTATGTATTGAAGGAATTCATTCGAAATAAAACAAATAAAAATGCCTGGTCCTTTAGACTCAAAAGAAATCTTCCTGTAAACCTGGCTCCTGATTGGAGTGGAACCTAAGAGTGAATCTATACACATTAGTCCTACCTGAACGCTATAAAGATTAGGAAAAAAAAGCCGCAACATTGTACACAAGAGTCGTGTCCGAGCTTCTTACAGACATCATGATTTCATCAGATCTGACTGAAACAAAGTGTTGTTTTCTTTGCCATGCTGTGTCATGTTGAGTCAACTTCCTGCCAGACCGAGTTCACAGATGACAGGTCAAGAGCGGCAGCGCCAGCCCAGCATGGTGGCTAATTTCCGTTTTTTTTGGTCTTATTTAGCATGTACCCCGCAACTCCCCTGCCGTGCTACAATTAGCACTTTAGCAGCGAGCTCTGGGGAACAGAGGGGAAGTGAGTGTGTACAAAAAGGGGGCATACGCCGGCCAGCCTGTGGTTATTACACAGCGTGTCCTATCAGACACTTGATTAGGGAATGCCTGCACACTTTAAGCTTGGAATAATATATCATGTAAAACTGTATTAAATACTCATATAAAAACGAATATATGCATGAATAAACAAACTACGGTAAGAAACGATGTTTTTCAGCTACTAAAGCAATTTAAGCAACATGAATGGGGGGAAAAAAATGTTGGATCTTAAAAAGTGGATGCCTCCGTGTCTTCAATCTGAGACCGTAACACATTCATCTGTCTTGTCACCCGGTGCCAGGATAGCGCAAAGTCCACCCCTGCACATCCTCATTCCCTCTCCTCTCTGACATAACAAACAGCTTATGCCGAAGAAGTGAATTTAAAGCGGGGCCGTGTTGCAAATCTCCGCACACGAGATGAGCAGAGAGAGACATCAATAAAGGCTGACGGAGTTTAAGAGCCAGACAACCTTTACAAAAAAAAAAAAAAAAAAAAAGGAGCGGCGGGCTTAATGTTCTGTCCGCGTGGCCCATAAAGTGGCGGTGATTTAGCCGAGGCCCGCGGCGAGAACAAACAGCGGCGCCGACATGCTGAGGCGCCACTTTGCTTTGCATGAGTCTGTCAGTCCGTCATCCAAAGTGTCAGAAATCGCAGCAATCCCGACCCGAGCGGGAGTGGGAGGTGTTTGCTGACGGCCGCGTCTTGCATCTCAAAGGTCATTTGGACAGTAAGCGTTGAATTTGGACTGGACTGGATTCCACTGCCGTTACCACACTTAAGTATTTATGTCTTCATCTAATCTCCGTTAAAAGATCATGAATAAAACAATAATACAACAAAGAATCAACTGTAGGGTTTAATTTTGTTACGAGTTCAAGTCCGATAACATACAATCCGATAGTGCTGATTTTGCTGAATCTTTCATATCAACCCGAGTGCCATGTTTGGACATGTTTCCATGGGACACTTTTCTGTGGAAAAAAATATGCATTAATAATGAAGTTATTTCTTTTTGATCACAGATTTCTTCTATGAGGCAAGAGGATAATGTTGATTATTTTTTGTGGACCAATACAAATAAAATTTGAAAGTCTCTACATTGAATAAATCAGACACTGATGGCATGTTATAAGTCTGTTTTATTTAACGCAAAAAATGCTTTGCACTGGTAAAGGGGTACTCGGCTTAAATGATATTTCACAGGGCGTACATCAATGAAAAACTGGTCAAGAGGAATACAGGGCCATTAGCCAACACACATTTTGATTAAAAAATGCCTTATCACCTTTAAAATTAAGTTTTAAGTTGCAGTAAATGAATGTAATTATCCAGTATATATAAGTAATTGCTTGCCTGACTGATTTTTGAGTCGGTGAGTAATTCATTTAAAAAAAAATTTAAAGCGCTCCTTGCAACCCCCCATTTTTCGGGATGCGGGAGTCAGACAAAAAAAAAAAGTTGAGACACCCGTGTCCTGTTTTAGCCTTTACTTCACGATAAATTCTTACTGTTCAGTATGAGAGATTCAATTGATTTTAAATGAAACCTGCACGTTGGTGTCATTATTCCAGGCACTCAACGCCTGACAGAATATTGTCTTAATTGGCAATATTTTATTAAGTATCCTCACACTATGCGGCAAAACAACCCATAGGAGAGTCGAGTCGGCTAATCGGTGAACTTTTTCAATTTGTTTCCCGTTTTTAATCGAAATCCAAAGGCCTCAAGCCATTGCTATTTGTTATTCACACTCTTAAGCCGTTTCAGAGTTTCTATTAAGCTGAAGCCAAATCAAACCGCAGCGAGTTGCGGCTGTAATAAGAAGTGAAAGGGAGCCGTGATAAGGAGTCTCAAAATTCACATGTAAAAATATGTAAATGCATGCAAAAGCAGACACTGACCTCCGCTCGCCACACACGCACAAAGCGATAAATATCCCAAAATGCAACTTTGCTACCTGCTGCAAACGCTCTTTCTCATTAATATGCAAATGTGAAGAATCAATCAAGCGAATTAATCCACAACACTCCCCCGATTACTGACAGGCATCAGATGGAAGGCGAAAACCCTCAAATCCAGTCAGACGAGTTTCTCTCCTTGGCGGGGGGGAATGTCCAAGTAAAAAGAAAAAAAAATATATCAAAAAACACTTTCCACACTTTAACTTGAAAAGAAATAGTCATTTTCACCTTTTTCTCTCGCCGCTGCTTAGCTCGCACCAAGTTGACAACTTAGCCACACTTTCCTCATGTGCTAATCGCTGCACAATTTGTTCACACTTAATCAAGCGGAGATAAAATTGAGGGGATAAAATAGCGCTGCTATCTCGACACTCTTCTTCAAAAAATGTACAGCTAATGAGTCAGGTAAAAAAAACAAAAAAAAAACACATAAGAAGATAAGAGCACAGTTACACCCCTTTATCTTGAAGTCTTACCACTTAAGAGTTGCAAGAAATTTAACCCTTAGGAAGTCCATAGATTTTTGCATGAATTAGCCATAGTGCAATCTAATTGAACAAAATAGACTAATCGAAATGGCTTAAAATAACACACACAAACATCCACTGTGCAAATGCTAATGACTTCTCCAAGAGCTAATTGCAGACAGAAGCATGGTTGTAACTTGCAATAGTTTTTTTTTTTTTTTAAATAAAGCTGTCAAAGTTACAATTACCAGCTGTCCTGCATAAGGTTTAATAAGACATAATGTGAGTGACAGTTTGGATTTGGGCCAGTATTTATGGAGAAAAATACTGGGAAGAAAAAAAAAAAAAAAAAAAAATCACACACAAATTTTGGAGCCAGACCTTTTCATAATGATGTCGGGGTATAACAAGACCTCGGTGTACACATCAAAGGATTAACAGTGTGCCACTTCTTCCAAAAGAAGGAAAACACCCAAGAGTACAAGCTAAGATCAAAGACTGAATGTTGTATTGGTCTTACTATGAAAGCTGTATACACATATACACACACACACACACACACACACACACACACACACACACACACATATATACATATATATATATATATATATATATATATATATATTACTCAAACGTACTATACTGTAAATTATTGTACTATTGTTCTGCCCCTTTTTGCCCTCGTTTCGTCATCTAAACTTTGTTCTTGCACCGCAACTTTTGTTTTGAAGGGCCACCCAAACAGAAAGAGCACGGCAGCCATTTTCTCGTCATTCTGTTATGCTGGCTTGCCTGCGGCCAGCAAGAATAGCAGCGGGGAGGCACAGGTATTTCCAAACTTTTAACTAGTATTGTACAAACGATACAAGATAAGATTGAAACCTAAAAGCGCAAAATCCCAACTTCTCAATGTCACTGCAGCCATTTTTCCCATTTCAGGATTCCATTCCGAGCTATCACATGAAAAGTTCTGGCCCAGGCTTGAGGCCGAGGTCATGGCCTTCCACTGTTACTAAAAGCGGCGTTGGTCATCTCTGCCAAGCAAATGGAATTAGCAAAGCCATCTGTTTTTGGTACGATGCGCCAGTCTTGAACCCCTGCTAATTATGTTATAATGTCCCATTCATTGGCAGTGATCTCTTTAATATTCCCCCGGCAAACACTACATGAGGGGGGGGGGCTACAATAAAAGCAGGTGGCTGGAGAGCAAACGCGCGGAAACCCAAACCTCAAACCCACGCAGGCGTCCGCTCTCGGCCGTAATGAAATAACAGTGGGCTGGAAGTGTATATCTCCAGCGAAGTGGGAAATATGCTTGGGAGGCTGAGCCATGTTGCCAGGCGACCGCTGCTTGGAATGGCCCGTGCGTCTGCAGTGACGGACAGATGGAAGGAGGAAGGACGCGCCCAAGCCAAGAGGCTGGAGATGCTGTGTGTTACGTGTGTGTTTGGAAGCGTTTGCGGCCGGGCTTGGTCGCTGCAACTATGACAGCGGTGTTTGCCGCAAAGTGCTTGTGCCAATAATCCCGTCGAGTTCCCTGTTACTATAAGCGATTTTTAAAAAACGAATTAATCACAAGTAATGACATTTTTCTACAATATTCTATGAAACTTATAGCCAGTCGAGGCAAAAGCTCAGAATTAGTATATATTAGTTAAAAGAAAATGATTTTGTTTCAAGGACTGTTGGGCTTCTTTGCAAACAATGTATGGGCATCATTTTTAATATTATTATTACTGAATTGTCTCATTTGATAAAATGACCTTGTTAGTTTTTTGAAGAGCCGTAGAGGCCAGGATCTACCAGAGTATACCAGACCCAAGATGCAGACTGTGTAAAGAAGCCCCTGAAACAGTCCACCACATAGGGTGTAAGATGCTAGCTGGATCAGCGGACATGGAGAGGCACAACCAAATGCTTGGAATAGTATACAGGAACATCTGCAACCGGTATGGAATAGAAGTACCTAACTCCCAATGGTCTATTCCACAGAAAGTGGCTGAAAACAACAGGGCCAAGGTGCTGTTGGACTTCATCCTCCAGACTGACAAACAGGTCCTGGCTAACCAACCAGACATAGTGGAGGTGGACAAAGGACAGAGGAGAGTAGGGGTTGATACGAAGAACGAACATGACAAACATGAGAAGTATCAAGGTTTGAGAGAAGCTGGTTGCGTGGTCCCCGTGGTAATGGGGCGCACTTGGGGAAGTAACCCCCAAGCTGGGTGAGTGGCTCCAGCGAAACCCAGATAAACTTTCAGCCAACACATTTGACTTGTGGTTGGCACACCTGCCTCAAAGTCCTTGAATGAGCTCCTAAGTTTGAATCTTGCTCCAGGAAAATCTACTTTAAGATTTTTTTCTATCCCTGCACAGCTGCACACGGAAGGATATTAATTTTCATAGGAGGATTCTTGAGATTTAAGGACGTGGGTTCTTCATCCATTTAGCATCAAGAGGGACGGCGTAGGTGAACATATTACGGCTGCCATTGCGGGCTCTTATATTGTTGTTTTATTATCTCCCGCTTCCATTTGGACTTGGAAGATGATTAAAAGTCTTCCAGCTTTCAGAGCATAAACCCTTAACGGATAATACATCTGACATATGAAAGAATTGGCCCTGCGTGATTGCATTCGTGCTCATTTTTTTTTTTTTTTTTTTTTTCATTTTGAGAGGCTCCGGCTTTAAAGCAAAGTGGAATTAATTTGTTGCGTGCGCATGCGAGGCAGCTGAGCGTCACTTGACCGGCCCAACATGCATAGCGAATACAGAGCGGCGGGCCCGCTCAATATGCCGTCCTTCATCCTTCATTTCTCCCTGCTTTCCATTCACTAGTGGTATATATTTCACGGCTGCACTTTCGCCTTACCTTCCTTCGCTTTCTCATCATCCTGCTTTCTTATTTACAGCGAGGGCCAGCGGGAGAGGCCAGAAAAGGCCACCTTCTTACAAAATGCTTCGAGTTTAATATCCTCCGCTCGCGAGCCGCAAACCAGCATTCGGCACTTAATCGCTGGCTCCGTGTGTAAATAGCACGGGCCCAGTCTCATCTTTAATTTATTACCAAGCCCGCAGAACCCCTTGGTGTGGAACAGTATTGGTTGGGCTTGAAGGCCAGCAGATGCTTTCTTGTCACAAAATGCAACAAAGGGGACTTGCCGACATTAGGTCAAAAAAATATTATATCCCAGAGTTGCACATTAGGCATGGGCCGATATTAGATTCTGAGTTTTATATCCATGAGCAAAAACATCATGGTATCATATCATGGTATCATCATGATATTTAGAAATCTCTAATAAGTTTAATTAATACAAATGAATGAATGGATAATTATAAACATGAGCTTTCTCGTTGTTTGTTAATTGTTCCTAGCAAGTCGCAGTGCCACCTTATTATCCATGTGTGTCAAGAAGGTAAAAACAAAAATAAAATTGCGATTGCTAAGAAGTGGCTTGCTGAGTCAACTCTGCAAGCACTAGAGATAGCGTATCACTAGTCTTATGGCCGTATTGCACTGCATTTGCAAAAATGTCCACAGTGAGGTATACTAGACTTAAAAAAAAAAAAACTGAAGTAATATATATTTTCAAAATAACTACAAAAATCACCACCTGTAACCTTTAAAATTATACATAACGTAAGTTTGACTAACATGAGCATGAATGTGCTGAATGAATGTTTTTGATAAAAAATGACCACTTGCTTTTTTGAAGTTGCATTTTGAGAGCCGTCTATTACTGTAATTCTCCGGTGCAAGTCGAGTTATTTCTCCTAATTTTCAAACCCCATAATATTAATTCAAATGCTAAATAAGTACTATCATGTCATTTACAGGAATTAAAATGATTCTATATAGCTCTAATTTATTTATATGTCACCTGACATTGATATCCCCACAACGTACGTAGTCACATTTTCTGTCTCTCTGGAGACTAAAACTTTTAAAAGTGTCTGGATGTCGATAAACTCTGAGTGTATGTGGTTATTTTTGTCATGTTTATCATACGCTTTCAAAGACAATTGGCGACTGATGACCAGTGCTTCAAATCACAGTATGAATTTTCTTTTGGACACGCGCCATCACCACGAGTGTTTCACAAGTGTCTTTCACCAAGTCCTTCATTATAATCAACCACAGACTCCGCCACCGTCGCCACTTCCACTGTTGCTTGTTTTATCATGCGCCTCACGTCATCAGCCTGTAACGGATTCCCACTGGAGCAGTGAGGCGCAACTCCACGGCGACCGCCAGCGTTCAACCTACTTTCTCGCTTTACGGCACTTAGTGGATTATACGTACTGGTTAGTAATAAAACATGTTTTAAAAAAGATGGAATCAATAATATAACACCCAACTTGCTGTTTCAATATACACTGCTAACATGATCCAAAGTACAAAGCAAGAGAACCTTTCTTGGGAATTTTTTTTGGACTTCATACAAAATGTTGGGCACAATGATTTTCAGGTCACCAGTTGCTAGGCAGAACAAACAAACCCAAGACAGGGAAAGAAAAAAAAAAAAAAAACCGCCTCAAAACATAGGACCAAGTAACAAAACGTTCTAATCTAATGCAAACTAAAAATAACTCAAATAATTCTCACGTCACTGTAATATGCTTGTAATCTTGACAAATCCCTTACCTATTTTTTTAGTTTTTGGGTGCCTAATTTAGTTGGCTTGAACGAAAATACTATAGATGTTTATTAGAGTATTTACTTTGTTGCATTAATTTTCTTGCTGAATCACTTTGTTTGGCTTTCATTTTTACCTGGCGAAAGGTGAACAAGAGCCTTAAATGTTCAGGGAAACGGTTCACTAATTAGTGCTAGAGAGATATTTTTATTTACCCCCTATGGAGACATAACTGCACCTCCACGGCCTCCACCTTCTACCCCCTGGTGGGGCGGCTGCAACAGAGAGAAAAATAAAAAATAAATCAGAGAAAGTTGAAGACAATCCTCACGAGGTGCGAAATTGGAGAATAAACAAAAGACGGAAAGGGGAAAGAGAGGAATGCGGGAAAACACAGGAAGTAAAAACAAAACAAGCGCCGTGGTGTCACATTGAGCTTTTGATAGATTTTTTTTTTTGTTTGTTTCTCCTCACTGTGTATGTGTTGTGTGTACGTGTGTGTCTGCGTGTGACACGCTCAATAAAGAAGATGTGCAATCTGGCTGGGCTTAGGTGTGATGAGAATTCCCGATGACTTTTGAGGAAGGCTTCGGGAAAAGAAGGATGCATGGCGGCTAACTGCGATTTCATGGAGTCACTGGCTTAAGCGAGGGGACTGGCTGTCCTCACTGTGGCCTTTTGCCGCCTGTGTATGTGTGTGTGCGTGTTCTCCATTGATGAGAATGGGTCGGGCAAAGCTTGCTGAAGGGCGAGCCACCTCATACATCTCGTTCCAAATCCTGCACACGGTGGCGAAATGAGGGATTTGGTGGCCCACTCCCACCATGCCTTAAATGTAAGCCACCATCACACGCATTGAAATTTCTCTACGCTTGCTGGCGGGCTTGACCGTCAGTTTGACCCCGTGGAATCATCGAGAGACCTTGTGCGCCACCATCCACTCTTGCGCCACTGACCGGTTTGGACGGACTGGCATAGAAAAATATCAAATCAATGTATTTAATACAGTTTGCAACACCGTCGTCGTGCGCACCTTTCTCTCTCGTGAGCTTACTCTCGTCTACGATAGTGTGACTGAGTTGAACATTTTAAAGTTAAACATTAGAGTTTTGGAGGCACTAAAGTTCACCGAACGCCACAAAACTATTCAGTCGCATCTTACAGTGTGCGTGATTCTGCAACTGAGTTGTTAGGATTTGCTTACTGTCCGCAACTCGATGGGCTCCGATTCCAAAGTGTCAAATTGCAGGTGTATTATGAAAATATGCAGTAGCACAGATGACCAACAAAAATGCCAGTGAATAGCAGATGGATGGATGGATGGTGGGATGGATGGGTCCATGGATGGATTAAAATGAACTGTAGCAAGAAACAGAAGCATCAAAATTAGCAGCCAAGACTTGTCGTCCAAACAGCAGGAAGGCGGTTGCCAAAGATGAAAAGTGTGAAGTAGAGGAGTCTGATTAATCAGGGACGGCTAAAGCCTAATTCAACCCCCAATCAATTAGCTCAAGGCCCATTATCTCGTCAACACACCACCTGGAGAGCGCCGGAGCCACTCGCTAGGTGCGGACAGTTGCGGGATGCTCCACATACTCTATTGTGCACATTCAGATGGAAATATATGCCTATAAGGAAGGTTCATATTCAAATGTGTGTGTAGGTGGAAGGAATGAAGAGCCTTCGGGCTTCCCTTTACATTTACAAGCAGACTACGGATTAAAGCGGCGGTGCAACCCAATTACACCTCGCCAGACCCGCGCCGCCGTCAAAAGAGTAAGAAATAAGACAGCAGAATGAAGATGAAGGAGGCTTGAGGGAGCTCAGCCGCTGAGAAAAGGCTGCCGCCGACAGACGGAGAAAGGACGGCGAAGGAGAGATCGTCTCGGAGGTGCGAGGGTGCGCAGGGTGGCGGTGGGAGGGGTGAGGTGCTTGCACGGATGGATGCGACGTAAACGAAGGTGTTAAGAACAGAAAGCGAGCAGGGGGAAATTGGATTTATCAGAGGCGAGAGGAATGCAATGTCAGACACCTCCCGGGGGGGAAAAGGCAGAGACGCTTCGGTGACGACGTGCCGCGACTCCGAGGGGCGCTACTGCGCGGAAACCTTGGTGCGAGAGGGAAAGAAAGCACGCCAAGGTCGAGGCCGACAAGTCAAGAAAACACTTCGGTTTACTAATAGAGGGCAACCTACAGCATTGTTTGCCTCTAATTGCTCAGTGTTGCCAACACGCCGGCGACAATAACTCAGGCGAGTGTTTTCTCACTCGCGCAATGTTGACACAATCCCACCAAGACGAGTGGATTTCATTACATTTTCATGGCGGCTCCTTGAAAACGTCAAACTTTGATGTTTAGAGCATAGGCATAAATGCTTCACAGTTAGACATCGCACGTCTGTTTTGGATACTTGAATTTCTTGTGAATCAGTGAAACTGGTGTCAGGGACATTCGTTTTGCCCTCTAGAGGGCGCTACAGACAGAATTTATACAAAATGGCCAAGATCTTGTTCATTTTTCGCATAAATCAAGTGACTGTTTTGTCTTCTCTGAATAAATATGTCGGCACAACTTGATAGCAGGGCTGTAGTCATGGTCACTTTTATCGAGTCCAAGTCAAAAAGGGCCACGTGCAAGTCAAGTTTGAGCCAAAATGGTTCCGTCAAAGACAAGTGCGGGTCCACAAGTTTGAAGTCTCAGTCCAAGTCCAGATGAGATCAAGAGTTAATTGATTGGTAATATCAAATTTTATAACCCTGCTGTTGGCTTCAAAACAATTAAACTAGACGAATAGATGAAAATATTATTTCAATCCGAGATGTTTCCAGGTCAAATGATGAAGATTTAAAGTCACAGTTACAGTCCGTGTGGAGTCAAGTCCAACTCTGGACTCGCCTATAACAGTCTTGATTGATAGGCCATTTTCTTTCTAGATTTTGAGATGTTTGAGTCAAAAAACTACAAGCAAAAGTGCAGGTCCACGAGGTATGAGTCCAAGTCCAAGTTCAGATGAGCACACGATTTAACAGCAGTTCTTGAGGCTTGGTAATACCAAATTTTATAACTGGGCCATTTGCTGGAAGGAATAAAGATAATTCAGCTTGGACAAGTCAATAAAAAATATTTTGCTAGTCCAATGGCCGAGTACGAGACAATTCAGTCAAATGATGAGGAGTCAGAGTCAAGTCAGAGACAAATGTTAAACTTTGTAGAGTCCAGATTCTAGAATGACTCTGGAATTGCCTACAACAGCCCTGATTGATGTCAGGGCCAATTTTTAAACAAAAGCTTAAAAATTAAATGGTCAACTTCTTGTCCAATTTTTAGCATGAATCCCTGTGACATTTTAGTGTATTCTGTCAGAGTTCGCACGCCTACACAACCTCATATGGATATCAGGGCTGTTGTAAATTCCAGCTTGATCGAATCCAAGTCAAGTTTAAGTCACAAAAGTCCGAGTCAAAGTCAAGTCGGGATCCACGAGATTTATAAGTGCTTCAGGTACCGCAAACATTGAAAAAAACGGTTTTACAAAATCATGACTATTTCTGGCTAATCATCCAAACATTTTCTGTACAGGCACAGCAATGGACATCACGATACTTTTGATGGTTCAGTCCAACATGAAGTAAATATTCTATGAGGCCAACCGGGTCAAAGACTAAATAAATAAGGCATGCACTTTTGCTCGGTCTCAGCTAACCGCTACTCCAAAGTCCAGAGGGTGAATTTTAATCGGGCGAGGACGTGCATAGTGCTTAATGAGGCTTTCATTCACCGCGATGTTTAGAGCGGCTTGGGGCATTGTCAATGCAGATAAATTCTGCTTGGATCCAAACGTTGAAGGTCTTTCAAATAAGGGTAAAACATCGACAATTGTTCTTTTTTTTTTTTTTTGCAAGCAGGTTACGGTTCACACGGCCGTTCATTAGCCGAATGCGCTCGTAAGTTGTTAGGAATAAAAATCAGCCGATAAAAAGAACTTCAATCGGAAAAAAAAAAAATCACTTGTTCACATCATTGAGAACTGCTGTGGCAGGGAAAGATCAAGTTGTCACAATACCATGCTTCTGGGAGGAACTTCACCATAAAGAAGTTCCTTGCCTGTTTGCGTCACACTTGCTATAGTGCACTTTATTTTGAAGCAATTTTGAAGCATTTCCTGCTGGCTTCTTGGAACATTTCCTGTTTTACAAAAATAGAGAAGATTGGCAGCGAGCAGGCTAATCGCCAGTCCTTTTTGTTTCCTCCCTTTTTCAGAAGTGACCTTTTCACATCACCTGGAATCCAGCATCCTCATTCCCCTCCTCCTCACGTCTGTTAATGAGCAACGTCCCAACGCGAGTCCATCACAGAGACTCATTACAGGAAGGCCCGACAGGCTGCGTTTTAATAAACAGAGCAAGACGGCGAGCAACACGTAAACATGCTCAACCTTGAGAAGGCCAAATTATTTTGGCCTAAATAAATCAAGAGTTCACAGAGCGTAACCTCCAAGCTGGAAAAATAACGACGGATTAAAAAAACAGCATGGTCCAAAATTCGTTCGGTATTATCAGGACGTTTTCATTGTGTTTTATGCATAGACTTTTCCCTGTTTATTTCCCAAGTACTCCGACAAATTCTAAAAATAAAATATGAAACGAATTAAATAAACTTGTGTTCTAAAAGTAAGAGTATGCTTTAATTTCTGGTCAGATATGTAAATTGTGCTCTCTCATAGATTTCATTTTCTTCTCCAAGGATGACTTTTTGCTAAAGATCAAAAGTTTTTTTTCATGAATTATGACATCTTGTTAAATTACTATTACTGTTGTAATGTTGCAACAATACAATGATTTGAAGTTTCAATGCCTCATTTTTTTTTTTGACACAACTGAATGTTAATGACTATCTGATGACGCCATGTAGCTCCTCCCATTTAACTCCTGGACGTCCTCTCCTTCCCGCCCGTCATTTGCGTAAACATCCTCCTTACCCTTACATGGGTAGCCATCTTTGGACCCGTCCAATTTGTTTGAAATGGAGGTCTTCTAAAATGCTTTGCTGATCATCTTACTTGGGATATTATCCCAAGCTTTCTTTACCTAAGTGACAACTGTCATTAGATCAGAGCGTGGAACACAAAGGATTGAAGGAGACAAGCCGTCTTTTCCTTTTCATTATGCGTCAAAGTCCGCCGAAAAAAAATTATTCACACAGCCGCGTTGACAGTTAGGCAGCTTGGGGTTGAAAATGAAGAAAAAAAAAAAACTCGACTTGTACTCTGAGAAATACGGTATATATTTACGTGATTGCATAATAGATAACAGTGCGTGCACCCGGCCCATGCGCGCGGTGTCCTGTGGTCGCACGGTGCGCAATAAGTCGCGCTTCATTAAAGCTAAATTTCACCCGCACCGCGTTTACAAGCGCGGACTCGGGTTGAACCGCCGGGGAAATACAATTCCATTCCATTTGGAGGTTATCTTAATATACGAGCTTGTCTCTGCCACACTGCACGGCAGTTACGAGGCGGCCAAACACCCGCAGCATGGCAATATCACTCGGGCGCCTTTGCAGCACACAAAGCAATTAGCAGACTGACTGTGTGTGCATGTGCATGCGTATGTGAGTCTTTTCCCTCCACTAATATCAGCATCCAATGTTATTAGCACACAGTTCACTGTGGATTACTGTTTGTTTGTTTGTGCCTCGCTCTCCTAATCGCCTTGACAATCCTCAAGCAAAGGGATGAAGGGCCACAAAATGGCGTCATCCAGCAGCTTCCGTATCGCCTCGAAATCAGTCGGGATTTTTTCAAAACCTACGACTCACTCGCTTGTGACGAATGGAGTCCGATCGGGACCGATCTCTCCGCGTAGGCTCGCTATCTGTCGCCGCCTCTTTGACGCCCGATCGCTCTTCACGCCGCTATCCATCCGCCCCCGGGGCCCGAGCACCCTTCACCTGTCAAAGACGAGAGGATGACTGGGGTGAGCGTGACGGATGTGTGGGCCACGTATCAGTAATAGTCTCTCACTCCGAGGATGACAAATAGACTTGAAATTGCAACATTTAGTAAGTCTTGAGAGCTGGGATAATCGCTACAATGTGTGGAAAGGGACATTGGAACGCAAGTAAAAGAATCAACAAAGTACGTACAACTGTCTTGTCCGTACATACTTTAAGGAGCATTATTTGTTCAGTGAATAAGGCAACTTAGTTTGCCTGTGTAATGTTATCGTCACTCCTGCGTTTACTTAACCCTTAACCAAAACATTTTAATCATCTTGCCCAATTGAAATGCTACTAATCCATTCTATTGACATTGTGCTTTTACTGTTGTGTGCCTTGGCCACAAGGGAGGCAGTATATTACAGACATGAAACGCATAGATTTGAATATTTCTATTTTTGTATGTCTACATGTGTTGCTACATTGTTTGTGTTAAAATACCCCATCTTTAAAAAAGAACCCTACTGTGGCCTTTCCTGTAAAGTATCATGCTTTTAATATGCTCATATTGTCTTTGAGCATTGAACTGTCAGTCTACAACTGTTGCTGCACCATTTGTATTCAAATAACCCGCTTTGAGACTGAACCTTCCCATGACATTTTAAAAATCCAAAGTATTATAAGACAAAGTATTTAAAGTAACGTGCTTTCAGACAATTTTTTGGTTGTATTTCTTGCAGTACGACCAATCAGGGTCATAAAGTCTCCTGGTTAATTGACCACACGCTTGACCACACTTGATTCAAAGAATTTGACCTTGTACACCACTACACATTCTATTAGCAGTGAAGCAGGAGTCTTTGGCCTTTATCAACAGAAAAATGCTAACCCTATCCAAAAAGAGTGTGACATAGCCTTCAACCTTTTTGAATCTCATCAGTTCATTCTTCTTAATTATGTTTTAACAACAAAGAGACAAAGCCTACTCATTTGTGTCCACTGTAGTGGACATTAGTTTTGTTTTTTTTTGTCAATGTTTTTCGACTTATTTGAGCTACACTAGTGTGCTCGGTAGAGATATTCAGCCCTTTCCAATGATGCCTCATGTGTTTGGGCAGGATGGCTATAAATGATGTTTTGCTGAGATGAAAATGGACACAACATTGGACACAAACGAATTGGCTGGGTCTAAGGAAGATTAAAAAAAAAAAAAAAAACTTGTATTTGACGTAATTCTTTATAATGCAGACAAATACCGATGAAAATCATTTTTGGTGCAAGAAAAAAAAGGTTAAAGTCTATAAATAATGGGATAAATGAAGATGAGCATTATTTTGCAACTGACTAAAAAAAAAAAAAAAAAAAATCAAAACTGAGATTTTGACACCCCCCCCCCCCCCCCCCCCCCCAAAAAAAAAGCCCTTCTTTCTCCTTCTCTTCCTTCTCCATGAGACAGGGGGCTCGTCACGCCGCCAGCCCAGTGCCTCAAGTGAATGATGGGGGAGGTGAGGGAAGGAGGAGGGAAGCAGCGACAGGCTTGTACAGCATGCAAAACAAGGCCAGTGCGCGCATACACACACACACACGCGTGCGCGCACAAATGTCTACACAAAGACTCACGCGTCGTCAAATTCACATTCTGTCTAGTGTGTGAGGAAGGTCAGACAGAGAGACAATTTGACTAAAGTTAACAAAGCATTGGACCAGTTACAATGCTGCATCATCCATAATATACTGTACAATGTGGTCTTATATAATATTGAATAGGAATCACAGAATAACTGATATTTCAATATTTTTCACCTAATATTTATCATCATGCACTCATGGAGTGATAACCATTATTTTGGGAAATGTTATCCATCGCACATCAAAATCAACTAAGGGTATTAAACACAGTCGTATTAAATGTATTTTCTTAAAATTTTACAAATAAGGGCAGTTTATAATTAATAAATTGGGAATCATACCATGATATTTCATAGTGGTGCATATATTTTTTCAGGCTTACTATAGAGCGCAGTGGTGGAGTGAGGGCCTTCCTTGAACATGATCAAAAGTACTGAACTGCATTTAAAACTTCATAAAAATGTATTTAATAGCACGTGCCTTGATTGCTCGGTTTACACTTGTTTGCGGGTTAGCATTATCACTTTAATTTGTCCGATCGGATTTGAGCTTCTGTGTTGCCGGTGTGAAACTTCCAAGGCTCTTGGACTTATGGCTTATGGCTTGGCTTATTTATGTTATTTTTTTTATTTTATTTTGGAGTTTCAACCAAACGTCAGCACCTCTGCGTTCCCTACAATATCCAAACAATACTGACAGTACTGCACATTGATGTGGAGATACATCCCATACAATTTAAACCTAACGCACAAAGAGACATCTTTGGAAAGGTCCATCTGCGCTCTCCACCAAGGCTTGCTCATTGCGACCAGCTGGCCGAGCCGCTATTGACTTGACATGCACGATAACACTAAACAAAACGCGCAGCAACAAATCGGATGGCGTGTGATTCATCACTGTCACACGGTCGTGTGACATCATTGACAAAAGTATTGAGCATTCTGCTGGCAATATAGCAAGAAAAAAACTGCAGTTGCTTTTGCGAACTTCTTTTTGGAAGACATTTAAAATGAGCGCAATTGTAATTCACTTACTTGCTGCGGTTATTGCAGTGGAACTGATTGTCATTCTGTACTGCAAGATTCGGTATCGACCCCATACAAAGTAAACGCAAGGGCTGGTGTCATCAATACTAATATTTTATATGCTATGAATTTTGTGCATTTTATTACCATTTCTTTTAATTATTAGCTTGTCTTTTTTTTTAACCTTTGCATTATTCTTTTTCAAATGATCTAAAGATCAAAGCATTTCACATGACGGAGAAAGCATCCAAACAAGACATTAGGGAGCTGAAATTTCACACAGACAACATGAAATTTCAACATTAGTTGTCCCACTACCCCTGTACTATCCCCTGGATAAAATACTGCTATATTGATGTGGAAGAAATTGACCGAAAAATACTGCACAAGGGTTAAATAAACATAATTCATCATTAACAAAGAAAAATATTGAAAAATTGTCTTACAAAAACTGTAAAATTTCTCTCATATGATCACACAAGAGTCATTTTTCTCCAAATCACCCCGAAGCCTATCAATATGCATAACAAATGAATCTAGCTTTTGAAAGAGAGCTTTCTAAGCTTTGGGAAAAAAAGCAAAAAGAACTGACTCCACATAAATAACCGCCTCTTAGACTATTTGATGAAAGCGCATATCAATACCAATACGAAATCAATATTTGCATGGATCCGCCAGTAACTACTCCGCCGCTTTTGCATAGTGCATTATTTGAGTAACTTGCTGATGCGTCAGCCTTGCAGCGGTGGTCTTTTCAGCATCCGCCAAGCGACCCCCGAGGCGCCATCCTGACGCCCTCGGGTGCTGGACTGCGCGCGGGCAAGCTGGCCTTTAGTGACATTTGTCGTGTTTATCCAGTGTAAGCAAACAACAGTGCTTGTGTATGTGCGTGCCTTTTGACCTCCATTCAGCGGGAGGAATGAGGAAAAGCAGGCTTCTTGGAAAGAGCCTCCTTCAAGGCCAAACATGGCTTCGTATGAAGAGGTCTGGAATTTTTCCGAACATGCAACGAACCCCAGCCTCGCTGTGGTTGCTATTCACAAAATTCCCTATTCTTTTTTTTTTTCTTCTTCTCCTCACACATAATCTTAATCCTCTAAGAAAACTACTGCAGATTTACTGAAGCTTTTCTCCATTGGCAGAGAACAGGAGGAAGTGTAATGAAACCCTCTCAAAATCCAAACTCAAAACACACCTGGATCATTCCAGAATTGGAGGACAATTTTTGCACGTTATATTCTCGGCATATACATTTTTTTCATGGCGCGTAGCTGACATATAATATTCAGCCAATTGAGTTCTGTAGTGATAACTATGACCTATGGATGGCAGTGTTGTCATACACATAGCACATATATTACCTACATACAATTCAAAGTAAGGAATGGAAATGAATCTTTCATATGATAGCACCCATGTTTACATAAAAATAGCACAGTATTCTGTCGGCCTTGAAGGATGAGTGAAAATACAAAATATGTATACTGGCACTCTAGTGGTTCTGTTAACGCTTGGCACTGAAAGCGTTCATCCTTGTGCAGTATTTCGATCATTTTTTTTGGTCATTTTCTTCCACATCATTCGCCAAACATTTTCGCCAAGGGATGCCACAGTCCTGGTAGTGTGATAACTTAAATGGACTTGCCATGTTGACTTGCCTGTTGTCACCATCTGGGTGAAATTTCAGCTCCCTAGTCTCTTCTTTCAATGCTTTCTCTGAAGTAAAAATCAAAAGGATTGGACAAAATACCGCAACAAGGTTAAACTAGTTTGGGCTTATCAATTAGGGTGTAATTATTTGGCGGGGGGGGGGGGGGGCAATTTCCTGCTATTTGCGACAGTGCTCATTCCCTCTCCCCCACTTACAGTATTCGTCCTCCAACAATGATTGTCTTTGTTGATCTCGTCGATCGTCTGGATGACGCGTTCGCCGGGGCCGCCGATTCCCCCGTGGCCAATTTCGCCGCCGCAAATTAAACTGTCATAACGGCCATAACGACAATTAATGAGCGGGATCAGGCGCTGGAATCTGCATGGGCGAGCACCTTCGGGCTCTCAAGCAGAGAACGGGAGCGTGTGATTTTGATGATCAATCCAGCCTTTTTCTAACGCAGCGTGACTGCGGTGAGCGCAGCCGCCGCACGGCAACAAAGACGCGTACGTTAGGTTCAAAGACATTACGTTTTCTTTGATGTTTACAAAACGATTGCGCAGTCGGGAGACTGAAATCGTATTCTTTGTTGACAAAAAAATGTAGTTAGGTTCATGGGAAATGTAAAATTGGGTTAGAGTTATAACTTGTGCATATTTGTTTGAGCAAAGACTCACTCCACACAACACTGCATTTATCTTTGATTAGATTCTTTTAGTGTCTTTGATTTCAACAAAAAAAAGTACTTTAGGTTTGTGAAAGATTCAATTTGTATTACATGTTTGGTCAATGATATCTTGGGAAAAAGTTTGGTCAATAAAAATTGTCAGCTTATGAAACACATGCACTGCAAAAAAGTCATTTTTTTAAGAAAGTAAAGGCTTACAATAAGACATTTTTTTCATCTAAAAAGGAAAATATCTCGCGTGGCAAAAAGTTCTTATGTAGCATTTTCTTATAAAGATTTCTTTGCTCAAAACCTTTATATTTTTTCTCATAAGATAAAAAAGAATGATCGTCAGCTTAAGAACATTAAATTATTATTGTTTTAATAAAATCATGAGAATGATTTTTGGGTTTGTTTAAAACTACAGTTTTGCCATTTATTTAGTTTTTTTTTTTTTTACTTCCAATTATGACTAATTTAGTAAAATGGACCTCGTAAGCGTGAATTTTCAGGAAAACTGAGTTTTCACGTTGACATTATACAGTTTGTATGTATCCACTAACTCAAAGGCTGTGGGCTCCATTGTTTATTTTTCCGGCACTTTTGCAGTGTGTTGAAATGAAGATTTCATTTAATTTCCCCCCCAAAATCCTTAGTTTTCTTGAAAACACAACCTTGTCTTTGATGTTGGCAAAAGCGTGGCCATTGATTTTAGCCTGCCCCTAAAAGATGAAAACGGTCCTTTTCCTTCTAGTTAAGCCGTACGACACCAGCGCCGACAGTAACAAGTTGCACGTTAACCGGAATGGTGATTAACGCGAGGTGTACTGTACTGCTAAATGGTCCGATAGAACACGGCGAAGAAGCGCTCTGATCTAGGGATTTAATTAAATTTCCTCAGGAGACAAAAATGGCTCCCACTGAAAATTAATGACTTCCTTTTATGGCACAGCGTGCGTGTGTGGGAGAAGAAGTTTGCCCAAGTGAGTCCTTGTGAAGACGAATGATATCAGTGCGTGTCATAACTCACCACTGGATGAAGTCCACTTTGTGCGAGTGACAACTTTTGGTAGGAAGTGGCATCTGCGTAAGTTCCGAGTCTCATGACTTTTTAAGCCACTCCAAAGCCGCTGCGGAAAAGAAAAAGAATTAACTTACTGAAGTTGAAGCAAGTCACGTGATATCATTTCTTGATATCTACATTATAAGCACCGTTGTCTCTGTTTGTTATTTATTGCTATTTTTTCCTATTTATTGCTCAATTATGGAATGTTGTCTGCTGCTCAGGGAAGTAAAAATAATAAGAATTTCATTCTATGGCACAATATGACAATAAATCTCTTGATTTAAGTTATAGCAAAGCTCAACACTGCCATATTCACCTGTAAATGCGACCGACTTTACAGTGTGCGCCGGTGAAAATTTCATTTACTCGCACAGCAGGAGAACATGTTTTAATTAGTGTTCCGTGTCGGTGTGACAACATTCATTGATTTATCGATTTGATGCACACCTTGAAAAAAAAAGTACCGAGGATAGAAAATGTAACAACTTGACGTCACAGGCCCAAGGCGTGCTAAGAAAGCAAATTATAAAATAAACACACCAGATAACGCATGGACGTCAACGTGATATCAGAAGTAGACTTTTATTTTGGGTGACCTTTGCGGCCGTGGAGCGGCTATCTTGATGGTCCTCGCGGCTCAGATTTCATTGCCATCACATCACAGAGCTAACAACATTAACACGCTGCCATTAAAATTCATATTTAATCGCTGGTTAACCCTTTACTGGGCACAGCGGCCACTTTCGACCCACAGTCTAAACAGGCAAAATGGCCGAAAGCCTTCAGAACAGTCATTGCTTAAATTCTAACGTAGTCCTAAATTTCTCTAAAATCCTGAAAATTCTTGCCTGTTTAGGACTTAAAAATAGAAAAACTTTTGCCTACTAAAGGCCGTTTTTGCCTGTTTAGACCATTCATCCATCCATTTTTTGGCAACTTTGAAAAGTTAGTTGCCTAAAGACATTCCAATATAGTTAAGAGCTGAGGTTTAGATATTTAATTCTGACGCCAATGTAAATGAATATCGCCTCCAAATTTCAGATATTGACATTCCTGCCTACGAATATATGCCATTAGTATCAGCCCTGGAAAAAAAAACAACATAATTGGTCTATTTCAATGAGTAATTGACAATGTAAGAAACAGCGAGAATTTTACATAATTATCATGGATGTGCCAAACCATTTGTAATTACGTGAAAATTTAACAAGCTGTGAAATGTATTAAAATAAGCTGCAATACCCAAGCAGACTTTATGTGAAATAAACATTTTTTGCTCAATCTCATTAAATGGCGCACATGAATGCTCGCCAGCTCCGGCCAGCGGGTTGTCGGCCATTTTGTCCAGGTTGGGGGGCGTCGCCGGTGTCACGGACATCTGCCTAGATGTCAATCGCCCGAACAAAACTCACACCCGCAAACCTGAACCTCAAAGTCAGGACTGACAGACACTTAAAGAGCAACAACTTCAATTTCAGACAGTCCCTGAAGGTTGCACCTGCTCACCATTGACAAAGGGTCATGCCAGTACAGTACTGTGAAACGTTTATGCACGGCCGTCAACTTGTTCAGGGACGCGCCAAGGGGCGGGCTGGCCAACACTCGCGACACGTCGCCCGGCCACAACGACATTCTATTACATTTATTTGATTTTTTCCAGATGAGTGGCATGAGAACGAATCCCGCCGAGTCGGCTTTATCTGCACTAACCTGCAAGTCTCCCCGGCGAGCGCCTGGCGGGCACAACAAAAGCGCTAAAGCAATTATGACGGCGCTTTATCGTCTCCACGGTGACCGGCGGCGGGTCGGCCGCGGTGCACGGGCGGCTTAGCGCGCGTAAACACGCCGACATAATGGCGGCCGAGTCTGAGGAGTTGTTGCGTCCTTTTGCAGATAACACAGTGGCTTTGCGTTTGTCGCTGTGGACGCCAAACAATGCAAAACAAATATGGAGATTATTTGGGAAGATAAGTGGGAGTTTAGTTCAGTTTTCTTGTATCAACTATGAGGTTGTGAAGTCTGCCAGCAGCCAAACATTTTTTTTTTCCATTTTTACAGCAGATGGAAGATGACGAGGGGCGGTAAATACTCAGACCACAAAATCTTAAAAGCCTCATTGAGTAGTACAACAAAGGGGAAAGTATATGTTAGCATCTAAATAGTCTTTTATGTTTACAAGAAAATGGATGCATGGATGGATGGACTACATTTTCTTTGATGTTAAACTATGGTTTTTGGAGACCAAAAAGCCTGTGATCTTTACTAAAACGTACGCTGTTTGAAGTCCTAATTTGTCCTCGATGTTTATTAAAACATGTTGTTTGAAGACTATGTTTTCTTTACTGTTTTCAGAATGGTTATGTTTGTTTTTTTTAATAAAACAGCAAGATTACTTTTGTCAAAATTAGATGTTTGAAAATGTGCATTCATTTACTACATGTACGAATCTACAATTCAGATAATACTTAAATGATGGAAAGCTCAGAATATGAGGGTGTTTGCTAGGTATATTGAAATTTCTCTGCATGTGAAAACTGTTTATCATACAAGCCTAAAATTTAAACAATGTCTCTAAGCAATTACTTGATTATTAAAGTAGTTGTCTGTTAACTCATTCAGTGCCACGGATGAGAATTCTCATCTTTTAAAATAAAAACGACAATGATAAATCATAAAATTCTGGTCAAATAAGTTGTTTGTTTTTTTTATGGAGAAGAGTTGACACTTGCTTACTTAATATAAGCCAATTGAGCACTGTACTGATAACTGTGACCTATGGATGGCAGTGTTTCCACACTTACAACACAGCTGTTAGTTATATGCAAGCGTCACTGAAGAATGGAAGTCAATCTTTCATTGGCAGCACCAATATTTACGTAGACATAGCACACAATAGTCTGTTGGCCTTGAAAGTTGAGTGAAAATGCTAAATTTACTGGCCTGGACTCTCCTTTTCCAATCCCGCTTGCCACGGAAAAAGTAAATTTGATGATTTTAGTTGGTGATTAACTGATTCTTTTTGACAGCTCTTAGATGAACTTGGATGAATTAAAAACAGGTGAATTTTGCCGCTTAAACCATACTCCACAAATTCAATATAAATATGAGCACAAGCGATAACGGTTAAAACATATAGCTGGAATTAAAATTTGGAAATAGACTTCCCCTTTAATGATAATTAACCTTAGCTTCCTCAGCGACTTTAAAATTGTCTTCAATGTTCACAAAATCACGTATAGTCTTAAATTCAGTGAGGAGTCTAAATTAATTTGCCTCCTCTAAAATAGAGCCTTGAAAAAAAATGCCTCCCTTTCCCTGTAGTCGCATAAAAAGTAGGTCCTCGGGCCACAAACGCATACTACGTCCTTTTGTTTGGTCACGTTACACAACCGCAAAGCTTTTACATTTTATGTCGGCTGTTGCCTTCAGGAAGCGCCTGAAATCTTTAATGAAGGAGGTGGCGTCACACCACTACGAAACGGCATGGCAATAGTGTCTCATAAATGGCAACAATAAAGCCGGTTGTAGCTACAGAGCGGGCCTCGATTAGACAGCGGCTTTATGAGCTCATTATTTCAACCGATCGCTGCCGAAGACCGATCAGCCGTCTATCTGCTTCCTCGCCGTCATATTGGGACACGGCTGGCCGGGCTCCTTGTCTGTCTTTCTGACGAAGACGCCCACTTAAACAGCAATTAAGATGCATTTCCCGGGCCCGCCGTGTTATAATTTCCCCATTTGAGCCGCGCGGGCATCAATATTCCGCTGACGTGACGGCTATATCTCCCATCAGATTGAGGTGCGTGCCTGTGTGTTTGAAAGGAAAGAGGCCCTAAGTGTCAAACGCACACACACGCAGTTACATGCAAAATAGGATTTTCTACAGTCCCTGAAGGCAACAACTGACTTGGATGGATAGATGAATGAATGACACTACCTAAAGAGAAAGGAAATAAGGACCGATTGCTCATTTTTTAGGAAACCTATGATTTCACTGTCTCGAAAGCAGCGGTTCTCAAAGTGGGGTCTGCGGACCCCCCGGGGGTCCTTGGCCTGACTGCAGGGGTCCGTCAAATAATTTGGAACTGATTGAGTTTATCTTTTAACAGTTACAGACTTGTGCCTCGTTTGACTTAGTCTTTGTTTATGGGCGCCGTCTCTGGCCGTTGTCGATGTGCATTGATTGAGTGCATTGATAGAGCGCCCTCTGTCTGCCTAGATAGAAGCCATTGTAACATCTAGGAAAAAATATACATTTGTTCAATTTACTTTAAATTAAAATATTAAAATATGCCTGACAGCAAAGCTAATGCTGTTATTGACTGAATAATTAGCAGCAATCTTTTCAGCGGAAATTGACCTGGTTTGTGGTAAGGAGGCATGCAATTTGCAATTTTTATTTTGTAAATATTTCAGTAGAGCTGTAAAGTCACAAATGTGCTTTTGCAATGGGGGAAATTGGAAAATTTGCTTTCTAAAAGGGGTCCATGACTAGTCTAAAAACCCTTTCTTGAAAGGCATCACCTGACTTGACAGGAATGATGTAATATTGCTGCTTACTGTAGTTCCAAAAAGGAGGAGAAAAAGAATGAACAGAAAGAGAGCACGTTCAACATTGGGATTATTTAGCGTGGTCAAAGCTATGTGAACTTTCAATTTACTGTCTCTTTAGTCCCTCGCCGTTGCTTCCCAGGATTGTTTATCTGTCCGTGGGGAAAGTTCTGGGTAAGAGAAGGAAGTAGGGAGGATGGACGAGAGTATTTGAGGCTTGTTATTTCGGCGGCTAACAGGACAATGAATTCAGCCGGTTTATTGAATGCGTGCATTTATAGCACGAACGCCCGCACACACACTGAGGAAGCTATTCCACCTCACAGTACAGCTTTGTGTGTGCATGCCATACTTATCATAATTCTCATAATTCTTGTGGATTGTTGTATCAATGCCCATCTTAAATACTTATTAGTATTAATACATTTAATGTTATTGTTATACCGCCACATTAGTACATCCAGCACATCACTTATTATTATTATTATTATTATTATTATTATTATCCATTTTCTATACCACTTATCATCACAAGTGCCGTAAATGTGTTTGCACCGATACCAGCGGACTATTTTTGAGTGATAAAGTACACAAAAAACTATTTGCCAGCCATAAAGGAGAAGGCCAAGCCCAGATTTGAACTAATGACCTTTGAACTGTATGGCAGATATGCAACACAGTTGGCCATCATTGCCGTGTTTGTGATCAAGCTTTTCCTATTATTTTTGTGTACTTCAAATATTTTTTTTAATTATTATTATCATTAATATTATATTATTATCAATAAAAGCCATAGTAGTATCAGTAGTAGTAACCGTAGTAGTCGCACATTCAGTTTGAATGAAGATGAGGATGATGGTGATGGTGACGACCAGTTTGAATTATTGTATATACGATAAATAATACTATTCCAAATTGCATGCCCTAAGGTCACATATGAGTAAGCACTTATCAATTAGAGTAAATGAATGATTATTTGATCTCTAATTCCCAGTTTTCCTAACTAGTGTCTTGTTAAAGTCTGTAATGTTATGATAAGCAATATCAGCAGATCTATGTGGTGCAGCTCTACCCTGGTGAGCTCATACTGCAGCAACCAAGAGGAGTGGTGGGGGTGAGTGGAAACGGGGGGGCTCAAAAAAGAGGAGCATCAGACAGAATAGCAACATGAAAAAGCCTTGGCAGAGGTAATAATGTCACACGGTGGGAAACCTGGTAAAAAAAAAAATTCAATACAAATCGTAAAGTTTTTTTCTGTTAGTGTTATAGAGGGTGTGCCCTAAAATGAAAAAAATATCAATTCTTATAAGAATTGGGATTCTTATTTACTAAAATTCAGAATCAACTCTCTCAATATCGCTACTGTAACTAAAAATAAATCAATCTGCTCTTTGTCAGGACAGCAGGTTCTAAAAAGTCAAGCTCGCAACCTTTCGCTCCACTGCTAACAAATGAAGTTTGACCGTCACAGACCTGGTGATTGTATAAGCCCTACAAGTGGCTTTTCCCAAGGCTATCGCGGGTCCCAATCGCTCTGAAGACGTGATAAATATTTCTGCCGCCTTTTGCAAAACAGATCAACAAGAACAGGAAGTCGTGTCATTTTATTCTGCCTCCTCACACCGCGACTCTCCTCCCTCAAATGGACTTTTCTCTCTTGCACACACATGAATTAAATGCGCTTACTAGGAACAAATATTAATAAAGCAAATGGTCCGTAATCAACAGAACACAAAACTTCAGCATATCCACAAAATAAAATAGCGCAAAACAAAACAAAGTTTGGAAACTCCAAATACACAAAAACATATTACTCAAAAACATGCAAATAAAAATACTGTCTAAATAACAATGTATATTACAATTAAAACTAATAATGCTCCTGATATGCTCGCAGTTACGCACGTTTCATGCTTTGCCCATACTCTCAATTAAACTGTTCACTTGAAAACGTTTATTTCATAACATGTTTGTGATAAACGTACTGAGAAATATTCAGCATTTTCATTCGTGCAACAGTTGTTTACATATTTTGGTACAGCAATTTCCTGTGAAATGACAAAATATCTTGTTCTACCATTTAAAAAAAACAAAAAAACATGCACTTTTTGTTTAATCTTATCTTGCACTATGGGATTTTTAAAATGTATAGCTTTCTTCAAAAAGTAGCGCAGTTGTCCAAGTGGCATTTTTGTTGCCAACAAATCAAAATTAATAAATGGAAAAGCTGAAATATTTTTTAACTGAATCAAAATATCGAGAGAGCCAAAATGCATTGTTACATCCCAAAATGTTGAGATGACATTGATCAAAACTAGAGATGAGAATTGAGAATTTTTTTGAGAATTTTTTAAGCTAGCAATAGTTTTCCTTTCTTCCAGCTAAATTCTTTGCCACGACATGCAGCGACAAAGGGAAGCAAAGCACATCGTCATCTGTGAAACTTTCACCGGGCCAAACTCTTGCTGGTTTGTTGTTTTCCACGTGCGTCACTCCCGTTAGCGTGTTAGCACGTTAGCGATATGCCACATGGCGAGTGGGAAGAGGACATCAGCGGGGCGCTTCCGCCACTTTCTAGACTCTCCATCCTTATTGTCACTTATCATTCTCTGCATGATATACAAAACATGCATTGTGTATTATGATTCTGCATAAAACACCAACACACTATGGCAACAGACACTCAATAAAGCAAAAAAAGTGTGTGCGTATGTGCGAGTGTATGTGTGTGTCATCTTCCCCACTGTCTTCACCACCTGCTCCAGACAATATCAACTCGACTCATTTTTCTCACCGCAGGACACACACACACACACACACACACACATGCACACGCACGCACACACACGCACACGCACACAAACACCTTGCTTGGCTAACTAAGTGGAGTGCAGTTGAATTGTTCTTTACAAAGTAACAATGCACTGCCATTGATGTTTCGACTGTGTGGCTTATTTGGATCAATGGAGCTTATTTGCAAGGCATCAGCTACTAGTCGCTGATGAAGCAAAGAATGCAAAGATGATATAATGGTGCATTGAGACAATCTGACTCATTTGGATGGATGGATGGATGGATGGATGGATGGATGGATGGAGTAACAATGATGGAACGATGAATGGATGCATGGTGTCGTCATGGTGGGTCATAGTGAGTAATTTGAAGGAAGATAGAGGACGCAAAAGATGCAGGGAAACGGAGAAATACGTAGGCTAAAAAAGTGGTTTATTAAAGAATTAATGGAGGAACAACCAGTGAACAAAAATGGACAAAGTCGCAACAAAATAACTACAAACTAAAATCAATTTACGGGAAATAGCAGGGCGACAGAAACGGGTTGACTGGGAACAATGCGGAACACGGACAAATGACTAAAACAAAACTGGGGTTTAAATACACAGACTAATTATGGAAACACGCAAAAGCTGAATGGGAACAAGAGGAAGGGGAAAGCGATTGGCTGACACAGGGGGCGGGAACACGCAGACAACAGGTGGATAATATACTAATGAGACTGACATGAGGAAAACATAACATGAACCCAAACTAAGTGAACAGAAACCCCACAAAAACCGAAAACTCATACCCAACAAAAAACAAATAACCCAAACAGACATGACTGTCATATGGATGGATGGATGGATGGATGGATGGATGGATGGATGGATGGATGGATGGATGGATGGATGGATGGATGGATGGATGGATGGATGCAATGATGGATGGATGGATGCAATGATGGATGGATGGATGGATGGATGCAATGATGGAAGAATGTGAATGGAAGAATGAATGGATGGATGATATCAAGGATGAAAAGATGGTCTCACAGGAAGCTGTGAATGGTGTTAGGATGAAGACAAGCAAATGTAATGTCCCATACTGAACGTGTATCTAGGCTTCGACCCTAACACTCTAAAACGACAACCAAAAAGACCTAAAAGACAAAGAAAAACTTAAAGCATCAGACTCAACAGCGCATCCATCCATCCGGCACACAAAAAGAGTGAAGGGGAAGCACAATGGAGAGAAGTGCGAGGCAAGCAGGAAATTGAATGTCAAGGACTCTTGTTTGCTCCTGACGGAGGAGCTGGGAGTGTTTGCCTGAAGGCGACCCGCAGACAAAAGGGAGGATGATAAAAACTGGAAAAGGGGGAAGATGAATGGATAATAAATACAGACGATGCGACAGAGAATACCAGACACATTCTCATGTCACATTTTGACTTTTGTCAAGCCAGCAGCATTCACAGTCATCCCTCCTTCTACATTAGTGTGTGTGTGTGTGTGTGAGAGGTATCTACATCTGGCTCTATTAGTCACACTCCAGAAGAATGCAAGGTTGACGGATGGACATAGACAGAGCTCCTCACAAACACACACAATCTACAATTCAGGATTTAAAACACATTAATACTAAATTAGAAGGTGCTTGTAAACTATTGAAAGGTTCTGTACTTCCAGTCACATTTTAAGCTTATATCATCTCATTTCATTGCATCATTTTATCCCCAAGTCGTTCCATATTCATATCACATCCTGATTACCGAATTTTTTTTCCATACTCATCTTTTGCCTTCTCATGCACTCGTGTTCCTGAAAGAAAAGTGCTAATGATGTATGTTTTTCCTCCAACAAATGGCAATTAGCTGAAGTTTGATGATAATCACGATGATGCTGATGATGACGAGCACATCCAACCTGAGGTAAATCACAAGCATAATGAAGAATTATGGGCTCTCTATCACGGCAATCACGCTTTTGTTGTGCTAATTAAATTCAGCGGGATGAGTGCAGACCGGAGCCTGCCGGTTACTGGGCGGGATAAAAAGATGGATCGACGGTAAAGCTCTCTCGCAAGTCCCTCCAGGCACTTGCAGATTGGCTTTTTTTTTTTGCATGATTTATTGTATTGCATCAATCTTTTTTCCATCTGTTTGTGCGTTTGTTTATGGATGCCGTTGTGTTTAGCCACGCGTGGGTTTACTTGTGGAAGCGGAAAGGAAAAACAAGTTCAAGTAAACTAATTAGGGAGATCTCATACTTACAAAACACACTCAAATAATAATAAACGTCCGTTTGGAAATTGAGGTTTTCCCGGAGCAACATTAGCAATACCTAACCGTGAATAATATTGCCATGCGGCTGCAAGGTACAGCTTGGCGAATCCATACTAGTGCCCAGTGAACATAAAAATTAAACATTTCGGATTTATGCCATAGCCATACGGCTGTAAAATCCAACTTGTCATATTCAAACTAGAGTCATTCAACAGAAAAGTCAAGCTTGATACATGTGCCATGTGTCTGGAAAATAAAGCTTCTGACATTTATTAGCATGCCACGTAGGCAGAAAGTCTAACTTTGCACATTACAGTACTCGTTTTTCGCCGTTGATGGGGACCGGAACAACTCCTGTCGTCATTGGCCGATGGTCACACCTGGAGCCAATCACGTGTCTTGCAGGACACAAACATGCTTTCGGGAGGGAGATGAGCGCTCCTGCAAGACACGTGATTGGCTCCCGGCACCACCATTGACCAATGAGGGCAGAAGTTGTCATCTACTCCAACCCCAACTCTTACTCTTAGGAAGACCAAGGAAGCAGTGCCGGTCTCAATCATAAAACGCACACGCTGTTGGATAGAGCCAAGGGAGAGGAGAAAAGACCTTCACTGGACCGTTGGAAATCTCTTACAGAGATTTCTTTTGTAATTAATTGGAATTTCATATGGAAACTCTCATTTTTATCATGTTTGGTCATCTATAGCTTTGACTTTAATTCGACTTCCAGGTGCCGCGAATATAACTGCGGCTCTCCGTGAGACTACAGCCAAATGGATGTTGAGATATAGCAGTACAGTTACTGTATAAGGTCTAATAATTTAAGATTTACAGTAAGTAAATGTGTACTGCAGTAGCTGGATGTCCGAGGAGTGTCCGTGGCAAGTGCATTTATAGTTAGTAGATTTATGTTATATAAAGCGTGTACCATTTATAACACAAAGTTTAACTCGCTGCAAAGGTGAGAAAATGTAGCAAAAGTGTAGCTATGTGCCACTAGTATAAATCCGTTAAGTTATACTTTGCAGCCACGTGGAAAAAGTAAGAACGTAAAAAGTTAACAGATTGCTAGAAAAAAGTTCTTGATTTTGTTGGTACCCAAAGTTCGTCATTGCAAGATCGCTATGCATTTTCAGTTCCGTTAAACGGTGTCACACTGTCAGTCATCACTTTTATTTTGACTTCTCGCCTTTTGCTGCTACAGAGCGAGGAGGCTGCTGGGGGATTTCCCGTAATGCACCTGACCCCCCCTCCACCACTCGCCATCTGCTCACGTTCATCCTCCATCCATCTTAGTTACTTACTCTGCATCTTCTGTGCTAGGAGCAGGTGCTCCTGCTAGACTCACTTCTATTATTCACTTGCTTTTCTATTAACGCTTTCGCATTTGGTTATACTCGCTTATCATCAAACACTCTTTACTCAAAGCAGATGGCCCCGCAGCTCGAGTTTTCGGCGTTCTTTTTGATCCCAAATTCTCGCTGTCCTGAAGCTTTGAGATGCTAGCTGGGTGAGGGAAGGAGAAGCGGCATGACAATGGAATTAATCCGACAAGTTAGATTTTGCAGACGCGTGGCATTGGCAGGAAGTGAGTTGGACTTTGCAGATGCATGGGACCAGTATAATTCTGACAAGTTGGGAGTTTGCAACTGCATAGCACTATTATTTAAAAAAAATGGACTATTTAGCAAAGTAAGTGACAATTTAAATCTTGCAGATGCATAAATCTGCATGAATCTGACAAGTTGCAGTTAGCACCAGCATGTATAAAACGAGTTTGAATTTGCAATTGCAGGACACTAGTTTGGCTCAGCCAAGCTGGATTTTGCTGCCACATAGCATAAAAACAAATAAATAAATAACCACATCATAAGTACAAATCTGATGAATTGGAAATTACGGCCAGGACTGCATCAACATTCAGATTTTAGAGCCACACAGAACTAGTATGAACCTGCCATGATGTATTTAATGATGACTGATTAGAAGCTGAGCGTAATTAAAGTCAAATCTCATTTCTTCCCGTCACAGATAAACAAACTCTGAGTCCCAAAGGCTGAGAAAAGAGATATTAAAATAGTCGCAGCACACGCACTCCTTGGAGGACAATAAATAATCATTAAGAAAAGATTAATTCATTACCGACACACTGCGCTTTCCTTTGTGTTGCACCTAATAAAGAGTTAAACATAGCCAATTATTTTATTTTTTATGATGATTATTATTATTATTATTATTATGCATTCAATACTGACAACAATGAATTTTGTTGGTCTTATCCACGGTCAAGTTTGATGATGATTTGGCGTCTTGCAAGCTATTTAAGCTTTTAATGTGCATTTGCTTGTTTTGCTGCTGTCACAAAATCACAGCTTCTGTTTTTAGACATTCAGAGAGGATTACTAATGAAAACCAAGGCCGCACTTAAACTTTTTTTTGGAACTTTCTCCAGTGTGAAGTGTTTCTCTACGATAGAGTAAATTAAGTTAAGTCAGGAATTATCTTTTCTGTGTTTGCCTTCCAGCATGCAGCTAACCTCTACTGTGAGGTGACAGTTTTGCTATCTCTGCAGGAACACCCGTAGGGATGCAGTTGCATCTTGGGAAATCTCAGCCAGTTTGAGTCCCTGCGCTTTGCCTGCTGGGCAGAGAGACGTAGAAGAGGTCGCGTAGTCGCATAGGACTCCGGGGAACAGAAGTACAGAGAAGCTCATCTGTCAGTTATCACTGGAAATTACTGGCGGAAATTAAATGAGTGGTACGAAAAGTAAGAATTTGATTTAGGAAACTAGCGAATTTTTAGCCGCGTGGCACGTGGAACAAATTGGCTGATTTGGCTCCAAATGGAACTGCATGGCACAAGGATGAAACAAGTAGGAAGGCGCTTATAGCCACATGGCACAAATATAAAGTTGACGTGATGGCTGTTGCACACGCAAATATGACAAGGCTGAATTTAAAGTACAGCGGGACTTCAAGTTGGACTTTGTAGCCACATGGTGCTAGTAAGAATCTGACATGTTAAAAGCCGCGCAGCACTGACATGAATCAAGTACGACATGGCACCTTTCAGAAATTCGGAAGGGTTGACTGACCAAGTGCCCAACTCTGTTAATTGGATAAATTGGACTTTACAGCGATAATGCACTAGCATAAATTCTATAGTATGACTCCAACAAATGCCACTGAAGTCGCATGGCGCTAGTAAGAATCAACAGCTGCATGATACTGATATAAAGTCAACAAACTGGACTTGGCAGTAACTTGGCAGTATAAATATGACTGGATGAAATTTGTAGCTGAATGACACCAGAAGGAATCTGCCCAATTGGCACAAATATGAATCCAACAAGATGGACTCTACAGCCACATGGCGCTAGACTCATTCCTACAAGTTGGACTTTTTAAGCAGCATGGAAATAGTATGTATCTGACTAATAGTATTACAACTACATAGTACTCCTAAGAATCTACCGGTGGACACGGTACTGTTTAAAAAAATAATAATAAATCAACAACATGGATTTTGCAGCCACATGGTATTAGTACGTACCCAAAAAGTTGGACTTTGTAGTCACATGGCGCGAGTACAAATCTGATAAGGTGGGCTTAGTTCGATGGATTTTCTTATCGGTGAAGCCTGTGGTATTCGTTCTAAATCTATAAATAGAGTCCTTTGCTTGCGTTTTGAGAAGCTTCCAAGTGAATCTGATGTTTCTCCCTGGATAGCAGATTACGAGCACATTGGCATTGATTCGATTCTACCACACCCTCCCTTGCAAATATCCTAAAAGAAGACTTTATCTTCAACAGATTTACACATAAAACACCCGAGTGGTGAAAAACTGTTTCGGGCTATCGTTAAAGATTCGTACTGTCTTTTTGATTGGTTAATCTCCCCAACATCGACGCGGTTCATCATACTGCACGGCTAGTGCTTTTCTTCATGGCGCTCACCAAACACTCACTCTCCGCGCACCCTCGCCACCTCCCGGGGAGACGCCAGCGTTCATCTGTTTCCTCCATCCTCTCGCTGGTAAGCACTTTGGAAGCTGACAGCGGCCATCCTTCACCAGGCTTCACCATATGCTGCATGGCTGTCACCCAGGAGCCGTGCGCACCAGCTCCAGATGCTCTCCCATGCACGCTAGATGCACCGGCACAATAACACAATCGTGCAGACATTTACATAGCACCAGTAATAGTCTGAAGAGCTGGACTTTGCAGCCGCATAGCACTAAAGGTGGCTGGAATAGGCAAAAACGGTATTTATGCAAAAGTAGTGCTTTGGAAATAAGACTCACGGGCTAGTAAAAAAGTAGTAGTAGGTGCTGAGAGCAGCCTTATTTATAGTACTAGTAGAATCTCTTGCTTACATGCGTGGTTTCCATGTTCTCCCCATGCCCAGGTATATTGGAAAGACTGAATTGTTCTTAGGTGTGATTTTCAGTGGAAATTTGACCAATTTAGGGTGTACCCCACCTACTGCACAAAGTGGAGTATGTATTTACGTGGATGGTATGAAGCAAACAAGTTTGGCTTTACAGCCACATGGCACTAGTTTATATTTAACAAGACGTTAAAGACACATAGCACAATTAGGAGTAAGCCAGTTAGGCAGGTTTCGATTAGGAACCCAGAAGAAGGACATTTGTACGGTTTTGGCCGGCAACACCGGCCCTTTTCAGATGCAAGGCACTACTCTGAATGTGACAAGCCTGACTTAGCAGCTCCCTGGAACTAGCATTGATCTCACAAGTTGAACTTTGCAACCACATGGCAGTTGCGTGAATCCGATTAAGTGATACTATGTAGTCACGCAGTCATAAGTCTGTATCTGGGGACAAAAACGGAGTCCTCGTGTAGTATGCGAGTGAAGAGGAGGCAGTAACAGAGAGAAGGGGGGACTTGAGGGGCACTGAGACAGGCAGACAGCTGAGCGAGCAGCCAGTTGAAGTCAGAAGTGGGCGGCAGCGGGAGATGAAAGCGATTTGGGTTTGAATGGGAGATGAAGGGAGGCAGAAGAGAGGAAGTGGAGGAGATGACAGAGGATGGAGGAGGACGGAGGGAGGGGGGAGGGTGGGAGATGGGGGGGCTCTCAGATGCAGGACGGGACCATCTGGACAAGATCGGCGCCAGGTCTCCCACAGTAAACACTAGGCCTCCGACAGACTTTTCCGAGCGGAGCGTCAGCAAACTGGATGCACGATGCGCTTGTGGTGGTCACACTCGTTTTGTGTAACCTTGGTGTCATATGGGCTCAGTTGGCGTCATCTGCGGTGAATTAAGTAGACTTGTCATGTATTAAAATTGATGAAAACTTAACTACAGTGACAATGACATTTGCCGTGTGCGTGCTCCGCATGCTGGATTTTTCAGGGAGTAGATAAACTATGCAGATGACCAGCACGGCTTTGCCGAGAAAAGAAATCGGTTCCAGGCATGCGGCTGCAAAACGAAACCTTTTGTAACCTGAAATTCCAATTTGTTACAATTATACCAGTGCTATATTTACACTTGTGCAAAGTCCATCTTGTCACATGTTGAGTCCACTGTTGTGTCAATTTTGTCCTAACAAGACAAAGTTCAGTGCATCCCTCCCAGACATATGAGACATCATCGATAAGTCCTCTAATGTAGAGGTCCACAAAAGCCGGTCCATGGACCAACTGGTAACGGGCTGCATGGGCCGTACCTGAAATAATGAACTATTTCCATTTTATATATCATCAGAGTCTGAAAGCTTGTCTGAATAAAATAACCAACTATTTAATACCAGTGCCATGCGACTACAAAGTCAAAGCTGCCCGATTCACATTAGTGCCATGCTGCAGGAAAGCTCAGTTTTCAAATGGCAGCGGCAGTAACGCCCAACTCAGACTAAGACAAAAAACAACCTTTCACCCAAAGTGATTCGAGTGCCATGTCGGATTCATATTAGTGCCATGCCCTAATCTATTTTTAAATATGTACAAAAACCATCCAAGTGTTCTCATCAACACAATAGATATTTACAGGCGAGGGGGTGGACCCCCAGGAGTCACTGCCATGTCTCTCACCACCCATTTCCGCCAGCTCATCCTCAAATCCACGTCCCGATGAGACACGCCTCCGCAAAACACACACACGCACAGGCGCACACACACATATGTTTATGCATACACACACAGAGGTTAGAAGCAGTTGGAAGGAAAAAAAATGGAGAATTTCAAGTCACGTTCCTCCCGCCGGCTTCATTAGGATTGTTTTAAACAGCTTTTCAAACATTTATGGCCGCCCGCGTGGTGAACCAGGCATTAACATGGCTGCCGGCCCTTCACCTCGGTAACGAGACAAAGAGGCCGTCTGACCTCTGCCGCCCCCTGTGTTACCGCCGGCAAACAGCAGGGGAATGTCCAACGAAGAGGATTAGAAGGAAAACGCAAGTGAGCGGAATAACAATCGGGCGCTCGGTGAGACCTTACAGTAGGATGATGATGATTATGACGATGATGGACGTCTTGAGGACAGACGGAAAGGATGGAACATGAGGGCACACCTTTACAGGCATTACCAAGACATGTTATCGGACAAAACGCTGCCATCGATTGATACGTACGCATGTATGCATTTGTAGACACAACACGTGAAGTAATGTAATAGCAAAAGTGTGCACACCCCCATAACTGAAATGTAACTGTGTTCCCAATCACATTTTGATTTCATGTTGAACTTGCAAACAGCACTAATTAAAGTGCTCTTGTTGAAGGTCAACCTTTTGATGTTTTAGTAGGCTCTCCCTGCCATATTTTCACTATTAGGCAGCAGAATGAAGGTTTTGAGGTAACTGAAATCATCGTACCATAACACACTTTACCAGGTTTGCTTTGGAGATTTAAATACAGTACTGTGTATAAACACATACACAGGGAAAACATGCATAAGTCAAACAGGAAGCCCCCCCCTTCACACACACACACAAATTTGGGCCTAAAAAATGAAAAAGCACATTTGAGTAAGCATGGTTTGTTAAAATGTGATCAGTAGAAGCAAAAGTAACAATATAGAGCCAGCCTATATGGAGCACTTAAGCACTGCTAGCTAGCAGTGAATTCATGCTATAATGGAGCCAAAACAACCCGTAAACACCGGCAACACGTGTCATATGTCAATGTCAGTGTATTTAGCCACTTTTTAGCGCCCTGAATTGCCGATGGAATGTGATTCCAGAAAATTGATTTGTTGTTAGTATCAGGAGTCGAGAGCAACACTTGCAGCAGAGAGACTAGTCAAGTAGTTACACCACAACATCAGGACAAACTACTTCAAAATACACGTAAATGTCACACTCCTTTTTCTGCACTGTGGTACTCAAGGGCTTCCTTCAGCCCTACCTAGAATAATCAGTACTGCAAGGCAGAAAGTCTAACCACTACACCATTATGCTGGTTCATTGAAATCAATCACTATTGATGACAACTCTAATTGGCAGAGGACGCTTTACCCCAAAAAGTTTGCTGTGAGTCACGGCTGTGGAAACAGGAAGTGGAGCCCGCAGGGAGCTTTTACCACTTCACAGGAAAGAAATAAAACACAAGTGCTCTCTCACTTCCTCTCTCCCTCTGTTTGTCTCTCATTCTCAGAGAGGAAGAAGTGAGGAATTGGCGGGATAAAAGCAAGCCCAATTATCAGGCCTTCATGGAGTGCCAATTATTCCTTACAGCACAACAACATGCTATGCAAGTGTCAAAAACGTAATCTATTATACAGTACTAGCTACTGTCTACCACACCGCTTTTGACCTTGTTGAAATATTAGACTTTAACTCTTCCAGTGCCATGGACGAGAAATCTCATCTATTAAAATAGTATTAACAATAAATAATACAATTCTCAAATACATGTTTTTTTATGGAGGGTAGCTGACACCTTCCCTAATATAAGCCAACCGAGCACTGCACTGATAAATGTGACCATTGAATAGCAGTGTTTCCACACATACAACATAGGTATTACCTACAAGAAATGGAAGTCAATCTTTCATATGATGTCACCAATATTTACAAAAAAAGTTAATGGTGTGACATCAAAATTTGCGGACAAACTTATTGGGTTTGGCTTCTTGAGACTTTATTTTTTGACGCATGGCATCTAGCACATGTCATGATGCAAATTCAAATTGGCTTCTATGTTTCTTTTTTTTTTTTTTTTTAAATCTAAAGGGTAGCTGAGTTTGAATTATGTATTTTACGGTGAGTCATTACAAAACGTGGGTAGCAAGTGGAGAAAATTGTTGGAAAAGTACATATTTGAAGGACCTTTCAAATGACTTGAAAATGGCCATATGAAACCAAAATGACAGACTTCCTGTACCTTTTATCATTCCACTGAAAAAATAAGCGAACATTTTTTTTCCAGCCATTTAAAAAAAAGCTAAATATTCAAAATTCCTGCTGGTTCCACACACACATACACGACGAGGGAATTTGTAGGCGCATCTCAGTGTGAGCAGCGTCAAAATCTCCCGCAAGGCTGCAAGCTCACAGGCGGCCAAAGAGGAGGATTGACGGCGGAGTGCAGTACAAATGTCCTTATTCCGGGAGGTCCTCCGTGTAATCCCCTTGCTGGCAGGCTGACAAGCAAAAGCAGTGCGCACACACACACACACACACACACACGCACACACACACACCTACACACGCGAATGTGCGCTTTGTTCATTGTTAGCGGTTCATTTACATGGCAGGGAACGGCAAAAAGGAAAAAAAAAGAAAAAGGAAAAACCAAGAAAGGAATCCAGGCAAAGTCAAGCAGGTTTGAAAAGTCATAACTCGACGCTGCCCCCTGTGGTCTGGGGGATACAATGTTATCACAAGCTAAACCGCATCTACTCTTTCAGGCATGTTAGCAGAGGAACACAACTTATTTTTTTGCTGGTCTGCTGGGCAAAATTGTGTGCCGTATTCAGAAATATTTAAATCCCCCAAAACTTTCTTTATAATAATATATTCTATGTTCCTCCAATATTCTAAACATGGCATTTTGGGTGTTTGTGGATTATGAATTATGCAGCAAAATCTAACCATCAGGGGGCGGCCATTTTGCCACTTGATGTGGTCTGGAAACAACATAATATTTGTTGAACGGTTTTCAGAGTTCGGTCGTGTGACCTTCGCAAGTTGAGCTTGACTGGTCATTACTAGAGCTCTGAGCTACCGTGTTAATCACAATTCTGTGTTTAGACTAGTTAGGCGGCACAATACATATTATAGTGAACCAAATGTTGGGCTTGACTTTTGTGACTTTTCTCAAAATGATTAATGATGAAATGTTGCAGCTTTGTTTTAATTTTAAAAGAGTCAGTACTTACATATTAGGACAACCAAAACAATTTTATCAACTTAAATATGATAATATGACCTCATTTTGTAAAACTACTTCTAATCTTTTGATGGACAAGAAAAATGGAAATTACAGCACAAATTTTGATCTCTAAAAATATGAAATTGCTATCCCATCTTATGTACTTTTTTTAGATGCAAAACAGGCAGCTTTTTCATCCTTAAATAATATAGAGGTCAGAAAGGGAAAAAGGAAAAAAATGATTTGAGTTCGGGATCCCTGCAGCCAAAAAGTTTGAAAACCCCTGCTCGAAAACCACTTTGAAAAGGCACTTGAAAGGCAGCGATGGAGACATAAGCTGCGCCAATGTGAAGTTGACTGTGACTCGACGGGGCAAGAGAAGGCTTGCCAAAATGAGGAGCCTTCGCCAGGCTAACCGGAGACTCAGGTAGAACTTTGACAGCAAGGAAGAGGACGCGTCATTTACTCAGCGCTCTTCTGTCACACTGACGTGTGTGCGTGTGTGTGCGTGCGTGCATGTGTATGCTCTATGCACTGAATGTGCCTGCGTATATATGTGCATGCATGTATGTATATGTGTATGCATGTGTGCAGTTATGTATACAGGCGCGTTAGTGCATGCATGTAGTGTATATGTTTGTGGGTATGAGTGTATATTTAGCGTACCTACAATACAAAAACCTCTTGAATCTTGAATGTACGTTGGGCATCTACGAGTTTGTATACAGTAAGTGTGTATGTACCGTGCTGTATGCACGCATGTGTGTACATGAGTATGCAGGTATCCGGTTTTGAATACAAGCGTGTGTTTGTGCATGCATGTAGTGTATGTTTGTAAGTATGAGAGTGTATTTAGATTACCAACAAGATGTATAATGGACATCTGTGAGTGTTTACAGTAAGTGTTTATGCACTGTATGCACACGTGTGTGCATGTGTTCAAACTGATGTATGATGTTCATGTGTTTATGTGTTGTATTGTATATGTATGTATGTGTATTTGCGCATGTGTACATAGGTCTACCCATGTGTTTGTTTCTGTGTCTGTAGGTTTTAAAATGTGTCAAATTTTTGTATGGACGTGTTAAAGTGTGTATGTGTATTTTGCCAGTATGTGCATATGTGTATGTATATTAATTGCATATGCATATAGTGTGCAATGTGTGAATTTGTGCATATGTGAATGTGTGTGTGTGTAAATATGTATGAATGAATGTGTATTTGTTTGTGTCTGTGCAGGGATTTGTGTGTATGAGTTCATGTGAACATTTATGCGCATGACAGGACGTGTACATGTGTATATGTGAGCGTGTGTGTGTCTGATGCATACCTTAATATGTATGCTTGAACAGGTATGCAAATATTAGTGATGTGCACATGTATGAGTGTTTACGTGTGATCTCCAGCATGGCATGAGGAAGCGACGCTGTTGGCAGAGAGTCAAGCACTGGATCGGAAATGTCAGCGCTCACTCTGGCAGTGAGTCGGGCCAAGATAGCAGGAGTGCAACCACGCCGTCAGAATACCAACAAGAGCCTGACGTGAGAGAGTTGTGGGATGTGGGGGGTCTTTTTGGGGGGAGGGGGAGCATTACGTGCAAAAAAACAAAAAAAACAAAAAAAAAAAAACAATGGGATCTACTTAAAAGTACCAAGCGTTTTTCTGTTGTTAATGTTGCAACTGATGCGTTCAATGTGGCATGGCATGTTTTTCATAGTCTCGCCCAGTCCAGTATCATGGCTAAGTGACGATAGTGAGGGATTCAGAAAATACTTTGATCATGTGAGCACAGTTTCACGAAACTCATCCCCTGAATGGCGCTTATCCTTATATCTGTAAATGCTGTATTTTGACTTCAATGAATATGCTTCAAGTAAGCCATTTTATTCCATGCATTATACACACACACACACACACACACACACTATAGAAAACAACGGATAGATGGACGTATGAATAGATGGACGAATATACTGACTCCAGTATTTACAGCTACAACCGTGTAGTCATGTAGCATCGACGCAAGTACAGAATCAATCCAGAGTGGAGATTTGCAGGTCTATAAGTTACACTTTGATGCTCCCGAGGCAGACGAATGAGCTTTCTCACCCTTCCAACGAAGCAGTGAAGGTGGCGAGCGAAAGTGAGAAAAACGAGGCCCGCGCTGCCAATTTTTAGGGAGGGGATTGGGTTAGTAGTCAAGGGGGGTCGTTTTTACAGACAGCGGGAGCGCCGCCAGTGCGTCGAAAGCCAGCCGAGCATCCATATTCCAGTCGGAGGCGCACAGTTGCCAGAGGGTCGTCACAAGACGAGCTTCTGGCTTCCTGTCACACATCTGGCTGTCATCCCTCTCATACTTTGAAGCAAACTCGCGGCTCTCATCCACACCCCCCTCTTCCAACACCAGTACCCCCAAAAAAGCGATTGATGCGACGGTCCAATTAGCAATGTGTGCTAGCTCGGCGTCGCTCTCTCGCCTTCTCTCAGACCTAATAAGTATTGAAGATGAAACTCTATGTCAGCACAAAAATGGCTATTGACAGTCTTTCCGCTAGCGTCAATAGCATCTGATTATGTCAAGACCGGACTGTAGTGTTAATTAGCCTAATCACTTCTTCTTGTTAAGAGCCCTCTGGACCACGCCTCAAATATGATTTTTCCACGTTGCCCCTGAAGTGGCTTGTGGAAGAAGGGTGTGCTATACGAAAAATCGTGTGTCGGGCGATGACTTTCCATCACTTGTGTGCGACTCGTCACACCTGAGAAGGAGGGGAAGCAGCGCATTAAAGCGGGAAGAGAAATGATATGGCGCTGCTCAGAGTATGCAAGGACGTTTCTATGTGTACGTGTAATTGGGCGGGTGTGGGGTACGGAGTTCCTTGAACCTCTGCTGGAATCTATCTCCATTAGCATGGAGCTAGCGTCACAAGATTCAAACTGCAGTGAGTTGATACACACATATACAGAAACACAGTTCATTAGCTTGCCACTACAAAGCTGCCATTGCTATACAACCATTACTGCATTATTTCACTTCTTCAATGTGCTCTGTATTTCCACGATTGTGTGGATTTGTATGGGAGTGAAGTATGTCATGTTTACAGCATGGAGAAGTTCAGTAAGGTGTAGTACTAAGCAGGGAAGGATAGTGTAATGGAATGCCGTGTACGGAGATTATTTGACGACTGATCAGTTTTCAATTACAAAATGATCGTTTCAAGAGCTACTTTGATTTAAAATTGCTCAAATTCTAGGGATTTCAACAAGTCTACACCAAATAGTGAATGGAAATTAATGTGAATGTAAAGAAGTAAATGTAGTTATCCACATAAGAATAGTTATCTTTTCCTAGAATTTTTCCACCTACTTTCATCAAAACAAACACAAACGCCCCCCTGTTACTTCCAATGACATAATTCAAGTTGGCAAGCAAAGATTTTTTCCAAATCAGATCAACCGATTGATCGACAAAGTAATCAACAGATTAACCATCAATGAAATAATCTAGTAGCAGTTCATAGATTTGTAAGTCGAGGTGACAACGAATGACAACGAAATTGGAGGTACAATTGATCAACCATCGATAAATCAATGGATTAATCGATCAATTAATCAATTAAGATATTAGATAATGAGTTTTTCCTGTTATTTTTTTTTAGCTAAAATAGTCCAAATCCTCAGAATTTCATCTTGTGAAATATTTTCAGATGTCTGTCGTTTTATTTGCTGACAGTCCCTGCACACTCATATTCAGCTCCAGCTGCGCATAGAGATCAATGTGGTCTATTCAGCTAAGAGTACGGTTTAAATATTTTACAAATGTTTTTGTCATTGTAGCTAGTGGTCTGTGTTGCCGTTGAGGGATAGAGCCATCACTGGTGTTCAAACAACATTTTGACAGCGAGGTATTGATCACGAAAATTAATTGACCACTGTCTTTCCAACTTGTGTTAGCAAATTGAGGGTACAGATTACTAAACTGTGGGAACGGATCAGTAAACTGAGGGAACGGATCAGTAAACTGACTTCAATCAAAAAAGTGCAGTCCATAAGGGCACATTTCTTTCAATTACAGCCTTCATCCACATTTTATAGCAAAGCGCTTTTCGGTGGAAGCATAAATTCAGACTTCCATATGTCATCGCTGGATCTTACTCCTCATCCTCCTCCTCTTAATCTCTCGAGACCAAAAACGACTGACAGCGTGAACCGAAACGTCTGCCACGGTGAGCGTGACGGGCATACGTACTGGTAGCACAGCCAGCCAGCGTTTCTTAATTAAGACACTTTGTTTTTATTTGTCCTCCTCTTTCCTTTCCCACAGTCCTAAATGAAATTGGATTCTAAATGATCCATAACCAATAGAGCAATCTTTACTAAAAGCGGCTAAGACTCGCCGCCAGTCGAGTACGGGGCCCGACGTCCCACCGCCGCCAGCCCCAAGGGGATTGTGGGAAGATTGGAGCGACGCGGCGCGGGCCATTTATGGCTGAGAGCCCCTCGAGACGTGAGCGGCGAGAAGATGAAGGAAATGAGATCCTCTTCATTTCACTCGGAGAGCCCGGGCTCTCCCTCGCTCGTTTAGCGGAGGCGAAGCGCGCGCAAATGGCCGAGCGGGGAAGTCAAACATCGCCAATGTCTGTTTATTGCGCGCCCGCCCCCTCCTCCGCATTACACTATCAACGCCGACGGCATAGTTCATCACCGGAGCCGGTGAGATGAGACGGACCGTCGTGGTATCAGGTTGGTTAGCGTGAGGAAATTATTTCTTCCTGTCCGCAAACTGCACCGGCTCGCACCTCCCTAAATATAAAAGTATTTATTAAACGCCACTTTCTCCTCCTCTTAGAGAAAAGTCTGACTTAATTGCATTAATGATGCTTAGAAAATTATGCACAGTTTGAAGATAAAACATTGCCGGTAATGTTTACAGAAAGTAACTATGAAATTGTCTTTTCAATTGCGTTGGGGTCATCAAAGACACTAAATTGCCATGAATGTCAGATTAAATTGTCTTGATGTGTCTGCTCGATGCATATGTTTGGGTCATCAAACATTGTCATTGATATTAGAAATGATATGAAATCAATCAGATTCAAAGTGAGTGTTCGGGTCCTCAAAGATGATAAATTGCTGATGACAAATCACAAGGGGCTTCTCCTACTGCCATCTTTATAATTGCATTGCAATGCTGGGGTCATTAAAGACAGTTAGTTGGCTTTGATATTAAAACATTTTTTATATGTTTACAATTGAACATGTTAGGATCCTCAAAGACAATTTCCATTTAGCCTTGACAAATAATAGAAAAAGTGTCTTGAAGATTACTATTGTATATAATGCAGTCTTCAAAGACCGCAGTTAAATTCGTTTGTTTTAGTATATAATTGTGTATGTTGGGGTAATCAAAGACACAAATCTGCCGAATGATAACAAATCACAAAATATTAGATTAAAAAAAGTGTCTGTTTGACGCATATGATTGGATCCTCAAAGTTTTCAATTTGTCATTGATGGTAGAGCTCACGTTTGATTTGTAAGATTCAAGTTGCATGTTAGGGTCATCAAAGACCGTAAATTGCTAATGTTGACCAATCACAAGGATTAATTCTATCAGATATATGGTAGGGTCAATGAAGACAAGTCATCCTTGATAACAAAATCTCAAAATGTCAAATTTGTTTATAATTGAGTATGATAGCGTCATCAAAAACACAAAATTTTCATTAGTGCATCTTTGTCAGACTAAAAATTGTCTCGATGGTTATGATTGCATTTTTTGCAATCAAAGACCACATTGTCTTATGGCGTATGTAATTGTGTATGTTAGGTTCATCAAAGACACCAAATTGTCATTGACGTTACAAATCATATGGGTCTGTCAAATTATATTTACAACAGGTTTGGGTCGTCAAAGAACCAAGGTTGACTTTAATGTTTAAAAATTACGTACCTGAGGTTTGTCAAAGACCAAATTGCAAAAACACACTAACATTTTTGTGTAGTCTGCTCGCCGCCTGAAATTTGTCTTTGATGTTGACTACATTTTCTCCTTAAGCGTTGCTGTTGAGTTTGTTAGGAGAAAATTATTTCCTGCTTTCCGACGCCAACCGCCCCCCCACCCTTTTTAAATACATTTATTAAACACCTCCTCCTCCTCCGAAAAAAAAGCCTGATAGCCGGCGAGAAGTCACATCTGCTCTTCGCTAATTCAATTCCACACAAGTTTGCTTTCCTCCCGCTCGCTACATAACCTAATTAAAAGCAAAGCGCAAGAATTTGGGGAGAGGTGCCCTCATTTCACATTCATCAAGCGGACGGAGAGCGCCTGGAAAAAAAAAAAAACGGTTGAGATAGTTTTTTTTTAATTAAAACGAAAATTCCACACACAAGCATTACATGAATTGATATATTTACAGCCAGCGAGCCCATATGGCAATCAACAGCTCACATTATTAGACACACTCGCAGGGGTATTAGGCACGCGCCTCGCCTCCAATATTTACAAAGTTCAGGACTCAGGTGGGATGGCACTTTTTCCATTTTGAAACTTTGACAAATACTACGCAGCTCTGTTTCAGGTACAATCGAGCAGCAGGAATAATATTTAAACAGACAAATAGGAACATGCATAGATTAGAAACTAGAGTCGTAAAGTACGGGAAAATGTGAAAATCTTGAAGAAGTTGTTGTATTTCTGCAATTAAACTTAAAAGTTGAATGGCAATAAAATGCCAAAATAAAACAACCTTTACCTGGGATCATCTGCACCCCTGATGCATGATGTCGATTAGCATGCGTTCTACTTGCAATTTTGAAATTTATTATTGGACAGTACTGTTAGCTAACCCTTAGCTAGCTAGCTTAATATCAACAACAGTACGATACTGCGCAGAGGAAAATCACTGCGAAGTCTTAGTTGTTCAAAAGGTAGGCGGGGAAAAGGGAGGCTAAGACATTAAAAGCGCTTAAATGCAAACAACTATTTGAGAAGCACTGGACGAAGCTAATTTTGATATGTCGATTAGCATGCGTTCGACTTGCAATTTTGAAATGTATTAATGGACAGTACTGTTAGCTAACCCTTAGCTAGCTAGCTAAATATCAACAACAGTACGATACTGCGCAGAAGAAAATCACTGCGAAGTCTTAGTTGTTCAAAAGGTAGGCGGGGGAAACGGAGGCTAAGACATTAAAAGCGCTTAAATGCAAACTTCGATATAATGCAAGTACAACCAAAATCCTCCTAACTCAAGCACTGAATCAGACTAAAAATCACCATGATTTCTCAACAATGACATATGGACGTAGAGATCGCCTAAAAGAAAAAAAGTCAAAATGATAGCGTTCGTTCTGGGCTAGTATCTTGTAACAGGCCATTCAAAATCAATAAGTCCCACACCACAATGATCAGTGAAAGCAGCCAAGAAAAGAACCAGCAACGTGTCAAAATCAATAGGTTGTCTTCCTCATGACCAGCAGAGGTGTGATTGTTTTAGTAAACAAGCAGCTATCTTGTGATGACCTATGATGATAGACTTCACAGGCAGGTGAGAAAAACCAAAGGAGAGATCTGTCTTTCTATATTTATAGTCGACATTTATTATATATATACTGTATATATTTTTTTTTCCTTTTTATATTTACCTAAGTGCTGTTTACTTCAAACCGGCCTTTCATCTTAATAAAGGTGCACAACAAACGCACAAACAAAGAAAAAAAAAAAAAAAGAACGCAACAACAGAGGGAACAATTTCACGGGGCAGAGCGTGAGATGAAAAACATAGTGAACGACATCAGCTTTTTACACGCCGTCACTCTTTACAGTCACGACGTGAAGGCTATAAACAAACGACCTTGAACACTGACAAAACTGTTCCAGTTCATCAAAACAAAAATGTAGGCCTGTGCTAACACAATACAGTACTGCAAAAATAAACACATCCAACCTTGGGGTCTCCAAAGGACTTGCAGGCATGTTAACAAATTTTAATGACCTTAAAAAAACAAAATGGTGAGCCATACTGAAGGGATTATGACCCTTTAAGGCCACTGTATGCTTGTTGGTTGCGGCATTTTGCTTTTATCAATAAAAATCTAAAAAATGTCTTTCTTTCAAACTTTCAAATTACTTTTAGGGGGGGAACCAATTGAGACCTTTCAAGGCTACCATAACTCATGTTTTATTTGTAGAACACATCCATAGATTCTTGGGAATGGACAGGTCTTGCTCTACCCCAGTGGTTCTCAAATGAAGGTAGGTGAGATTTTAATAGAGTTTTCCACAGGTATCTTCAAATGTAATTTAATGCCGTGACAAGGAACAGTACCGTACGTTTTTACTTTCAAAATAAGAACAAATTAACTGGAACATGAAGCGAGTTATTTCTAAATTATGTTTTAGTGACACCTTTTACAACAATTTGTATGCCTTTATTTTGTCAAGTCTTCTCTGATAAAAGACAGAAATAAAACAGTTGATGTGACATGATCTTTTTTCTGGAATTGCTGAATAAAATACTGCTAGAGGTACCACTACAAAAGCAGTTCCAACGTTTAATAATCTCACACGTGAAAGGTATAACAATTTATTGTAGTTTTTTTTTTTTTAATCCAAAAATGCATTGCACTGGTTTGATGGTATTTAGCTGAAAAAAATAATACAATCAATCAATACAAATGAATAAATAAACATAAATAAACAAATTAATCAGATTAATTTTCTGCACGAGTCTTGTACAAGGTAAGCAATTATTTTCGAATCCATCCTAACATTAACATTAGCTTTATTAGATAGAGAATAGGAACCAGAAAAGCCATTATGTTTTTAGGGTTGTGTGGAGAAATGATTTTCTTGTAGTTTTTTTTGTAGATATGTTGAAAAACATATTCGCTAATCAAAACAAGCTGTTTTTAATAATAATAATGTCAAACTGCCAATCCCAACGCGGCCCAGGAAATGACGCGCTATAATCTAAGGTCATTGTACTTTTTCATGCAGCTGAAACCACGGGTGCATCAAATTGTTATTCTGTGAACAATTATCTTTTGTATGTCATGTCAGCTATTTGTCCATTCACACGCGCGCGCGTGCACGCACGCACACGCGGGCGCACGCAACAGTCAGCGATGTTTCTCTAAGCCTACATCCTTGAAATACTTTCATAGCAACAATTGCAAACCCCCTTGTTATTTTTGCCTCATTTGGTATCCTTGACAACGCCGGCGGCTTCCTGGAAGCGAAAATCTGGTTGGAACAAACACAGACACACATTACCTACACGCGTTCACGCACACACTCAGGCATTTCAAAGCTGCCTAAATCTCTCATGTTCTGCAGCCTTTCAGTCATCACAAGGTCTCGGGTTGCGACTTCCTTCCTTCTCAAACTGCACATTCCGCACTTCCACTTGGCTGCCTAATTAGTGGCCTGAGAGAGCGAACGAAAACTTCCCGGACCGGAAAAAAAAAAGTGAAATGATACAGAGCGCGGCCAAAGAGCGAGTGAGACCTCTGTCTTTATTAGAAGATCTGGGGAAAGGAGCGCGAGGCGCGCCGCTTCACTGGTGGCATTTGCGCCCGGTCCGACAATCAAATACGAATCAGAGCAGCAGCGCTGATTTGCAATTAAAATGATCTGAGCCTTTCCCTCTCTCTTAATTAGAGCCTGCAGCAATGACACGTCGTCAGCGTACGGGGAGAAAGAGTTTAGGAAAGGGCGGGCACTTTCAAAACAATCCTGGATGGCGATTGGGCATCACGCTGGAGGACGTGGCATATCTGTGTGTCTTAAGCGATAAATACGCGGAATTGTGATGATTTTCACCACTTTTGGGAGTCGATTGGATGAAACGACCGATCGAATAGTCATGACGCTTGTCTTGCGTTTCTTGGCTCTTACAAGATGGCCCTCAAAACACAAGTTCAAGTTTAGTGGGTTTCGTTGTGCAAACGTGTGGTTCAACAATAATAGGACAAGTGATACGGTATCACTGGTGCTTGCAGAGTCCGCTGTTTGTAACACGCAAACAAACAAGCAACAATATCATCTCCAGAGTCACCTTCGACCACGACAGAATAACAAGCAGAGATGACGTCAACTGGAGTCGCACTTTTGAGCTAGACGGCAAACGCGGATGTGAATCAAACAAATCTGTCACGCTTTCCCTCCGGCTCTTCTGTGATCAGTGTAAAATGTGGCCAGTTTGTGAGGGTTCCATTAAAAGCAGACAAGAGCGTTGCACGGGAGGCACTTGAGAATTAGTAAGCCTGACCCCCATTGTGGAATAAAAAAAAGCATCATCCTTCCACGTATGAGCTGCTTGGCATGATGACAATGAATAACAAACAACGAGTCACAAGTGCAGCGTCAAAAAAAAAAAGTGGCAAAAATGATAACACTGATGAGAGAGGGAGCCTAGTTAATTCCGATTGGGGCCCCAACCAACCCTAGAATTACCTCTGCATACATTGTATTTGCTTGAAGTTTAAAAAACACGGCACTCAGACGTTAACACATACCACGCACCTTTACAGCTGATAAGCATCATTTAATGGACCAATCATGTCGGTACGTATTCCAACCTGACCCGCCAGTTGCAGTCAATTTGCCGCAACAGTGGTGACAAGCACCCTGTCATTAGCTCTGCAAGGTTCACGTCGGTGTTATGCAATGTCTCACAAAAAAAAAACGAAATAAATAAAAGGTACGTGTCAGGAAGAGGAACACCTCCCTCCCCCAACCGCCTCACACCTGGCTGATCCACTTAATTGATGCCACTTCACATCAATCGGGACGGACGCCAGGGGAGAGAGAAGAACGCTCTGGGAATTAGCTCGGGTTGATTACGGCCGTGCGCGCCTTATAGGAAGTGACCCCAAAGTGGATGATGTCATCGACTGCAGTCACTTTCCATTCTGGAGGAGACGCTTTGATATTTACCAGCACAAAGTGAAAGCGCCAGGGCTTAGAGATGGCCTTCCCCTGAGAATTTAGTAGTCTCCCTTTTTGGACAAAATACCAGAAATGTATGCTCTACAAGTGGACTTTCTACACGCAACAATGCAGACCTAATATATATATATATTTCACGAACAAATGTTTGTCAATATGATCCCTATTCACAAAGATCCGAATCACATACGAACACTCAAATCAAGTCCATTGAGGGAGTTTAACGAGGCCTCGGTTTGAAGGTAATACCTCCTCTTTGTCACGAGTCAGCTGGCATTTTAACATTGCGCCGCTCCCGTTCTGCTATACGCTTACTTGCAGCGGCAAACAGATGCAACAGCTGCTGGGCCATATGCGACAAGCCTTTTAGATCCTTACTCCTTAATTATGCCCTCCCGCGGGCACAATATTGACATTTCAGCTCTTTTGAGCGCGCGCGCCCAAGAACGTCGCTTGTTGCCGGGAGACTCGTAACGGCGACGACGGGTTACATCGCAGCGCATTAAGTGTGTTTACAGACGAGGAGCTAACTCATAAGTTGCGCCGGCCATGTCTGTTTTTATTATTTTGGGTTTTATTAGTGCAGTTACAATCCCTTCGAGACTCAACGCGTAACTTTAATCGCCGCACTTTATGATATATGGATTCACATGATCACAAACGGAGGAGGCCAGGTGGGATACATTTACCTAAAATGGCTCCTTTAAACAGCAAAATGGGTGACTTTATATTCATCATCAAGATTTTTTTTTTTTTTTCAAAATAATTCAGTGAGGCTAGGCATTATGGCCAAACTTTTTTTTTTTTTTTTGGTCGTTCAGAACGATTACAAATTTAATCAAGTTAATAAATTGTGCACGGATAATATGGTAGTTTTTTTTGTTTTGTTTTTTAATAGGGACGCTGATTTTTGGCAAAGAGAAAAAAGACTGCTTACTGATCAGCTGATTTTGAAAATATATAAAATATTAGTTTCCTCACCTTGCATTTTAATGACTGCCAATTACATGCAAATTCCACGATTCGTGTTTGTGCAAATTCTGTGATCCTTTACAAAAGTCAATGGTAATTATATTGTAAAAAGATTAAAAAAAATAAAGTGATAAAGACTGAATCTTGTAAAATATGTTTGTGTTTGTAGTTGATTGGTGTCATATTTATGCTTAATTATTGTTGCACCGTGTATTTTATTTTATTTTTTTTTTAACAAACTGAATTTGGGTTATGTATAAAGGGGTGACATCCAGGTCAATTCTTTGCACAACTTTCTTGCATTGCTCACCTAATCCTCGCTTATATAATATATATAATTCTGAATGACTGGTCCACAAAATGGCCTCAACAACAAATTTCATGATACGAATTTAAGGATATATGATTATGCTACAGAAACATATCACCCTATTGGCCGATTATTTTTGGCCAATATAATGGGCCAATTGAATTGGCCGGTCGATTAATTGGTCGGACCGTTGCGATAAAGCCAACAATTCCAACTTTCGACACGGGTCCCGGAGACGTTTTTGTGCGCTGTCATGACATGTTGAGCTATTTGCGAACATGCCAACGGTGTTGCGGACTCATCAATTCAACAGGTACATCTCATATTATGACCCCTTGGAATGAAAATGGCTGTCTTCCCGTTTAATTGCAAAGACCCCCAAAACAGTGAAATTCGAACGAAAACTGGTGAATCGGCAAATATAACGAGGGCCTGAAAAAAGGCCACTCGCCCGTCGCAAAGAAATGTTGCGAGTAAATGATGAAGCGCTTCACACTGCGCGCCCTTTACAGGGTTAAGGAGTGATTACCACGGCCAATTAGACAAAAGGTGGGCACACACCAAGGCGAGCCGCCTGCAAATGGCAGGAGAGGTGGCGGCGAGGAGCCTCGGGTTTGATAATGCCACCGAGCGAGGAAGATGAGCGGGTGAGTTATGGGTAGAAGGCAAGTCGGGGGTCACTTCAGCCTCCGATGCTCCCAGATTCACTGCGGCGACGCTTAATGTCACCGCGCCGTGTGTGAGAGTGTGTGTGTGCGCGTGTGGGTGGAGGTGTTTATAGTACAGTTTTATCAGCCTGGCATTTTCTGCTCTGAGACGTAAGCAGAAGAAGAAGCCATCTGATGACCTCACAGAGACTGACGAACATGTATGACCTTAACAGGAAGTAGAAAACTTTGCAGGATAACAGACAATGTTTTTAGCTCACAGTTGAAAAGAAGTGAAGATATTTCCTGTTCCAAATAGAGTCTCTTTCAGATAAATTCTTATCTTTTTTTTTCCTCCTCCTTGAAAGCAAACAATTTTTCTCATGGTAAAAAGTTTATCGTCAAACCTTCAAAAGTAAGTAACTTATTGATTTTTTTCCCCTATGAAAACATGCTATTTCTTTGACTTGAAATTGTATATATTTTAATGAGTTATGTTTTTTTACAAAACCAGGCTTATGTGAAAGAGAGTAATTTTGATTTATTGATGAAAAAACACTATTTTGACATGTCCATTTTGAGATTTCTAAGTGTATGATTATAAGTGATTAGTAAGTGATGCGCACCACTGTAATATGAACGTGCCAAAACTTTAAACGCGTTTTTCTCAAAACTAGAGATTTCAACTTGGAAAGCATCAAGTTTTGAGCACCTCCATATATTATACAGTATTCTTTTTTTTTCATGAAAAAAATAAAAACGCGAAGCACCAAGGTCGCAAAGGATGAAGCGCAAAGCAGCGAGGGATTAATGTACATCATTTGAAAATGAAATTAGTGTAGAATTTTAATAGATTAATAATTTTATGGGAGACGAGTGGTCTTCTGAAAATGCATCACGTTATTAAACGTTTTGGGTTGCCGGCCCCTTGTACTGAATATACACTTTTTTTTTCTTTTATTGAAAAAAGAAAACAACTCCAAAAGTAATTGAACTTTTTCATACTGAAAAAAATCCTAAAAATTCAAATATATTTCTTGATATTAGCTCCAGTTTTTATTCGCAACTCCTCTCAAAAATATTTTATCTTGAAATATGACTTTTCTTGAATATAAACTTTTATTGGAAATCAAAATAATACCAGAATATATTTTTTTTTCTTGATAAATATCCTTAAAATTGAGGAAATGTACTTTTTGTGAAAATATTAGCTCACGTAACAATTTTATTAAAAAAAAATACTAATGTCTCAAAAACCTATTCCTTTATCAGAAACGTGTTCATAAAAATAACTTATTTTCTCAAAATAGTTTCTTCAAAAACAACTGTAGTATATTTCTTCATATTTAAAAAATGTGGCAAAAACATGGGATCCTATTTTTTTCGTTGAAAAAAAAATAATCTCAGTCGGGTTTCATCCCTTTCGTCAGTGTTCCCATAATACTCCTTCATACATAACCCATAAGAATTAGAAATGAAGTGTTAATATTCTGCGTTTGGAAGCAATGTACACAATTAAAAGGAGCGTTCTCAAAAAGAACACTCCCTTGCAGAAGGCTATTAATCACCCTGGGAATATACTTCCACATTTTTTAATTGCGCATAATTAGCGAATCCGGGCGGACTTTCCTTTTGCGCAATGAATCATTAGTTACTTGAGCACCACAAACCGCGCTTGGTTTCTTATAGGCTGTTTTGCTGGTTTTTGCTCCACTTTGACACTTTTCGCAGCGAGATGCCTCATTTGCGACCTGGCGTGTATAATGTGTTGCCATGTACAGCCCGTGTTAGAAAATATGCAAAAGGAGAGCGGGAAAAGAAGCTTTTAGCAATTTAATGGGGACCGCTTAAAAACTCCCAGGTAGGTAAAGCTGCGCGTGCGCGCGCATGCAAAGTGGTAATTGGGAAGCGGAGTGACGTCGGGGCACAAGCGGGAGTCGCCTCTGTCGTACAGGAGTGCAAGCAGTGGAGAGAAGTGAACTTATTAGCGCGGCTGGGTTCTCCCGGCATATCTTTTTCTCTGTCCTCCCGCCGCTGAAAAGAGCAACGGGCTAGCGGGCGCCGTGTGCAGCGAGCGCTCCTTGTACTCCCAATAGGCGCTGTCAGTGTAAGAGCGTGAAAGGCCTTTGAGATTTTTTTTTTTTTTTTTTTAATTTGCGAGTGTCGCCCATCTGTGCTCTACCTGTTTGTAAAATTTCCTAGTCAGAGTCTTCCAGTTCAATTTCAGTCATTGCTCCTTAAGACTTTTCTATGTGTCTTGTCATGATAGAAATGTCCTCCAGATAGTATGTTGATCAGTAAAATTGTTGTTGAGGATTTTCTTTTTTGTTTTGGTAACTTGAAAAGCACGGAACGAATCAGTGCCGATGTGTTGTGTATTGGAAAGTCTAATTAGAATTTTCCCATTTGACTTAAATGCGTCATAGCGGTTTGTGCACACTATTGCCGGCTAATGAGTATGACAAACTATTAAGTAGGCACGAGCCAGTAATCATTTGACAGTTTACCGTGTTGTTAAAAAGTCAAACTTTCAACAACCGCTAAAACTAGCTATCACTAGTAATGAGCATTTTTTTTTGGAGGGGGGGATTGTAACGATGAGAGCCTTTAAACAGAGCAGAATATGATTCGCTGCAAGTAGAGTTGACTCAACAAGCCGCGTCTTTAACCCTTGTGGCATTGTTCTACAAATTATGGAAATTCCTTAGATTTCTTTTATGATATCATAAAAAAATCAATGGGGAAAAAAAAAACACCGGGGAGCTGAAAATTCCAGCAAAAGATTAAAACGTGTAAAATTTTAAAATGCAATGATTCCTATACTTCTATGTGATTGCAGCTGGACGTGCGAGATTTTGTGTACGAAACTAATCATTGTCCACGTTTTGGACCATATAAAACCATTATAATTTGCAATTTTTGAGATGCATTTTAACAGGATATATTACATGGATTTTCCTGCCCGTTTTGCAACATTCTATTGAGCAGCGGTCAAACTGTCAACACAGAAAATTCTTTGTTGACTTGTGTTTCACCTCAAGACAGTAGGTGGCGGTAGACACCAGTTAATGCCTATGTCTCAAAAGTGTCATCATCCTGTCACAGACTAGTTGTCTAGTTGTTCTTCAACCTGCTGCCAACTAAAGGTGTTGACTGACACACACATGCACATCCACTTTTGCGTGAGGAGAGGCGTCAAGGGGGAGCTAAAGACAAACTTTGTTGTCGCGACGACGTGCTAATTAGCGAGTGCCACGCTCCCATGCTCAACGTGTTTGAAATCCGTTGGATGGAGATAATTGAGCTGGAGATGTGTTCGGCGTCAATGTCACGCTGAAGGACGCGCATATTCTCACGCGCACAATCGCTCTCACACACACGTGCTGTTAGTAGATTGGAGATTAAGGTATGTTTGCTTGCTCTATTAGGATCAAGTTGGAACAACTGGGCATCGTCAAATAGCGTGTGTGCGCGTGTGTTTTAAAGCGTCAATAATTGCTTTGAGCCGGTGAGTAAATGCTGTGAGCTCTTCAAACTCGTCAGAATGTTTCGACTTTCTTTCTATTTGTGTGTGCGGAGTGTAAATTTCCAAATTGATTTCAGCGTGTGGCATGAAAATCGATTTGGCCGGCTGGGCTACATCGCGAGGCCTCTCTCCCGAGACTCAAAACAAGGTCGTTCAATTTGCATTTTAATTATAAAGTACGACGTTGCGCAGAGCGCGGCGTCAAAACAGATCCGCGCTCGCCTTTGTTGCCTCCAGCTCTCCTCGCTATGGACATGTGGCCTTTACCTAAAACTCAAGTCATGCATCCTGTTTATGTTATTAGTTTCGAGCTTGGTTTTCATCTACAGTCAGAAAAAATGAAAGTTAGATTAAATGAGTTACAAGTTTCCTTTTAAGCATCCCACGGAAATCTGGAAAAACCGAGCCATTGATTCCAGTTTCACGCAGACAAATAATTGGGTGAATTATCGCAGTGGTTCACCTTTCTTCTGTGATGTACCCCAGAAAGAGTAGTGCACCTGAAAACACGACTGTTGTTCATATAACAGGAACATACCTGCTTTTATACATTTATGACAGCTCTGCCTATTCATATAGCAGAAGAAAAAAAAAATACTTCACCCATAAAGGGGAAAAAAACGTTTTTGTTCTTTTATTACGATGCGTTCGGATGCGATGCTTGCACGGAAGTGACAGCTGAAAAGAAAGTGAAGCATACTGGCAGCTTACTGATCTGCTGTCAGTTTGGTCCTGATCCTGCCGCGGGTCACCCTCACATCTTCCTCTGTCACCTTTACTTTTCTTCTTCTCCTCGCGTCAAACATTATTTGTCTGTGTCTTTTTACGCTCCCCGTCTTTACAGCTGGATTAGTCTCTCGTCAAGCAAACGCACAACAAAAACAAAAGCAACTTTGATTCCTGTCATTTTGCATCTGCTCAACTGATTTTTACTCCTTGTCATGATGGATCTCACCAGTTCTTGTCAGGATATAGGTATTCACAAAGCCCTAATGCTCCGCCCCCTTTGAGCCTTGTCTTTGATTGGTCTGTTTCTGAGGTTCTTTCTCTCAGCTGCATGACTTCTAGTACTGTATGTGGATTTTTTTTTTTGACCAATCAGATTTCAACCTTTATGCAGTGTCAAATCAAAATCACGTGTTGTAGACAAGTGAATCTCAACCTTTTTTTTCTGAGATGTACCCCCTGTGAAATGTGTCTAGCCAAGTCCCCCTGGATGCATTTTCACTTTTTTTTCTCTTGTAAGAGTCCCAGATACTTAAGTATCAATTTGATAAAGTATTTAGAAATTATTGTCCATGTACTTAAGCACAGATTCAATACTTAAGTACATGGGATTTAATGTCCGGAATCTTACAAAACATGAAAAATACGTTCGTGGCATTGCTAAGCATTTTTGTGTTAAAAAAAAAAAAAAGACCTAAAACATGCCATCAATGTCTGATTTCTTCATTCAACCTTCGTTTGTATTGGTCCACAAAAAAAGTAATAAACATCAAGTGCCATCTTTTGGAAAGATATCGGTTATCAAAAAAAAAAATTAATAAATATTTGTTAAATATTTGTTAAAATAATCAACATAAAGTGTCAAACCTGTTTTCAAAAATATAAATATATATTTGTCCACAGAATATTCAATACTATTAACTTGACAAGTAACGAGAGGCGGCACGTGACAAGTTGGGAGAAACCATTCAAGTATGGAGGAGAATCTGGCTTTTTAAAACAATGCAACTGAATAACCTACTGATATCAAATTCGTTTCATGAACTATTATTTTCCTGAAACACTTATTTAATTCAATAATATTTTTTAAATTATTTTTGCATCGTGTGTGTTGTTTAATTCATTTACTTATTTGATTTTAATTTTATTTAATAACAGGTACTAAGTGCAACAGGGATGATAGCGCATCGTATCTAAGGTTTGGCTTGTTCTTCTCTTCCAACTTCGAGTTTTAATCAAGTGTCAGTATGTATCTGTATGAATTCAAAGCCCTTCACCAAGCTCACTCTCAACCCTTCATTAAAATGTGCACGGACTGAGCACGCCCAGAAGAAGCCTTACCTACATCAAAGTCCCTGGCACATCTGTTCCGCCGGCTGACTCCGCCATGGGGCCAGCTGGACTCTGCGTTCGATCTTTCCCGCGCGTCGGCCGCCGAGCCTTCTTGGCGAGTTGAGAGCGAGCGGGGGTGAACCACACGGCAAGTTTGCATCTGTTTGGCGAGGGAAAAGAACTGTTTTGGATGAGGAACGAGACCGCCGCCGCTTATCCGTACACCCGTCTTCTATATCGCTTAACCGGACCGGGGTCGCGGGGGTGCTGGATTCTGTCCAGCTGATTTGAGGCAATCATCTGCCAATAGCAGGACAAATATAGACAAACGAGCTTTCGCGCTCACGTTCACGCCTACGGACAATCTTCAGTTAACCTAACATGAATGTTTGTTGAATGTGGGATGGAGCCAGTTTTTTTCTTTAACTTGCAAGCAATAAATTCAGAAGTCAGCTCAAACTCAATTTTACCTCACAACAAGCAGAAGTTTGTCAGATAAAGCCACTTGTGTTGTTCGAACACCAAGGAATGAATGGTGGAACACAAATGATGCGTCAACACATGTAGACAGGTATTTTTTTCCATTCCATCAAACTCATTTTAGCTCAGGTTTAGCTCAGAGTTGGCCGAACTGGTCAAAATCATGGGACATAACTTAAAACAATGGGCGTTTATTATATTATAACAATCATAGGTCGAACTTTACGTAGGCTTTTTTTGCTTGGCCTGGTCCCGATTACCTACGCATAGTAGCAGTCAACTGCAAATATATTGAGGAAAATTTCATAATAAAAATGTACTTTTCAGACCCATATTTATCTCTCTCTCTCTATATATATATATATATATATATATATATATATATATTACCTACACTACATGAAATGAATGGAAAAATTATATCTATCTATTCCTTTTTTCTTATGTATTTATATTTACGTATTTTCCTCACATTGCAAATAATTTGGGGTTTCCTGTGAAAACTGGAACATGTGAACTCATTCAGTGCCTCAACAAGGTTGTGACTTTCATTTATATAAATTTCATTTATATATAATATATATACACACACACACACACACAGTATATAATTTTTTTTAGGTTCTCAGGAGGCAGCTTGCTGAATGTGTTTATGCAAAATCAGCACCGATCATGAATTTAATGCAGGTATTGACTAGGCCTCACTGACACCTACACACACACACACTGAGCGCAGGCTAGCTGACGAGCTTTTTCTGACATTTCTGGCATCTGATTGGCATTTCTCCACCATGTGCGTGTAAACATGCGTAAGTTTAGAAATGACATTTATTCACTCTCAGAGGGGAGCGCTGGTTGGGAATACAAAGTGTGTGTCTGTGTGTGGGTGTGTCCTTGTTTTTTGACACATGGTGGGGACCAAATCCCAGGTTTTACTGTCTTTGTGGGGACCTGTTGGACCTGTGGGGACCATTTTGGTGGACCCCACTGGTTCGGACCTGATTTTGAGGGTCGAGCTTTTTGAGTTAAGGTTTGAATTGTATTTTAGTTGAAGTTGTGTAAGGGTTAGGCATTTGGTTGTGATGGTTAAAGTTAGGTTAAGGGTTAAGAATTGCTTCATGTCAATTGCATGTCCCCACTATCACTGACAAATAAGTGCGTACATGTGTGTGTATGTGTTTGTGCATACACGAGTGAGAATGTGTGTACGTGTGTGTTTTCATCACACAAGCACACTGCATGGATCTCCATTTTGAGCGTTATGGCCTGCTTTTAAAATAAATGACTACTTTACGCCTTTTAATACGAGCATTTCGGAGACGCTGGGCCGAATGGAAAGCTTCGGGACCGTCTTGTTTTAGTGCGCTTTGCACATATTTGGGCGCAGCTCCGACGAGAAAGGGAATTGGGCTTAAATGATTTTGACGCTTCGATCGTCGCCGCGGGTCCGCTCGGGCAGAGAGTTTTACGGCGAGATCTCTGCGGGCCTTTAATGCAGCACATTAACCTCACATGCGCACTAACACTCACACACACACACGCGTGCAGACTTGCGAGGTAACACAGAAGCATTAAGGATTATTTCCAGGCTACGTTTTCTGTTCATGTAAAGTCCATCGTGTTTATATTCACTCTGCTAGACCAAAATTATGATTAGTGGATTAAACATCAAAGAGAAATTTGGGTCATCTTTCCTTTCAAAAAATTCATGACCTCAGTCATTAGTTTCATGATTAAAATTAACTCCATTGCAATTTAGGTAATGACCATTCGTCTGGAGTACATGGTCCGAAATTGGCCAAAATGCAATGAAAATGGCAGACTACCTGTGTCTTTTCAGGCATAGCTGTGTTTTTATTTTTTTAACGGATCTATCTCAAACACGTCTACCAAGTTTCATGTTGGTGAATTCAATTGGCACCAAAGGCTGAAATTTTCAAATATTCATAACCTTAGCCACAAAGCTCAGAATAGTTTAAAGTCAAAAACTCAAATCTATTGCAATTTGGTACCCTCTATTTAGTATATATGCACATATTTGGTAGCATTCAGTACTGTAAATTTCGGACTTTAAGACTATCAAAAATTAACTGTGCACCTTATGGTGAGTTATTTGTGGATGCTAAATGGAAGTTTGGTTTGTTTCCCTTGAGTTTCATGGTGCGCCCTATATATGGAAATTTTCACAAATACACACGTTCATTGAGACCGTGAGTTATAATCTGTTTTTTCCCCCCAAAAATTAAGTAGACGGACAAAACATGTTGAACAAGTGATTCTTTGAAATGCTCAAAATGACCCTAAATTGAGCACGTGAAACCATGTATCATGCTGAACACGCACACCAAATTTCATATTGCTTAGAGAGAAATTTTCGGGGCAGAGTTTTCAAAACCCGGTGTAGATTTCCATCCGTATGAACGAGCATTTGACTGCAGAACCTCCCTGCAACGGTAGTTTATCTGATCCACAAATCAATTTCAAGCGGGTGCGAGATTAAAAGGCCAGACGTGATTTCGGATTATTTGCATGCTGACGACAAACAACTGACATTTCCTTATAATCTCGCCTCCATCCCGGTAGACACGCAAACGTATTCGGTTCAAGCGAAAAAGGGGGCGACACGGGAGGAAGCAATCACATCAGCTCCTCCACACGGTGACATTTACTCTCTAATTTCTCCATCTTTTACGACTATCATTCACTGACACTCTATTGCTCTTTTTCCGCAGCTTCCCTCTTGTAAATCCTCCCTCGGCCTCCATCTTTGTCTCCTGCAGCCATTGTGCCTGGAGAGCCATCAATCTTCCCCGGTGAGTGCCAAGGCCAAGGTAGATTACTACTAGCTCCTCTCACTCCTGCGCACACTCTAAAGATGGGTAGACAGTAGATATACAGTAGGGTGCATATGCATATGCAGCAGTTATTTGGACGTATTAAAAATAGACAAAGTACATTTGACAGCTTTCTGCAGCTTTATCATTTTTGTGCCTTGATTTCTGACTTCATAGATGCTTGGCTCAACACATATCTGAAATCATCTGCTGAAATGAATTAGCAGGCCAATTGATGACAATTAAATAGAAGTAAACAGATGCTGTCAGCTGTTCTGATTGGATTTCTTTTTCATCCAGACGACCAAGAATATTTGATGTGATGACTGTTACATTGTGAAGAATATATGATACACATATATGATGAGAATGTTACATTGACTGTCTACATGTGTTGCTGCACTGTTTGTGTTCAAATTTTTGTTGCTGAGAAATTTAAATGACTATGTTAGCATTAGACTTAAGATAGCTGACTAAAAATTAAGCCATGTGGTGTTTTTTGTAATACATAACACACAATCCTTTGTTCTGCCTTTAGTTGGAATATTTTCGGTTTGTTTTCTTTTGGCAATTTTCTTGTTCCAACTCAAATTCCCTCTATAGTTTGGTAAATTCTGTATTAGCGCTGTTGAAATGGTAAATTTCAGCACTGTGAGGTTGAAAAATTATTCTATATTCAAATCAGTCACTCTAATTTGACAATCTTAATCGCAAACATGAAAGTTTGATTTTTCTTTCCATAATTGTTGTGTTTGTCTCCTTAAGACCTCCACCAACATTTGAACCATCGCTTTATCAAAAGATCAAAGGATTGGAGAGAATACCACACAAGGGTTAAAGCGGATTTCATCAAGATGAACCAACATCATATACTCCATACAAATCAAAACCTAATCTGATGACATCCTTATGACTAGAATATCTCTGTGTTTTTCAATATTGCGTTTACATTTCCTGGATGTGACCAGGAGTGAGACAAAGGTTTGATAACACTGCTTCTGAAAGCCTTGCCAAGAAAAAGAATATCAGCCTCATTGGAAATGGTAGAAAAGTGTTAGAAAGTTGAACCCAAACTTAAACTGCGTATGTATGCGTGCACTGAAGCGTTAACACTCACAAAAGGTTAAAAAGAAAAAAAAATTCAGGGCTGTGACCTTGCAGACCAAAGGGGATTTTAACGAGCCTCCTTGCAGCTCTTGGTGCTACAGCGACAGTCTTTTACACACTTGCACACATGCCAAGGCTAACGGCATTTGTGCCAAACAGGAAAATATTGGGAAAAAAAAGCAAAACTATTGTTTCCTTCTATTTTCACCAGTGCAAATAATGTGTGCAGCAGTGTGAATGTGTGTTCTCTGAGACATCGCATACCTTCTACATGTTGTCAATGCAATTAATGAAAGGAATCTTAACACATAAATCACTGGCTGTAATATTAAAATAATTGTTGGAAAAAAAAGGCATGTATGGTGTGTCATCTCAAATGACTTAGGACTGAAACTGAATTATTTGTATCGCAAATTAATTAGATTTCTTTCACAGGTTGTCGAAAGACATCATATTCCTCCGGCTATCGATACCTATAATGTAAATCCAAAATAAGTCCGGTATATTTCTACCAGAAGAAGCTAATGTAATAACTTCATGTAAATGTAAATTGTGTATTTCAGGCTTTTCATGCAATAGGAATTGGATGTGCCGTCTGCATTGTGGATGTCTTGGGCTTATTTACTTGTTTACAAGCAGCGATTGTCACAGTGGAACAAACATGAGTTTTGAAACGTGGGGACATTTGAGGACTTGGGTGAACGTTTGGGGACAAGCAAGGACACTTGAGCTTTCCGTGTTGCTACTCTGTGTAAAAGGTACAGACAAGAATAGGGACCTATGGGAACATTCGAAGATAAGCAGGGAGAATAGGTGACATTCGAGCACGTCATTCTTTCAATGATTTTTTACGTTTTGCCATTCAATGTGAATAGTATAGACACCAGGAGGACATATAAGGACATTTGGGTGTATTTGAGTGCAAAGACATTTTTCTGCGTCACACAAGTTTTTTGTACGGCTTTTTTACTTATAGCTCAGGAACAGGGGACCTTTGGACATTTAACATTAGGTGAGGACTTTGGGGGACATCAATACCAGCTTATAAGCGAGACAGAATAGTGCCTGTGTGAATTGTATTGGATTGTGTTGTTCCCATGTGAATCCATGATGGAATTCCAAAAAAACAGTCCCTTCTCCTAAATTCTGCAAAATAAGATTTTGTTATTAGTGTGCTTTCATGTGCTGAAGACATTCTGCAGACAAATGTTAAAAGACTTTTATATTTAGAGAGAGTGGACATTTGTGGACAATGGAGGTTTAGGCACATTAAAATCCATTTAAAAACATTGTCGATATTCTCGTTAGGTGTGACCTGAGAGGTTTTGAATTTGAAGACAAACGTGGACCATGGGGGACACTGCTGCCATTGGGGAAGGTTTGATGTTGAGGACATTTTGGATAATTGGAATACATGAAGACATGCATGACAGGCATTAGTGGACAATGGAAGCATTTAGGGACGAAGCCATTTGGGGATATCAAATGAGAGGTACCTGTGATACCTGTGACCTGTGGACTCTGCCCAAAGACAGCTGGGGTAGGCGCAGAAATGTGGGACAGAGGTTGTTAAGGACATTTGAGGTCACCTGGTATCATAAAGACACTGAAGGGCATTTAAGCATGCAAAACAATACGCGTGGACGCAAAGTGGCATCCCTCCAGCGGCCGTGTGTATGCGGTTCTTTCTAAAGGTCAAAGATTGTCCAGAGGAAACCAAAGCAGGGCGCACTCAAGGGAATCAATATGCGGTTGTTCACGGGCCCAACGCCAAAACCATTTCATGTTCCAACTTGGATGCTCGCTTTGTGACAAAACTTCAATTTCACAAGCGTATGAACTATCGATTTTGCAGGCGCACCTTCATTGTCCTCTGCCTGCTCCCCCCACCCCCCCTTCTCGCAGGAAAAGTTGTTTTCTGATTGGAATGTGGGGGAATGGAGCAGTCCTCGCTTGTGAATTTTAGATTTTGTCAAAGTCGAGCCAGAGCGCAAAAGACAAAGCTTCACATTTTGGCGCCCAGTCAGAGGAGCCGCCGTGATGCGCTTAACTAAGCCTCTTTCGAGTCGCATTGTCTGGACTTTAATTGTTGGTCAATCAGGATTACGCAAAACAATACGCAACAATACGGAGTCATTTTCCATGGGGCGAGGAAGAAACAAATCTGTTTTGTTGCAGACCTACAAAAAAAGTAGAAATCCACAAAGTTGTTGAAATTTTACTATGGCAAGAATGATACAGTCCAAGCCCAAAGTCTTTATGTTTGTTCATGACGTCTGAAGGTGGACCTTGTGGCGTGACGAAGAAAAAGGATTTGGATCGCTACAAAAGTGATCATTTGGATCAAATTGTCATCTTAAACGTAACATTTTTTTCATTGAACTACTGCTGCGATTAACAATTATTTTAGCTCTTAGTATACCAGGAACACACTTTTAGCCTAACATACCTGGACTCTTAAACGTAAATATATGTCTTTGGGAGTGAATTAGTTAATAAACTAACTGACCATTATTTCGCCTATTCAGTGAATCGAGAGAAATAACATGTCATATTCAGTTATTAGTTTGATGCATAACATGAGAAGAAAAAAGAAGAAAAAAGAAGAAAAAAGTCTGGTCTGCAAGGTATTATTTTGATTCAAACCAAAGTTTACAAGATTTGCTTGCATGGAGGATTACAGAAGTAGAAGAATATTTACTGGTGATACGAATTTGAACCCTTGATTTGGATACTGACCATTTCTTTCACATTACTCTCTTAGAATTTAAGCCAAGAGATGGCATACTTTTGGCAGTGTGCTAAATTAGTGGTTTTGCCTTGTTGAAATTTGACATTATGTCACCGTGTGGGTGAAATTTCAGCTCCCTGGTGACTTCTTTTATGCTTTCCCTTTGATGTGAAATTCCTTTGGTGTAACGATGAAAGGGTTGAACAAAATACCGCGCAGGAGTTGAATTAAACTAGATCTAAAAATAAAATGACTGATTACTTTGATAATCAATAAGTTGTCATTTAATCAAACAGCTCTACGTCAAACTCTGAAAATATGAGCAAAAAAATTCAAATGTTATAATTCATGACATCTTGTCTCTGACGACAGCTCAACCTTGGTGGAGTTCAGCCAAAAAAAAACTATTTCTGTATTTAAAGCTCCGGAATGTATTACTGAATTACATCATCGTTTTTTTCTGAACAGATGGGCAAAGAAACTAAAAATATGACAGTTCATGATAAATTTTCTCTTGTGCCTTCGTGGAGGTCTACTGCAATATAAGAAAAAAGACAGGTCTATTTTTTGTATACAAAGCGCTGGAATGAATACGTCCTTCATCCACCATAAACAGATGGGGAAAATAGCTAAAAATATGTCAGTGACATTATAAATATATATATATAAATAAATAACAATTTAGAACCGCCTTTTGTACTTGCTGTGGACTCAAAATGACATCACCTACGCTCAAGGCTTGGATAACGACCAATCATGACACCGGTTGGTTATGTCACGTTCATAAGATGAATTGTGATTGATTGATCTGAGCTTTCAGCACTGCGACATCATTTTCATTGGACAGCAATAAAAAACAATGTTTTGAAAGTGATTATTGTCTGAAAAACATTTAATTATGAAATTAACTTGTTCAATTCCAAAGAAGGACTTTTCCTTTGGTACGAGTCCAAACATTCAATCCCAGGTCCAAGCATTAGGCCAAAGGGGTTTCTAAAAACTATATTAAATAAACTTGAATTAAAAATAGTTGGTATTAAAGGAGTTAATTGTAGGCAAATTATGACCTTTTTATGCCCAAAACTTGCTAAATAAGTAGCCTATCCCTTTAAATGCCACAATGAAGTTTTTAGTACGTATTGTAAACCATCCACCAGAGCACACTGCCATTTTTTGCAAAATCTTAATTGCATGATTTCACTCATTTTAACATCTTTGATTTTGAAAATGACAAATGAAATCGATTTAATGCCGGGACATAGTAAAATCAGTCACTTTTTAAGAATCTGCCAAGAACATACATCTTCTTCTTAGTATTTAAAAACTGAACACTGGGTCATCTCATACTTTATGCTTTTACTTTATCAGCGATCCCAGAACGTATGAAGTTATTCCAAAAGCCATCACATTTCCATGATGAATGACGTTTCTCTCAAATGCCAAATCAGACCGTATCTCTCCACCGTGACGGCGAGTCCACTCGATAATCTCGCCATTAAGATGGCCAGCCGCTAACCCTCTGTTTAAATGGCAGATAATATCAGCACAATTGCGCGTGACTTTTGAGCTGACACCAAATTCATATTTGGCCAGGCAGTTGTGATCACTGGTCCAAAATGAGCGGGCTCCAAATGCGCCTCGGCTCCCCTTCCTGATTACTCGTGCTCTTAAAGGACTCGCTTACATCTGTGTCACTGCTCCTCCGCCTGCTCAAAAATTATTGGCTATCAGAACGCTGCAGAACTCTTAAGCCACACACACACACATTACGTTACAAAGAAAACACATTTCGGCATCCCGAAGTGAAAGAGCCATTAGCGCTGCCGCCTCTGGTCCTGTTTCATATCTCATTCTCTCACAATTGCCGCGCAAACTACTGTAGATCTTGTTGCCTTCCTTTATATGCTATACTACATATTCATCTACTGTAGATTTTAGGATCGCGTCATGTCAGTCACGAAGCCTCCACAAGAGTTTATAGGTGCAATTAAATAGCTAATTCTGATTTTCTAAGGGGACGATAAAGGCCTTGTCGATACGTAACCAAACCCAAATAATTCTCCTCTCTGTGTTTGTAAAAAAAAAATTCCCTTCACATAGCTTTATTAAAAAACAAAAAAACAAGCTGCTACACAAACCAGCATAGTGAGGTTTTATTCATTTACAAGTATGCCAAGCCACTAGGTGGCAGTCATTTTAGAAAAGATTTGTGATTTCTACAAGAATTTGGCAAATCTCCACTTTGGTCGGAGTTTTTGCGAACTTCGATTATAAAGAAAAAAGGAGCATATAGCACATATCGTAAGCGGGCCTGCTGGAGCCTAGCTCATATGTCTTTGGTCAGTGGGCGGGGGTACATCCCGAAAAGGTTCCAGCCAATCGCAAAGCATACAGAAACAAACGACAATTCACACTCACAAATACACCTTAGGCCTTGTCAATGCATAAACAGGACAATTTAAACCCGCATATCTCCCTCATGTAAAAAACCTCCGTTCACATAGCTTGCGCGCTGCTACGCGAACCTCACACAGGAAGGCCAAAGACACAATCAAATGCACGGATGTGAATATGCTAAGCGTTATACCAGGAAAAGATAAATTAGTTAAGCACAAAACATGGTCTGAAGATTAGTCAGGTTCATCACTTTTTTTGTTTACTTTGCTAAGTCGGCTGATTGGTCGGTAGAGTTAGGGGGATTAGTTTGTGGACTAGGTTTGCAAAAATTGGCAGATGAATGGAACCAAAGAATCGAGCCGGCTGGTATCCATTTGCCACTAATAGCAAAGGTCAACAGCCTAACCCACAATGACAATAATCTATTTTACTCCATCTACTCTATTTTACTCTATTCTATCCTGGCCAAAACTCTGTACTTAAACCGTTGAGGTTTAATACATATTACTTATTAGGTTATCCATATGACAAATATGTTTTGTAAAGTTATCTTGGTGTCCAGGTATTGACTGTTTGGGGCACTTTCACTGTATCGTTTACATGCGGCAGTGACCCAAAGGACCGGTCGACTGGAGTGGAGCTCACGAGCGGCGGGAAAAAGTCAGCGGGTTATTGCCACCAATTTGGAGCTCTGACTGGCGACAGCTTTACGACACCTGAGCGGCCTCCGCGACTCGCCGCCTGTCACATTCTATTAGCTCGCCCCGCTTCCATTGGTTCACCGCCGATTCCCCGGCGGCTTCGCCCGGCGCCTCCTCCCGTAAATAAAGCAAATGGCCGCGTCGCGTAGTAAATGAAGACTGGAGACTGCGTGGGCATGTGGGCGCTTGTGTGTAAAAACATCGCTCCGGATAATTTAACCTACAGGGGCGAGACCAACTCGCCCGGCTTGGCTCGTCCTTCATCAGCCGCCGACTTTAAGTTTGACTTATGCTGTGACGCCAGTGTAAACCCTTCAATGTAAATGCTTCAACATGCGCGAGCGCGCGCACACAAGTATGCCTACGTTACAAAAGAAAAGGTTGCGTCTTTCTGCAGCTGCCAAGAGGCGGCAGAAGAAAAGGCCATCAGTCTAATTACTGTTTTCAACATCTGTTCCTTTTTCTTAAGCTCAGGTGCTTTTCTCACATCCACACAGCCAGCATTCAAAAGGTTACAACAGGGTAGTTTCCTCATCAATTTTTCATTAATATCAATTTGAAAAATAAAAAAAAAGGATCCAGGGTTTCATTTTAGATTTATTGCTGGCTATTAATATAAAGCTCAGGAAAAGGTTACGTTTCGACGCAGTTGGTTCGTCAGTTGGTGGCAAGTGTACTGTTTAGGTAGATACGCTGATAAGCTAGGTAGCTAGGTTGAGTAGGTAGCGAGTCCGGAAGTAGGGATGAAACATGTCTGCAAATAATTTGAGTACATCAGTGAAAATGCCTCAGGTCATTCATAATTAGTGGAAATGTATTATTTGGTGGGGTGGTAGTTAGGTATTTATTAGAAAGATTGTTTGTCAGTTGGTTGTTAGGTTTTGCTAGAAAAGTCTGTTGATAAGTGAGCAGTAAGTTTTATTAGGTAGATTGGTTGGGCGGTTGTTGTTGGTGGCAAGGTGGGGTAGAGAGGTAGATTGTTAGGTTTTATTTTTTTTTCTCGTCATGGTGAGAACATGTAAGTTTGGACATACTGTAACGTTCACTGTACTTTCACAGGGCTGGTACTGAAATACAACCACTGCGCATGATGACTTTAATTACAAGAGAAGAATTTTGGGGGCTTTGGCAGAGGTCTTTGTTCTTTCGAGTGACATTGTACTTCTGTGTATTCTTTCTCAGGTAGTCATCTTGAGAGTGAGATTGTTTGCTTGACGGTCACTTCCACAAGGAGACGTGTGTGCAGCTGTTGGTGGCAATCACACCATTGTTCTCTGAAATTAACTCCATCAAGCTTTGTTTGCTGTATGTGTGTGTGTGTGTGTGTGTGTGTACATAAATGTCACGTGGTGATTTGCATTCTAGCTCCTGCTGCTTTCTTGTAAATTAAAGTCAATGGCCAAAAGAGCAAAGTGAACATTGCAGAGCAAAATAACTGGGCTAACTCCCATTTCCAAGATGGCTGTGCCAATGAAACCAGGTTTCACCTTCTGAAAAGAAAAAGTAAACACTGCAGACTTTTAGGTTGGGTGCCAGTCCCAGAGTCATTAAATGCAATGCTATCTTTAATTGATGCTTGGAATCACGAATTCTCAGTCAACGCCACCTTTAATATTTTAAGATATGTTCTATGGACCGCCTCTAATCAGAACACAACATTTTGATTAAAATTGTTGTTTGTATAATATGATTTTAGCAGCGCGATTCACCTATTATTAATATCAGTGGGAGCCATTATGCCACTTGCTGTCGACTGAAAATGGCATCACAGTGGCCCGGGAAACTTTTTCTGCGTAGGGTCATGTGATATTTGTAAGCTTAATTGTGATTGGTGGTCATCTGAGTCTGAGCAAGTGTGATGTCATTTTCACATGACAGGAAGTGGCAAGATGGCCGCCACTGAAAATGTCATAAAAAAGGTAGATTGTGTGTTTTTGTGTTAAAATGTTGAGAATCCCCCAAGCTACAGCACCACCTGCAGGCAGGAGGTGTAAATTACAGTAGTCCTTGAAACGAAAACCTGCCATCATCAAGTGCTGGAGAAGAAGAGGTGCGCCGTTTGAATGGGGTGCCAGCATCTTAATTGGGCTGCGAGCGGAAAGCAGGTTTGTTTGTTTATTTGCGTGGCAGATGTGTCGGCATCAAGTCGCTGCATGTGGGACGCTGCCTATGTCGGCTGTCTTGGCAAATTCCACCAGAGAAGAAGACTAATGTGATTTTCACCCCCCTCTCACTCCTCCGCCCCCCTTTTGAAGATGGAGATCATCCGACGCGAACAAAAACACTTGGGGGATGAAGCGAGGTTTGGCTGTGATGCTCGTCCAAAAGTTGCCCTGGTGGGATCTTTCATTTAAGGCGAACGGAACGGGGAGGAAAAAAGGCAGAGGAGGAAATCTGGCAGCTGAAGAAAGGAACAAACTTGTTGTGACACCTGGATTGTTTTCTTCCGCGCCGCCTTTCATCTCCACGCGCAACAATATTCACGAGATGGACATTTTTTTCCTCCCTATTACACACTCAGATAGTCTCATATTGTCTTGACTTGGCCGCGGCCGACAAGCGCTGGGACGTTTGGGAAGGCGATCCGCGCTTTGGCTCGCCACTCCAACGCAATTATCAAATAAGTAAGCATGTGTGGCTCTACCCGGAGAAAAAACACAGAAAGTTTAATTAAACCTGCAAAGTTCCACGCACGCACACACTCGCTTGCGTGTTGCTGAGCGTTAGATAACATTTCTGCTTCTAGTTCAAATGTGAATTTATATTTTTTTTGTTTATTTTAAGTTGTTGGCGTTTCATTTCATTTATAAACATTAATACTGGCAATATGGCGAATCACGAATTAGATATTTATGCAAATGTAATCAGATTAGGGGGTGGGTGCGCATCAGTACAGGACGGACAGTTTTGTCAATAACTTGCATGATTTCAAGATATGTGAACTTTTGCAATGATGGCGGCTGATACAAGTACCAGCTGCTCACTTGGGACAGTTTTACAATCATGAAATATAAATTACAAATGACCATGTTGTCTGCACTAAAAGGCAGAACGAATTATAAGGCACTCCTTCAATGAATGGCCTATTTTAAAAGCGTTCTCATATTTATGGCACACTACATTATAAGACGCATAGAATAGAAGCTACAGCAGTAGCTGGGAATGCGGTATGCATCCACTACATGGAGCTGTGTTAAAGGGATAACTCAGTAAAACTTTTCAATACGAAATTAAGAAAAAAGATGATTTGTGGAAAGTGGAAAAAAAATGGAAAAAAAATCGATTACATTAAAAGACTGTTTAGATAATTGCATCTATTATATGTAAAATAACATGTTTTCACTTATATAGTTAAATTTTTGTAGTTATATTTTAATATTATTGTTTTTATTTCTTGTAAGTTATAAGTTAAGTTTATTGTAAGCGTGCGAGAAAAAAAAAGCATTCTAAGTACATTCAGGTGTTTTTTTTTCTCTCTTACATTTACAATACGAGCAGTGCATCAGCTGTCACATAGTTTTTATTGTTAAGGCAAAAACATCGTCATCATGTTTGTGCTATCGTGAAGAGGCTAGCTTTGTATTGTTTTTAATGTCGATCGTGGCCTGCGCGTATCACCTGCAGCGGGCAGGTGACGCGGCGCTGGGTGCGGTGATGTTTTTAATTAGCCGCAGCCTTCGGAAAAGCTGATGAGGGACTATTGAATTTGCACTTCAATTAGAGTGCTTATCAAGTGTAGATTACACAAGGCTCACACTCAATTACTACACTGGCTGCACCACACGTGGGGGGAGGGGGGGGCGGATTTAGCTGGGGAAGGCGGTGGCTGTAGCCATTACAGCGGGCGTTTGTTTATGATCGGTTAGTGAGTATAATCACCAATGTCAACATTACGCACAGTCGGTCCCATTGAGTACCAGAATTTAGAAAGCATAGTGTATTGAAAAATTGCGCCCTGAGGTACAAGCGTATTTATTCTTTCTTCAGAAACCCCTGATTTTTATTTTGGAGATTAAGAAGAAAAGGAACACTTGATAATATTGTTAAAAAAAACAATCTAATATAATATTTTTTGCATCAATCCAATGGACAATGTGTCGCATTTGTTATTTTATTTGATATTTATTTAAATTTAGCTCATCTTGCTATTAGTTTAGTTTTATTTATTAGTGCTTTCCCTTGACATTTACGGAGGACGTACCAGTGCTCCAACAAGGACACGTGACAGCTTTCTGCTAATTCGCAGCGTCTGATGCGAGTGTTTTGAAGCCTCCTTCAGAACTTTTACAGAAGAAAAAGAAATAGAAGAAAAGACAACAATGTATAAATTCTCTGATGGATTACCGCAGCGATGGCTGAATGTCGAGAGTGGATTTGTCTGCGAGGCGCCGATAAAAAGACCGCTCACTTCCTTCATCGAGTCAAGGACTTCGGAGTTGACGCACCACCAAGATGGCGGAAAGTGAATGAATAGGACCGAAAGCATTGTCCATAATCAATTGACAAAAATTCTTCCTTTTACAAACAGTGCCCGGATGAGCACTGCATTTACAAGTGCTAGTGATCAGTAGTCTTGTGCAAAATAGCTTGCTGATCGTTTCAGTTGCAGAAAATGGAACACGTCACCAGGATTCAAGTTAGCATTAGGATATAGCTTTGTCATGATTAGTTCATGAAGAATCCCTCAATTGCCCAAAGAGTTGGGGTTCACTGTATTTCACTGTATTTAATTACTTAGTTTATCTTTATATGTAACCAATACAAAATGTATTTTATGAACACATGGGAAAGATCATTAAGAACTGTATTCATTTTATGCCATTTAAGAAATAATGCTATATTGGAATATGTAGGGGACCAAAAGGAGTTGTTTTACTTATTTATTTTATAAACTTATTTTTGAGCGATATATTTACAGTTGACCAACGCTTTTCACGGGGAACTGGGACCTAGAAAGCACATAGAAACATAAAATTGACACAAATTGTTTTTAAGTTGTATACCGTGATTTTATCAGTCCGGCCCACTTGAGAGATTAAGCACTGTGATGTAATTTTTAGTCGACAGCAAGTGGCTGTAAAGGACAAAATGGCCGCCCCTGGGATGGATAAAAACAAGTGTATATTTCCCCTTAATCATGTTCCACAAACGCATTATTAATTAGGATGCCATGGTTAGACCTACTATAGAACACATTATTGTAAGGACAATTTTTGACCTAATAATCTTTAACGGCCAGTGAGATAATAACACTTGTTACAATTAGGTTTCTTCCACTGATGGTATCTATTTAAATGGTGTTATTTTTTTGTTAACTTCAGTGATTTAGGCCCTCAATAACTAATTTGCACCATGTGTTTTTTGAAGGGATGACTAATCACTTTCGAGCCTTCACATGAACATCAGCTGTCGAGGTTTTAGTGACTTCCTGCCATAAACTCTTATTCACACATGTTGAGCTCTCTAGAAATGGTAGCTACCAAAGAACAAAATCCTCACAAAGGCAAAACACAAACAACGTCCTCCTTTTGACTGTGTGTGCTTAGATCATCTCCTCCTTGCTACATGCTTCTCTGCCTTCTATTACTCTCACTGTCTCACTGTATCCGTACCGTCAACAAAGAACATCCAGGCCTCCCACAGGACCCGAAGGCATCGCTCTCTTCCGACCGCGCTCACATAATCACTTCAGACCTGCCGGTTTAGTCCGACATCTCCCCCAGAGATCCCAGCAGCAAACCAAGAAGAAAAAACGTAGGAAATGGACTACTATCGTCACTTACACGTTGGAGAGGATCTGGGTAAGAGAAAGTTGTGTTTTGATGACATCACTGGACCCCCCCCACCAAATAAAACTAAGGTGTATTGTTGATCCCGCAACACATTCATTTGAAATATACTTTGCATATATCACTGATCGCTTGTCAAATTATGAGGATGGAGGCTATCACCGATTTTGATTAAAATGCCAAATATCATCAGATCAAGCTCAAGCCTATCAGATCAGTATATAGCGGTGCTCTCGGACATCAGCTAGTCCCCCAAAAATCACAAGACTAGCCAGCAGACCTGTTCTGCAATTAGCTGACAAGTGATAGGAAATGGTGATTTTCTAAGAATTTTGCTTACAAATACACATATTACAAATTGCATGTACATGTTTTCTACAGGTGTTTATTACTGTGAGAAATAACTAACATGGTCAATGTCTTCACGTAAAACTATATAACATTAACCTACCATAATGACATAATTTTGAACTTTTTTTTTTTTAAAGCTGTCAGCTTCTCAACAAAAACATTTTTGCATCAAATCCGCCCCTCTATTATTGGGTCACGGGCTGCAGATGTGCCCTTAGCAAGCCGGTAATTTGTTATGGGTAAAGTGGCATTGGCTTGCCAGGAGTGCACTTTGTTTTCCTGGGCTCTGGCGGCGGAGAGAAAAAAAAGAAAAGGAAAAAAAAATTAATATCTTAATTAACAAGGAAGCAGAACGCAAGCGGCGCTGGCTTTGGCCCGCTGTCAGAGGTTGAGCTCACTTTGACTGACTTGGGGAAGCCGACGCAGCCTCCAGCGCGACTCCGGCGGGGAACATTTGCATAGTAAAGGCTGGCGTCGGAGCTCAAGGGCTCTCACAGCCATCTAATTACGCTCAAAGTGTGTGAAATATACACAACAATGCACAATGGCGCACTAGCACACAATAGGGATCCACACAGGGCTTAACATTTATTGTTTTTCTCGGGGAAATATACCCTTAAACAAAGTTATTTTATTCACTTTTGACTGGTTTAACAGGGCAGGATTCATCACGGCCTTTGGATTTGACGTATACTGAAATAATAATATTCAGATGGAGAGATGGGTGAAATCTTGCCACTTTTACTTTGATTGACAACGTATTTTTTTAACTTCCGAATTTGACAGCACAGTTAACCGCAACACTGAATATAAAGGGAAAAATAATCACCAATAGAAAGAGCTTTCTAAATCAAAAATAATCAAGCTATGAGTGCTCTGGGTCGTAAAAGTAGCATAAACATGCTAGCCGCGTTAGCCGCGATTGATTTGAAATGAACTGTCCAGTGATAGTTGCTCATTACAACTCAATTACTGTTTATTGATTATTAGTACAATGTGGATTCTGTCGTTTCATGTTGACGAGGTTTCACTTTGCCATAAAGAAGCAGCCTAATCATGTTAGCCACGGTAGTTAGCTGCAGTGGCTAACTTACAGACTTTTTAAATCGCGATATATTGGCATTGCGGTTTTCGTCCATGTCTAATGACCGATTAGATTCGGCTAACCCGCAGCAGTCACGGATTGATCATTCACCATTTTGAGGTCTCATTTTATTAGCGATTGTTTTTTTCTATTTGGTATCCCGATTCACAACACTTGTCTGCGGGAAGTCAAATAAAGCGTTATTATTCATTATTTTTACTTTGCATGGACTAACACGACGAATCAGAATGCCAATCATCCCTTTAGTCGAACACACGTGTCCTTTAGAAGAAGCAAGGCAACCTTTCTGACAGCTGGCAAACAAAGTGGTCTACGTGTCAAACCGAAGCCGGGCAGCCAGCCAGCCAGCCAGCCAGACAGACAGACAGACTGATGCTGTCTGTCTTTCAAGGCTTGGTTGTGCTTGGCTGGTGAAATATGAGCACTCCAAGGAGAGACAAGGACACGCGGGGGCAACACGGCCGCAAGCCGACGCTCTTATTTGTCATTTTGCTTCATCTCCGCCTGGCCGCTGTAAACATCTTTCAATAAAACGAGCGGTCGCCGGCGCAGTTATCCGTCCTCCTGACGCGGGCGGGACGCGGCGACCCGGCACCACAGGTCCTAGCATTTCTCTTCCACCCGCCGCTCATTAGGGAAGGCAGGCTTTTAAAAAGCACACAAAAACAAACTCTGCAGCGGCCATTAAAGTGGCACATGGACTTTTTAATTAAGTCTCATAACGTGATGGAGGGCGGCAAAGTCGCTCCCGTCCCATTTATTGTGGTTTCAGAGGCTTTAACGGGCCCGTTCACACCATTAAAGCGCCGCAACAGAAACACCTGATGTCTCAACAGCATCATGCGTCATCGTCCGCTGGCTTTGTGTTCTTTTGTTCCATCGTGACAAAGAACCAGAATGCCTTGAACCAGAAGGCGCGGACTGGAATTCATTTTGTGGCGAATTAAAACAGAAATGAATACGAGACTCTATTGACCTAATGTAGGTCAGAAAGAGAACTATTTTCAAATGAACTGGAAAAAGCAAAGAACTCGAATCTCCTTTCTGTTGGTGCGCTTTTTGTTCCCGGTTGTGTAAAATTAGCTATTTTTGACAAAATGCTCCAAATGAGTCACATGACATGTGTAAACAACCGGAATGAATCTCATTTCAATTTGATTATGTTCACTTTGATTACTTATGTATTATTGATGCCACATTACATGTTCTGTCGTGACTTATTTACTGTAGGAGGGAAAACTCAAAAGTTTAAAGTAGACCTATGCAAATTTGCAATGGTTTGTTGAGGGAGATGTCCATGTCAGCCATTTGTTGGGTGACAAAACAAAAAAAAAGAAAGAAAAAAAGACTAGTTCACTACAGGAAATTAAATAAGCAATTTATTCCCACCAGGAACTATTTATAACAAATTTAGTTATTTCGTAGTTAATCAATCTGGTGACCAGAGGTTGCGTTATTGCTAATGCTAAATGTTAGCTTCAATTACAGAAGGTCAATGCACTTTCTTTTTTTTTTTTGCTTGGTCCTGGTGTTGTGCCAATGTAGTAAAATTTGTATCCACTGCACCAGCAACTTGAATTGACATGCAACGGTTCTGATCTCGGTGTTTCAAATGAAAAATAAAATATTTCCATGCAGCCCCTGCAATGTACTCGCGGACTAGTAGTTGCTGTTTGGTGCACTGAATGAGTATTTCTAATGATGTTTGAGATGTCCTACTATGGGAGGTCTATGAACACATCGCCTGAAAACTGCATGAGCGAGTACAGCTTTCGTTTTTGAATTGAAAAAAATACCCGCTCTTCACTCGCCTACATATTTTTTTGAAAAAGAAAAAAAAAAGTACATATTTTAATTTATAATTCATATTATAAAACCTCAAAAATCTTGGAATAAAGAGTTTCGGAGGATGTTTCTTGCTTTAACGAACCAAAGAAATCAAGGGGAAAAAAAGACGTGGTAGTCAGATTTTTTTATACCAAGCAGGAAGGAAAAAAATATATATATATGGAACCACAGTGAAAATGTCCATTCCCAAAACGAACACTTGCGTCAGATTAGATCTCCTTGTTAGTCTGCAATTAAACAGGAGTGATCACACCTTGGAGAGCTGTTGCACTATGTGGGCCAACATGAACCATGGCTCCAACACAATAGGTGTCAACTGGAGCAAAAGAGGATGCTCAAACTTCTTAAAAGAGGTCAATCATCACACAGTGTTGCAAAAGATATGTTGAAAATATGAACCAAGTAAAAACAACATGGGAAGTTAGTTCAAGTGGAGCATCCTGCTCCACCAAGGAAGACAAAGCATCAGGACAGAAAACTCAAAACTGAAAGCAGCAAGCGCACAGGAAAACAAATGAGGTATAAACGAGAGGAAACTGGAGTCAACATCTGTGACCGAACTGGAAATTACCGCCTAAGAGAAATTTACATAAAGGAAAGCTAAACGAATGCCATTAACACCTGAACAGGAAAAAACAAGGTTACAAAGGAACCGTGTGGACTGTTGATGACTGGGGGAAAGTCATATCGGATGACAAATCGCAAATCTGCATCGGCCGAGGTGACGATGCTAGAATTTTGGTTTGGTGCTGTTACAATGAGATCTATGAAGACAACCGCCTGAAGAAAACATCTGGCGCTGCATGTCAGGTAAAGATACTGGGAGGATGGCTGCACAGGTTTAAGTTGACATTTTGCACACTTTTCTGATCAATTGGAGCGTTTGGGAATGGTGAAATAATTTTTCAGGATGACAATGCATCTTGCCATAGAGAAAAAACTGTTGAGAGGATTTCTCAAAGAGAGACACGTAAGGTTAATATCATGGCTTGCAAATTGTCCATGACAAGTCTCCAACCTGCAAAACTGATCTGGCAAAAGCAATCCGAGAAAGTTGGAGCCAGATTGATGACTAGTACTGTTTGTGACTCATTCAGTCCGTGCCTGCCTGATTGCCAGCTGTTTGAAAAGCCAATGGTGGTGTTTTAAGTGTTTTTTTAATTTGTTTTTTATTTCAAGATTCCGTATTTTTCATCCTCTGATTGATTATGCATTTTTTTTCTTCTGCTTGATCATAAAAAAAAGGAAATGTCAATGACTACCACGTTTTTTGTTTGTTTGTTTTTTATCTTGAAAGTTGCTCTTTGTCATGTTGTGTGGTCTGTTTTTTTTTTCTTGATTTCTTTTGGTGTTTCAAAAGCCAGAAAGTTGAGCATTTTTAAGAGTCTTTACTTTTGTGTCATGGGTGTGATCTGCTTTTTTTCCACTGCAAAATTAAACAGCTGTAACATCCTCTGAGACCGCTGATTCCATCATCTCTGCCAGGGGGTTCTTTTTGATTATCAGATACAATCAAATATCAGAATCCTCATATCAGAGCTTGATTTCACACTAAATGTGCATGGCAGGTACTGTAATTTTCACAATCCTTCCACTCCTGGCAAAAGGCCTCTTGAAGCATCCTTGCGGTGGACTCTGGAGTCTCACATTTTGGGTCCCTTTGGCTCAGCCTGGCTCGCCTCTCATCACTTCTTAAACGCCTCCTTCCATCTCCATATTCCATTCTGCTTTCCATCTGTTTATTTATCTCGCATCCTCTCTTCCGCCTCTGAGGGGGGGGACTGTTGCCAGCCCCGCTAGCCCGCTCGTGGATTTGCATATGCAAATGAGAGCCAACGTGACCGCTAGATCTGCAATTAAGGCAAACAGCTGACAATCAACGCGAGCCCATCTTAGCGGAGTCTTTTTCTCATGCGGGTTTACTGTACGCGGCTGAAGCGGTGAGCGTAGTCCTGGACTGCAAGCCTCGTCTTTGATGAGCCAGGCACTGACTTACTTTTTATGCGGTAAAGAACTTATTAACAATTGATTAACATACTTTACAAAGAAGCGGGCCACCATTAATAAGCCACAAATATTACTGGCTGAAACCGACATTAACATTTTATATCAGGGAAGGGCAAAAAAATGGCCCGTGCACTATTTATATCATCAGGAATCTGATTCAATTTTGCAGAATTCATTTTGACGCTTTTTTCCCCTAAAATAGCTTACTGGTAATTCACAGTTTGGTTTCTTTATATTTAAACGTATGCGTCCCACTAAAACAATTGTTGATTACGACTGCTGTTAATTATTTTAAAGGTGAATCTTTGTGGTTTTTTGCTTCATCATAGTTACAAAACACATAATTTAATTGCCACCCTTTATTTATTTTCTCCAACTGACAGAAGAAAAATAAGTTATCCATGTTATATTATTATTTTTATATTTGGTTACATGTCATAAATAGCCTCAAATAATTATTTTCCAATGCAAAAGAAGAACTAAATAAATCACAACATATTTACTGTTGAGTTGCTGAAATATTAAAAATTTAAAGAATTTTAGGTGTCTAGGCAAGTATCAAAAATATTGAACAAGTCATTTCATTATTAATAAGCTTTCAATGTATAATTTTTGAAAATAGTAATGTCAGGACAGCATGAGATATTGGTAAATTAATGGTTCATATATTTCAATATTATGGATTCAATAACTGATTAGAAATCATTACAACCCAATTTTTAAGATAAGAATGATCTCTTCCATGCATTTTACATACATAATTTATGTTTTCTCTAAAGAATACTGTTAGTCAAAAAAAGACGGTGAATCGATAGGCCACATAATTCAGCAGTAAAAAGTTAATATTTTGTCTCCAATTAATTTGGTGAATAAACCATTTTTCATGCTCAAATACCTTTAAAATTAAAATTATCCACTTGCTGTCGACTAAAAAATGGCATCGCCTGTCATTTTGGCTGAAAACATTTTGAAAAAGGAACTTCACGTGAACATTTAACAATATCTTTAGTATTGCTTTTTCTTTAAAAAAAATAAAAATAAATAATAAATGTCAGCATTTCCAAGCATGAAAACATCTCACTGGATGTTTTTCAAACGGTCTGGACGACCCAAGCTGTGAGTTACTTTTTATGCATTAAAGAGCTTATTAACAATCAAAGCACTGGGAGCTCATCTACATACTCTACAAAGAAGCGGGCCTTCTTTAATAAGCTACTGAGGTCAGAAGCCACGACCGACATTGAGATTCTATACCATCAAACGTGGAGTTAACGACATGCATGCCTGGGTTTTTTTTTTTTTTTTTGTGCCAGAACCTCTCACTTTTACGTGTTCTGAGCCAACGCGTAATTAGCATTCCTTCTGAGTCACCTGTCAAGTCCACAAATCATTTGGAATTCAGTCCCGGATTCATCTCCAAATGTCTGTTTGGGGACCTTGGCTAGGGGAGGACCCAGGACCACCGCTGGAGGGATGCTTGGGGGTGGGGGAGGAGTGGGGGATGAGTGGGGGGGGGGGGGGGGGGGGGTTCTGTCACGGCGCACTGGTTGCCTTCCTTCATGTTTAATCCTAGTTTGTTTAAATGTTCTAAATCATTCGTGATGAGCTAAACTTTGGATAACCCCTTTTTGGACACTTGGGAACACGAAAAAAAAAAAACGAAGCAAAAAAATTACACAGCATTCAATCCTCAAACTGTTTCCTTAACGCTAGTTTTTCCCCTTACACTTTTTCAACATCAAACAACATCGTGTCTGAGTACTGAGCGGGGAACATTCTTGGATGTTATTCGCAACAACAACAAAAAATGCTAATCCAAACGTTTTGAAAGAGCGGTCGGCATTGCTTTTGCAGGTCATGCAGTGATGTTTGAGAAGTCGGTGTATGTCCTTGAGGTTGTGAACAGAAAAAAGAAAAAAGACTGACTTTGTGTGTCTAGGTTAACAAAACAAAAAAGAAAACAAACAAAAAAACATTTTGAGGCTTTTTGGAAACCGCTAAATAGAAATGGTAGATGACTTACCTTAGTGGTCAATATTGTTCCAGATATAGTATTTGCATCCAGGGATGAAGACTTTAGAGACCTGGTGCTCCTGGTCTTCAACTACAGCAGCAAAACCTGGACATGAACCTAGAAGGACAGACATGATTCAATTGGTATAAGTTGAAAAGAATTTGCCACTAGCTAGCGTCGTTTGTGCCATGTTTTCTTAACTAGTGCCACTGGATTGCAAAGAAAATTGGAAACAGATTTCTGTTCACATGGCACAAGTTCAACAGAATTCAATCCAGTCTTAAAGTGGGTCAAAATTGAGTGTAACTAGTGGCCCAACAAAAATGATTTTCTGTCTTTCACATTCTGATCCATGTGATGAAACTCTCCTTTCTTTTAAGGTTGACAAACTTGAATCTGGTTCTTAGGTGCATTTGTGTGTTTTTTCCACATTCTGATTCTTTTTAGAAAGAATCCCCCCCCCCCCCCCCACACACACACACATACTCATATCTTTGAAGTGAAACAGTTTCAATCAATATTGAGACCTGAATCAAAACCACTTCTGAAGCCAATTTGACCAAGTCACTTTAAAACTGCATATAGTCATTAAATGAAAAGACTGCTAGTGAGAAAAGCATTCACATTCTGATGCCCTAATATGAAACCTCAGCGCTGAAGCAAACCAGATTGAAGCCAGTTTCGGACCTGTTGACTGTCAGTCAGTCCTAAACTTCAACGACGTTAATCGTGAGCATGTGTTTGCCGGCTTAAAAATGACACTGCCTTCATCTCAATGAGCATTCTTCATCTCAGCACTCCCGCTGTTGCTGATGAGCCTCAATCTCCACGTGTCTCATTATATCAATCAGTGACACACACACGCTATGCAGCCTATTCCCACCTCATGCATAAACATGCGAACTGGGGAGCGCTTTTTCTGGCTACTATTTATTGTGCTGCATGTTTAACCACGTGAACAGTGAAAATAAAGTTGGACCGTAACAGTCTGAACAGATAACACAAGGCTCACTTGCTATTTAGGACCGGAAAATAGCATAGCATTTTTCAGGGCCTAAGTGGTGGACCTATGGGCGGGGCCTGATCGGCGCCGCGCTATGAACGCTCGGTGAATTGATCAACTGCGTGTATTATTTCAAATGAAGGCATCTTTGCTGGTTCTTGATGACTGTAATCATCTATGCGGGCCATTGCATAGCTTCATAAAAAGAACCGCCTAGCTTAACGCTGACATCTCCATTCTGGCAAAGATCAAAGACCTGAAAGACACAGGAATGTGTGTGCAGAGTTGTTTTTTTTGTTTTTTTTAATGTTCTTTGTCGGCAGATCGGGCCCTTTAGAACGCCTACAAAGACCTGTTCCCTGACAAAATCGATAATCCAATATGTTCCGTCAGCGGTAACAGATGATCCGAGGAGATAGGCGGCAGCGCTTCCATCAGGAAGGCCAAAGCGCCGTCCGATCTGGCGGGACTGCCAATAAGAAACGAGCAGATGGATGAAGGCAATAAGCAGCAATGTCTTTGGATCTAATAAGAGGTGAAAGGACAATTTTCTGACATTTGTCTCCTTCCGTTTGAGTAACATACAAAAGGTGAACATTTGTACTCATATTAAAATGACGTACTTATGTTGACCTTTTTTTTGTTTGTTTCCTCATTGCGTGCCACGCTCATTAATACGGAACAATGATAGAGAAAAATTTTCCAGCAGTGTAAAAGGGGCTTCTGATATTAACTCACAAGGAGAAACCGTTTCACAATGACAATTATGAGTTGCTCTTTGTAAATACCAAGTTCCTTTGCAGGCAGTGCGAAACGGGCTTCTGATCATACAGTACTTTGTTTTTTTACACAGAACATGGAAATCTGAAAAAGTTGGAAGGTGATAACCAGGGTTGACACAAGTGCCCAATTAAGTCGAGTACCTCTGTTAAAAAAAGAAAATGCTCCAGGGATTTTTTTTTTCTTGCCCTGGATACCCATTTATTAGGCATTGTCTACACGTAACCAGGGCTATTTAAACCCGCATGTTCTTCCCCACCTCTTTGTGTGTTTGGGAAAAAAAAAAAAAAAAAAAAAAGAGAAAACCTGCCCACATGGATTTGTTTATTGAGGATAAAAAATAAATAAAAAATGCTTCTACATGAATTCGCACAGTGCAGTTTCATTCATTTCCAAACGGGCCACTAGGCGGCAGTAGTGTCGCCAAAATTCTGTCCAATGAGAAAGAACCTATGTGTTCGATATAGAGATGACTGGTGATGAGGCAAATCTCCAGTTTATCCTTGCTACACGCAAACTCTGAGCCAGAGGGTTTAGCAAATCTCCGCTTTTTGAGACCATCGGTTTTGATGGGGAAAAAAAAAAAAAAAAAAAACACGCCCGGGCACGTTAGACAAACTTGCAGAGCGAAGACATTTACCAGCTGTTTGCAAGAACCCTGACTTGAGGATTTTACCTTGGTGTACATGTCAGAAAAAATAATGAATGTCAAGCCAATTGCAGCAATATTTGTAAACAACAGTAAAACATGTCAAAACGGTGAGAAGGCCAACTTCAGAATAATCTTAGTTACCACAATATATAGACACAAATTCCTTGATGCGCTTTTATTCTGAAATTTCTTCCAGCAGCGTCAACAACCTGACACTGACGTTCCATAGGGCACCCGTTGTGGTGTCTACCAGTCGACCTCCGTTTTAGCTTCGTCGAGGGGGGCAGAAATTTACCCAAACAACTTGCGTCATTTCCAATTTCGTCTTTTCTAGGCAACGACGGGGTTGGAACGATGTGTTTTGCACACTCCAGGTTGTTTTTTGCATCTTATTTACTGCAAGCCGCTTGAGTGCGGCCAGCGGCGCATGATCGCTCGTGCTCGCGGCCTAATCGCGCACCCTCTCTGGCCAAGCGGCTAATTGACTCGAAAATGGATCAGAATGGTTCAAAAAAAAAGTGAGCGGGACAATGGCGTCCGCTCTGATGAGGCCGCATGTTGCCAATTAGGGCCACTGGCACTCGTCTGAAGTGTGGGCGAGCGGGCGGGCGGGGTGGGAGCATTAGGCCAACCAGAGGGCTTTTTGTCCTCGCCGTGACATCATTACGAGCGTGTTCGCTCACATTAATGCCGCTTTGTGTCAGCGCCCTTTCCGTGATGAACAACACGCTTTGACTGGCCCTAATGAAAAGCTCTAATAACATGCAAATGAGCTCATGAGCAGGAACAACTACAACAAACTTTCCTCTGTGATGTTGTAATTGGACTGCTACCACAAGTTGACTTCATTCTACTTTTTAGATTTTTTTTTTAATGAAATATGAAAGCTTTTTATTGATAGATTTTTTTATAATTTTACACTGGTTTTCTAATTCTTATCTTACCACAGTTTTTTTTTTCTATAAAACAATGATTTAGTCTCCTAACATTAGGATTGCTTTGTCCTAAAATACTATCCTTAGAAATTAAAGTTGAGCTTTTGAAAATGAAGTATTGTTGTAATATTGGAATTTATTAAAATAAGTATTGCTGTAATATTGGAAATATTCTTAGAAATTAATGCACATTTTAGCTTGAGCTCTGAAAAATATGGCTTTTCTTCTTCGATTAATATTTACAAAAACTTGTAATTTTACTATTTTTCTTCTAAAAAAAAATTTCCCCCCACAACATAACAAAAATTCAGGTATTTCTCCAATATGACATCATGCTCATACTACCATTTCTTTTTTTAAATGGCACTCTTGATATTATGTTTTTAAAAAAAACATAACTTGACTGTCTTTATTCTGATATTGACTTTAGAAATAAAAAAATAGAACTGGCAATTTATCCTCTTGTAAACTATTCTCAAATCACTGCAATTTCTTTGAAATAACGACTATTTTTATACAACATTTACATTTTTTTTCTGAAACTGATCTCACTATCCATACATTATTCCTGGAAGAAAATCAAATGTTTCAGTATTTAATCTTGTTTTTTTCCTCTGATAAAATCTGACAACTGTGGAATTTTTACTCTATTAAAAAAAGAACATTTAGCCGTGTTTAAAACAATTAAAAATCTGCTTGTTTTTCTTATTTGTTGCAATATTATTTGTTGTTTTAAATATGACTATTCTATATAACATTTAACATGACATTTGACCGCTTTATTCCATGAATAGAAAGATTCAAAAATGAAAACTGCAAATAAACTTTCCCAGTTGGCCCATGTCACACGACAAACAATTACACTCTCGTGGAACAACACAACATCACGTAATGAGAGGAGCGGGCCATCGGAACGGAAATATTCCCCGCAAATTTGTTTTCCGCCTGCATATTAGCTGCGGGGCGGCATTTAGCCTGCTGGGCCTCATCTCGCCTCTGAGCGGACGTCGGCGTCCATCCGTCGGCTGTCATTAGACCTAATAGACGCGCCGCGCTCGGGCTCGACTCAGTTATGAGATGCATTAAGGCCGCAATGAGCCCGCGCGTTCTCCGCGACGTCTTCAAAGCGCGCGGCGAAGACTTGTTTTGCACGCAATCTATATTTAAATGTCTCTGATTGCGTGGCCTGCCTCTGCAATAAGGTGTAATGAAGCAGGCGCCTGGCTACATAAGGAAAATGAGACTGTGTGTGCTACATTACACAACGCTAAATTGCAAACATGGGATGGAAATTAGAAGCTCTGATTGTTTTGTTCACATCCTACATTAATCATAATCAATGCTAGGATGTATGAGTGGTAGTTGACATGTGACAGATGCGAGGATGCCGAATAAAGAGGAACTATTAAGAATTATTGAAATATAGAGTCGAGGTGTCAAAACAAGTGGCGTTTTTGGCATGTGCGACATATTGCACATAGGGAGTGTCCATAATCAATAGACAAAAATTCGTACTTTTACAAACGACGCCTAAATGAGCGCTGCGACTTACGAGCGAAAGTGACCCGATGCCACGCTTGTGTGAAAAACTTTGCTGATCGCATCAGTGACAGAAAGTAGAACACTACGTTCGTGTTAGCATTAGCATCTAGCTTCATAGTACTCCCATTCGGGGCAGGAAAAAATATTTTAATCGTCCCCAAAGTAATTCACAAGACCAAGACATTAAACTTTGGTTCTATTATAAATCATCATTTTTGTATTTCTTTTTATGTATGTGGGTACCACAGTTTTTTTAAATATGAAAAGTATTTATAATCTGCATATTCAAAACAAATATTAATACAGTACACGCATTTACTTGAATCTTAAATTATTAAACCTTAAACAGTAACTGTACTGTTTTCCCTTCCGGTTCCCATTTCTTTGGCTGTAGTCTAACGGAGAGCCGCGGTTATATTTACGACGCCGCAAAGTCTAATCAAAATGAAGCCTGTAACAATTCGATCTTACACTTGAAATTCCAATTTATTACAAAAGAAATCGAGGTAAGAGACTCACAACGCCCTGCAGTTACGGCATTCGTTTCTCCCTTCAAGCGTGTATGACTTTAAGGAAGCACAGCTCTCGGACACGCCTATAAGACATGTGATTGGCTCCTGCCTCGATCGTGGGAGTTGGGGGGGGAGTGGTCTTCAGGTGGCAGAAGTTTGGGGGAAAAAATTACACCGACAGACTGACAATTACAATTTCGTCTGGCTTGGAAAAATTGGCAAACGATGAAGGAAAAGGGGCGAGGCTTTGACAAATGTCACACCAGGAAAAAAAACATGTATGTTGCCCACCTCTGATAATTACTTAAGCGCTCAATTCATTTAATACCATCCAATTACATACATAGTCATGGAAACACTTGAAGAAACAAAGAAAGAAATATAAAGAAATACCTGGGATTGGATGTAAACATGTCTGTACAATTATCTATTGATGCCAACGTTTTTCTTGAATTATCTATTAGTTCACCTGATCTGACTCAAGATTTACTTCTAGTTGAAAAACTAACTACTTTTGTTCCCAAAATAGATTTGTTTTTTAATAGAAACACGAACATTCGGTTTACATTGATTACAGTGGCGCTATGTGGACAAAAGTGGTCATTTTTTGCCTAAAGGAAGGCTACATATTTCTCAGGACCAGCGCATAGCATCATGGAATTCTGATTTCTTGTTTGCCTGGATTTGGACTGAATTTGTTCCCAGTGGCTGTGAGGGAATAGCAATGACGTCATGAATTTAATTGCGTCTAAATGCGATAAGTCAGTATAAAAGAGCCAACTATCAAGCTGACGGCCACTTATTGCAGTGAAATTAGCGTGGTCATTTTGATACGAACATCAGAAGCTACTTACTCGTCCTCCAGGAGAAGAACCAGAGCAGCGTCAGTTTGAAGTTTCTCCTCATCTTTGAGCTCACGTCAGGATTATTCATAGCCTCCCTTTTTCTCATTTTTTTCATCTTCTCAGACAAAACTTTATGCATCTTGTTGTTTTTGCAGCTTCTTTCATGACAGAGGTGATCGGAGGCAGACGTTCAAATCGATGGAGCCGAGGAAAATCAGGTCAAAAAAGTTACAACCCTGCCACAGTTTGGCCTTGGTCACAGGTGCATCTACTCGAAGAGCCGATTAACGAGCTCCTTTGACAGCCGGTTCTGTAGAAGCAATTGTGGCTAAAGTCAAAGACTGGCTTGGATTTTACTTTCTGGATCTGGTTTTCATAAAAAGAGTTCTAAAAGGCTTGAAAGTTCCTTAGTGTTGCCTTATGCATTTTTTGGCTTTAAAATAAAATTATAAAACAAATGGGAAAGTCTTTGTTCATTTCGGATGAAAAGTTGTTTGTCCAAACGTGAAAACAATTGATTTATTGGTAAAAGTGGTTTGCATTGAAGATTTGACGCATCCCACAACGCACCTGCTGCGTGACTGATGATTAAATATAATAAATTAATAATAGTAATACTACTCCACAATTTCATGCTGTGAACTGCTTGTAAGCTTTTCATTGTTTCCCCGGTTGACTCCATCTTGGATCCCCTGCTGTGTCATTGTTTGTTTAGGAGGATGAAACGCTGCGTTTAGTGAATCTTTGTTGTTGTCTTTCTTGATAGACAAAGCTAACAGGAAACAAAGGAAGTGATCGACATATTGATGGCAGCAACAGCTGGTGGGCGGAAGAAAAGGCTCATGATGAGAGTCCAGATGTCTGGTGATCCTTAGAACCTCTGTGGTGATGCACATCTTTGATATCAAGGCCAGCTCAAATGGAAGAAACTTTTTTCCTGAAGTAACTGATCATGCAGCTTTTCCGGACCTTTTAAGCATTTGCAAGGGCTGACCAGTAGGTGGCAGTGTTTGGAATTGCATTCCTGCAATTTTCAGATTATTTCATTGTTTATTGTATTGTATGTCATATTATAAATCAACACAGATGGAATAAAACTGGTTTTTGTTGAGACTGACATAAAAATTGAGATTAAGACTTCTTTTTTTTTTTTTAATGGACTGAGCTGCACCAAGACTCTACGCCATGTCAGCCGGTTCCAGGCCGCTTCTTTTTTGATCCAAAAAGCTCCACTTTGTTTACAACAGCTTCACAACACTCTGCTGCCCCCTTGTGGAAGTTAGTCACGCAGGGAATGAAAAAGAGGATGCTCGTCTTCATCTGCGTTTTTAATTGAGGCGACGAAGGGTTGTGTGTCCAGGGACAGCGTCGTAACCCCGAAGCGTCCTGAGTCCACAGCCCTGTGACCTACACCAGCACTTCTTCGATCAATGCAATCCCGGCGAGATCATTAGGAATCCTTTAAGGAGTCGGACACCCACTCCAGTTTTCTCCACTGGACCTCCTATTAACCTCCCGCTCATTTAGCCGTAACGATCCAACAGGCGCTCGTTAAAAGTAGCTCCCAAAAAAAAAAAGCCAGTTAGGCTTGAAAATGCTGGCGCCGGTAAATGTTCCCTACACACCTCATTGAAGGCCTTCGCAGTTATATTTTCCGAGCCTGAATAAATTCCATCACCTGAGTCGGTCGCCATTGCTGCTTATTCGTTAAGCGCATCACTGAATTACGAGCTCCCAAGGGCGCCCTTACGCTTTTGTTCTGGGCGACAGTCAACTTTGCGGCGGCGATGTCTTCAAAAAGAAATCCTTTCGAGTGTGAAGCAGTGCTCCTCATTCAGCCACAGAAGAGGTCTCGCGGTGTCCTCTGATGAACCCCGAAGAGAACATTTCGCACCTCTAATGTTCATGAAAAAGGCGGCATTCGTCAAGCGTGACCTCTATTCAACAAGTATCAAAGGAATTCCAGAATATTTTTGGGCATAGTTTTTGTATACTTCTCCATTTTCTTCTGAATTTTTATAACAGACGATATTGCGAGTAAAAGTTTGTTCAACACAGTGTCGTTTAGAACTTTAAGAACTACCTGAGATAAAGGTATTCATTCAAGCTTTCTAATTAATTCAGGTTTTTCTCATTTACATTCTAATTTATTTCTAATTCAAATAGTAGGCCACACAGGGGTGTCCATACTTTCTCAGGAAACAGAACTTTGCTTTTGCTGTGGGAAGTGTAATTGCGCACCCACAGCACCAGGTGGCGCTTGCATTGTCAAAGTCTGGGAGTTATACATGTTTGAAATGGCTGTCAAAAAAAATCAGCAATGTTTTGTACCTTTTATATGTTGTATTGGTGCTCCTGTGTTAATGTTCCATATCAATTTACATTTACTAGTTGCTCTTGATTTAGAAAAAAAAAATGCATCAATCGGTTCAGTTGGTCAAATGTTACTACTTAAATAAGTATTGACATTTTAATCTAACACTTTGATTCACTTTAGGTTAGTTGTTATGTATTTCAGACTAACCTGTAACCTCTATGAACCCTATACGTGTGGAAAGTTGATTTGTATAGCTTTTTCTTTTAATGTTTAATCTTAAAAATTATAACATTTTAAGTGTATTTATACCATTTTTTCATAAATAATGATAGTCACCACAGTGAGCATGAGTGTGTGTCGGAATCTATTTTCCTAAATAAAGATGAAAAACAAATGATCCTTATAACACTTCTTGTATTTTGTTCATATAGTAACATTTTCGTAAACAAATAGTCATAGAATTCTCATCACTGTTGACTTCTAGGGCTTCTGGACCACTTGATGGCGCCATAGAGCAAATGAAATACCACAAAGCTCAGCAAAGCTTCATTGCTTCATGAAACTTCATTTGGCCATTACTTTTCAATTCATTCTCCTGTTTTCTGAGGTTGCCATGATGTCATTTGTTTTTCATATATTTTGTTTACTGCCTGGTGGCAAACTGATCGTTTAAAAAAGTACGCACCGAACCTCTACACATGTAGAGAACAAAGATGAAATATCCGTTCTTGCTATTGCGGTTAAATATAAAACAAGCAAAAAGAACCTTAGCGTTTGAATTGTTTTGTTTGGTTACTCAACCGAAGTGTCGCTAATCAGCTGTTGGCAGCCACGCGAGTGGCGAGAGGGTGGTAGTGGGTGTACGCGAGTGGTACGCGGGGGATGGGGAGGTGGTCTCTCCCCGCGGCGGCGCCCCGGGTCGAAAGCAGGTTTGAAGTTTAATGATGCCAGCTGCCAACTCCGCCAGGCTGCGAGCGCTAACGAGCTGGCACCGTTGGCAGACTGGGCCGCGGCGGCCGCACCTGGAAATGTAACGCGCTTTTTGTGAGAGGGTGGGGCTGAGAGGGGCACTGGTGTGTTGGGGGGATTTGGAGACCTCGCCACCAAGAGGCCCATGTCTTCTCTTTGAAGAGTTGCGAATTTCCATATTTCATTACACGCCGCTGACTGACAAGGCCCAGCCAGATGTTCTATTTTCAGCTATTTAAATTCTGACCTGCTTTCCAGCGGTGGAAGAAAACGAATGTTTGTTTTCTTTTCATACTGTGTTCGAGGTGCCAGAAATATGAAGCCTATCTCGGTTGACGTGGCAAACTGCAGATTACGACCTGGTTTGTTCCCCAGTCAATCACAGGTCACAGACAGGCCGTCAAAATGGCCACCTAAAATCAAAATGGACTATTGAGATGTTTTGTTATGGTTTTTTTCTACTTATGATTGAAACGCAGTTTTATGTTTTATAAGTTTTATGACTGGAAAATTGATGAAAATTTTAGAAGTTTCAGTTTAACAGATTAATTGGTTTGGAAAACAAAGGTCAGCCACACCCTAAATTGGACACTGATTGACTGTGTTTGAAATGATCTGGTAGGCTCCTGTCATTGGTGGGAGGGCAGAAGGTAGAGATCAAAATGGAAAAGCCTGTGAGAATTGTCAGTAAATTGAACTTAAAATATAAAAACTACACCCAACCACACCTTTGATTAAAGTAGAATGATCATTATTATTTTAATAACATTGTCAGAACTAATTCATTTATAGTTAGAGCACTGCTTCTCAAATAGTGAGGGCTGTGTGGGGCAATTGCAATCAAATATATATAAAATAAATAAATAAATAAATATGTAATTTTAGGCACTTTGATGCGCTTGGTTTTTTTCTGCTTTAGACTAAGCTATAACCCATAAAAAAGGCTGTAAAACAATAATTAACAGTTGTTGAAAGTTGTTTTATATTGTTTTTTTTTTTCTTTTGTTTTTGTTAAAATACAATTTTCATCGATAATAATGTTATTTATAGTTAGCGCGCCAAGCGGGGGCGAAAAGTTTGGACTCGTCCTTACGACTATCATAAAATCTATTAATTACCCAACCAGCTAAGGTGAAAATGTTACATGCGTGATAAACAATATTCTACTCCTGGTTTGGATCAAATGGCCGAGAAAAAAAAAAAACTTTCATCAAAAAAGTTGTCATGTCAAGACGAAGGTTAATCTGTTACTTTTTTGTTCTTCACCCGCTTCATCTCCCGGTGAAGATGTACCCTCTGCCACATAAAACACACAACACCAACCATCTGCGCTTTTGCCCGAGGACACCGTTCATGCAGCACTGATTGTCCCCGGGATCAAACCCGCGGCCTCGGCACGTCTCGTCCCCACACGCTACATAAAACACCACCGCGTCGCTCGGCTTCAGCGTCCCTGAGATGTCGGTGATTCATCCCGGGCGCTTTCTTTCTAAACAGTTGCTAAACGGCGCCGTGGAAGCGCCATCCCTCATGAGGAAAATATGATGACCGCCGTGACCTTTTACTGCGCGCCGTGTGCAAAATGGCACTTTGTCATCCTGCGCGACAAAGCGCGAGGATCAATAAGAGTTTGTGGGGATAACTTTGACAAACTCCTCTGGTCCCCTCGCGCTCTTTGAGTTTTTTTCTTTGTCTCGCCTGCAGAAGACACTCTGGCTAAAATGTTTTTTTGTAAATTGAACAGCTTTCCCTATTGTTGTTAAGCAGAAACGTTTTTAGTGAACCGCCCCTTTCAATGCAAAGGCAATTATATTCCTGGAAAACTGCCGCTGACCTGTGTGGTAAAGTATTAGGTGAGCTGAGGGGTTACCATGGCAACTCATTCAATCTCGTCAAAGAGAGGGAAATAAGTGACAAGCAACATAATTAAGAGGCACTTTATTTGCTCAGCACAAAAACACTAGGATTTTTTTTTAAACCGATTTCTGAACTGATTTTGAAAATCATGTCAATTTTCCAAGGTGAGTGCCAGAAACAAGTAGCACTCAAGCTTATTAGAGATTTCTAAAAGAGATACGTCCATATGGAAATAGAAGCGATAGGAAAAAAAGTCACCCCAAAACAGCGACTTTGAGACAAAATGGGACGACTTTGTCTTTTAGGACATCATTGCATTTTGAGCATTTTTGCTTGAGAAATGTCCACCAACTTTCATGTTATTAAATGTAATATTGCTGTTTTTTTTTTTTTAAGTATGAGTTTTTACTAGTTATTAAGCCAGTGAAAGGGAAAAAAAATATTGACATGATTCCCTTTTTTAATCGCAGAATTCTGAATTTAAAGTTAAAGAATAAAGTCAGGATTACAAGATATATATATATATATATATATATATATATATATATATTTTTTTTTTTTTTTTAAGGTTGACAGGATTCTAATGTTTTATCCCGGAATTTGGACTTTGAACCCTGATTTTAGTCAGAATAAAGTCTGGATTCTGAAGAATAAAGTAAAAAAAAAAAAAAAAAAAAAAAAGAGATTGACAATATCCTGAATGTATCTCATGATTTTGACTTTTAAGTGAAACCTGAGGGGAAAAAAATGAATTCTAAGACTAGACGAAATTGTGACCTCAAAGTCATAATTCTGGGATAAAAGTTTAGATTCCAGTCTGCCTTTGCTTTCCTTCACTGGTCCCAATAATCTTCCACAAAAAAAAAAAAAGTCCGCTAATGTCAGAATTCTCCTTTTTAAAGTCTGACTCTTGGAAGAAGTAAGAATTCTGAGTTAAGTGAGAATTGTGAAGAATAATGTCAATATTTTGAATTGAAGTGGGAATCCTGAGAATAAAGTGGGAGTCCTGAGATAAAAGTGAAAATCTGACAACTTTTTTTTTTCCTCCCCAGTGATCCTAATCCTGTTCCATAGTTTTGTTTTGTTTTTAAAGATTCCAGCCAGGTAATGGTCTTGACTTTTCTGCAGGTTTACTCAAGGTGGATGAGCCTTTTTGGTGACTCACCATTAAAAAGCACTTATGCAAGATAAAGGCTTCTACATCGCACACAGGCCATTCTCAAAAGCGCGCCAAGAAGGTGCTGGCGGATTTAGCGGAGCGCTTCTCTTCAAACACAAAAGGTCTTCTTGACATTTTGCACGCGCACGTTGGCTGTTCATCCTTGTCGCCTTTCTCGCACGCGGCGACGCCTCCGACACAGCGACATGTTGACATTTACAAACTTATCCGAGTGAAGAATAAAAGCTAGAGCATTCTTTCTTGCACTTAATTGTTACTGCTTAAAAAAAAAATTCACATGCAAACCATTGCTGGCGTGCTTGGTGACATAATTTTCCTCGAGTGCTCTCCCTGCGGATTTATGACCCCGTTCCACTGATAAGCTTCTGGATGGTTGCCAAATGAAGTGAGCGGGATAAAAGGTGAAATGAGGGGAAGGGATGATGAAATTCAGCAAACAAAAAACAAACATGGCGGAACATGCTGCAAAAGGCCAAAGCAAAAATAACCCCAATAAAAAGAAACAGATTCTTTTCTCTTGTCGGGAGGAGAAAAGACTCCTTTCATTTTATTGACACACCCAAAACTGAAGACAAGGGATGTTGCAAATTAAAGGGGACGCGATGAGGAAGCTTAAATATGAATCACTGCGGGGGTTTAGCCTGTGGCATCCCCATGCGTCCAACAGTGTGCTTGTGCGTTTGGTCCGGCAGACAAGAGACGCTTTAGAAGTCGGGCCCTTGCTTCTTCAGTTTGCTGTAGTCCATGTTGACTGTGAAAAACTGGAGAGCACAACGGAGAAGAAAGGTGGCTCAAAAGCTCTCATGCTCCCTGTCATGAATTGTCAAGGGCGGGGCTACAGTTGCTCTGCTCATGTTGGGGGCAGTAATGTTCACAAAAAAGCATTTCAATGCAGAAGTTAAAAATTATTGGATCCGTAGCAAATTTCATCCTTGGTCTGTGTCACGCAATTGCACATGCTCTTCTATGAAGCAGTTAACCATCATCAAAATGAAAGGTGCCTTGTAATATGATAAAACAACTTGACATTATGTTGCAAACATCACACTGATTTCTAAGTGGTAAAATTAGACAAAACAACTTCAAATAGTCTGCAATTAATCACTGAACAACCAATGAGAACAATTGTCCTGAATTGTATGATGCATTGTATGATGCATTATGTATATAATTTCAAACAAACCTTGTATTGGTCAGTTGGGGCCATCTTATTCCAGGGCTCAGGGTTGTTCTTGCGATCCCAGCTGCAAACAACACATTAAATAATATTAAAAAAATAATAATAAAATAACATAATAAAATAAATATTACAAGTCAACACAGCCTCCAACGTCTATTCTGTGCTGTGGCACAATTTTTCCATTTTCATTGTCAAATTGTCACAATTAGTATTAACTATTTGCATGGCACTTTTCCGAGGCGCTTTACTGTGCAATAAAATCTGTCAACGAGGTCTTTGAGGAGAAATACTGTCACCTACTGGCACTTTTTAGGCACAGCCGAAATTTAGTAAGCGTGTAATAATGAAATAATTTATACTAAATTTGAATAAAATCAATGTGTTCTATGCAATTGTACTGCACGAATCAAATGTTATTAGTTTTGCATTGTTACCGCTCATGCACAACACTTGTGGAGTTTGATCGATGAGGCTAACTGAGCTGAGGTCTCGAGAAGTTGGCTAACTTCATTTGCTATCTATTTTTCTTGGCAAGGCTTCTTTTGTTCCTCGAAAGTCTGAAAGGGCAACTGGAGTTATTATTAGAGATAGCAGATATAAGTTTTATTCCTTCTAATTTGCTGAGCATATTTACCAGACATCCGGGTTCCTGAGGCCCAGACGAGCCAGGTACAGCAAGGACATGGCTGTACCACCGCCGATGAAGAAAAAGAGTGGAATCAACTGCAAGGATCAAGAAAGCAGCATGAGAAAAAAAAAAAGTTTTGCACTGACAACACAACCATAGACACACCAATTTTACATTTTTTTCAATGATTTAATACTGAAAATCATATAAAAAATAACCTTATAAGATCAATTAAAACTAGTGTAAATGTAAATATTACGCCTATATATAATAATGCACCTTGCAGTTGCATTTCAGTCGTTTATTTCAAACACATACATTCAATTCCTAACGTCAAGAAAAGGCGTCTTTTAAAGATCAACGTGTTATTGTATTTGTTTATTTAATTTATAATGCATCAGAATCGCAGAATCAGTTTATAGTGCTCCATGCCTAGTGGTTAAGCAGCTGCTATTTACGACCTAGCACCTACTTGTCTGCCTTATCTGGTTGTACGCCGTCTGACCCAATATGACTCAAAAGCATCCCCAAAGAGACGTTTAACACTTCTAATGTATCACGAGTTTATGCATGTTATGGAATAATAGCAGGTAAAGTTGTGTTTATTTACGTTTGACAAAAAGTTTGTCGAAGAAGTTCAGCGCGTGTCAATAGCTAGCGTTGCTAAGCTAACAAGAAAAATCCACAGAATTCCCATGCAAACATTGCGACATCGCTGTTTTTCTCAAAGGAAAAAAAATAGTTTACTCACAGCCGGGTGGGTCCTAAGTTGCTTTCGGACGGTGGCCAACATCCTGACAGGTAGTTCGGTGTGTTTTCTCCCAATTTGTACACAAATAGAGGATTTATTAGTCTGGCCAAAACCAGCCTTGTTTAATCCGTCAATTTCAGTAAGAGAAACGCACAGCACCAAAATAGGAGGTCAATGAGATTGCCTGATGAAAACTAACAAAAAACGCGAGTTTATTAATTATTTGACTTTGAAAAGTTTAACATGATCTACAAAATAACAAAAACAAAAAGGTAGGCATCCCGAACGATTCAACGCGTAATTTCTAATTTCATTATTAAATTCATATTTAAGAGCTGGCAAAACTAAAACGTCCATAAGGTTGTCTGTTCTATTATTTTGTTTGTTTAAAGTAAGTTATTTATGATTTTTTTTTCACGTAAAGACGAACGCACAAACGTGTAGCCCAAACGTCTCTGGTGACGTTTTAATACCCTCTTGAACCGTAAAGTCTCTTTAATTCATCAGTACACTGAAGTAGTAGCAGCGTTATCCTAATGATGGGCGTGGCCACTAGAGTATCTGCTGTACTTGCAAAGTGGAATTAGGAGTCGCTGTTTGACACCACTGAAGAGGAACACGCCAGAAAATCCGCGAAATTTTCATTTTCAGGCATCATGATATGTGTTCCCTGTTAACACAATCTGAATGAAAGAGAAAGTTAGTAAAAAAAAAAAAAGGTGTCTCTTTCCCTTTAATGCAAGTGATTGGTAACTTCACTGCAAAAATAACATTCAACCAAAAACAAAAAAAAAGTGTAATAAATGACACGTTATTTGGCAATTTATCAGCCAAGAACACGTGAATCATTTTACAAATAATATGTGACTTTTTGGTAAATTCATGATTTTAAAGGCTGGAATTGTTTGTGCTTGATGAATGTGTTAAAACAGAAGACTTTGAGATAATTAGAAATGAGGTCACAGAAGTTGCAGCCTGTATGAGAAGTAAGGTTCCGCCTTGCAGATTGTGTCAAGTTGTCTCAGTGTGTCGTCTTCTTGGGTCCTTTGCCAAATTTAGCATCCAATCCAAGGCCTGAAAGGTCGACAGCACAGGCGTGATAAGGAGCCGAGTAAACATAAAAAAATATAGAGGTTCCTCCACTAAACTGCAAATTCTTTCTTACCAAGAAACACCAGGATGGTGCCCAACCACTGCATGTTACTCAATTGATTCCCAAAGAGAAGGACGGAGCCCAGGATAGTGAAGAACTTCCTTGTGGTGGTGACAATGGAGCAGGTCAGGGGGCCAAAGTAAACCACCGTCATGAAGATGAACGTCTGCCATCAAACAGGAAACCATGTCATGTTTTTTTAATTTGCCCTGCTTGCTTTTAATCAATATGTTACTATGGCACACCTGGCCTAATGCGCTGGTCAATCCAAAGAGCAGAATGTTGTACAAGATGCTCGGATACCGTTCAGTAAAGCTCAGGAACTCCCACACCTCACCGGTCCACAGCACAGCTGCACACAACATGCAAATTCTGTATTTAACTTTTATTTTGTCCAGCTTGAGAACATAAAGATGATAAAATGTGACTTGAAATGTCATTTTCAAATATGTTTGCATTTTTAAAAGGTGTAATTCTTAATATTATCAAGAAGAGCCTCAAAAATTGCTTGCAGATACAGAAAGATAAAGAGCTGGCTGAATAGACGCTGTGTCAATGGCGCCACCCAGTGGTGCAGAGAAAAACTGCATACAGTAAGATGGCTGAAAATGATCAAACTGATGTTGAAGGGGAATTTGAGGAAAAAAAACAATCAAGCGTTGGTTTAAGATGGTCACAGAAGGCAAAGCATGACTTGATCAAATAGTTTATATTATTTTGCTGTTCGTAATATTCCTAATGTGACTTACCCAGTCCCAGGAGCACGGTGGACCACAAGTTGATGTTGAGCATCATATGGTTGGCGCTGGTTTGGAAGCGGGACCTCATGTGGTCCTGGGCCACACCTGTCAAGCCATCCAGCGTCAGAGACACCAACTGTAGCAAACAGGATAATAACAAAAAATGTTAAAGCTTAAGGCTTGATTTGGTTTTATATTTGCCCACATAGTGGTAGACTTTTCATTTTCCATTTCATTTACTTCAAAAACAAAGTTATTTTTTTCATGATAGGTAGTCATTTTTTTTAAACTGGTGCAAATACTCACCAAGAGGATCTCCCCAAAGCCGAATGTGTGATCATCCGCTACCGCTTTGCTCTTATTGGGCTTGTAGAGAAAGAGCGCCACACCACTCACGATGAGAAGCACGCACAAGTACTTGGCCATGGGGTAGCGCTTCCTCAGGATGGTCACCCCCAAGATCATCACTGCCGTCATAAACAGCCACTATTTCAACAGGGAAAACTCTAGGCGGACATTAAGGTGCACAAGTGCACTGCAAACACGGCATGTACACTCATGCTTAGATGAGATAAATATGTTTACTTTGTGTGCAACATGTCAGCGCCACCGTTCAAAAGCACAACATTATAAACTGCAATGCATAAAATACTCAAATTTGCCAGCTAGTCACTTGTTGCTAGACAGAACTAATAGAGCACAATTATGATTTCTCCATAGGCCAATGGGGGAAGAAAATACAGGTAAGACATTTGCACTTGTTCCTAACTTGTTGCTCGCCGGCATGACTAATTTCTCACTCACCTGGGATTGGCTTGCAAGATTTTCCCAGCACCTAAAAAAACAGGGTATTGTTTTAGTGAACTATGCACAATTTATTAGCTTTGGTTCTCAAACATTAGAGGGATTTCTGACTGACCTGTGTGGGGTAGTTGACATACTGTAGGGCAGAGTTACTGGACACCATGGCTCCCACATAGGAGAGGGAACACAGGCCATACAACCAGCTCTTGGTGAAGTCCTGCTTAGGACCTTCAAAAAACTGAATCACTAGGGAGGAAAAGGAAAAATAAATTAAGAACACTCCCATTGGAAGGAATCATTTGGATTTAACAATTCATTTGAGCCTCAAGTATAAAGATAAAGTTGGAAACATTGGTAAGCAATCACTCCCATGTGGGATAACATTGTGAAGCGGAATGAAATTCAAACCATATTTTATTCATTATTTACTGTTACAAACTTTAAATGTAGAATGTGCAAAAATATTCACTCCCTTTGAGTTAGTATTTTGTAGAAACACCTTCTGCCAGGTTGGTTATGTCTCTACATGTTTTGCACATCCTTGATTCCTTAGACAGAAATATTTGCCCAGTCCTCCTTACAAAACAGCTCAAGTTCTTTAAACTTTCAACAGATTGTCTATCCGATTAGGTGAACCTCTGCCCCAGTCTCACAATTTTAGCAGACCCCCATAAATTCTTTTAGCCTGGATTGCCCAGTATTTGACTCCATCCATTTTCCCATCAACTCTCACGATCTTCTTAATCCCTGCTGAAGAAAAGCCGCCTCGGGCCACGATGCCACCACCACCACGTTTCACAGTGACGTAGGCGCACACAGGGTGATGCGTAGTGTTACCCTTATGTCAAGCACAATGTTTTGCATCCAGCCCAGAAAGGTCAATTTTGGTTCCATCTGACCAGAGGACCTTATTCCACATATATTCTGTGTCACCCATGTGGCTTTTGGCAAACTTCAAACGGGCCTTTTTAAGGCTTTTTTTTCCCCCCAGAAGTGGCTTTCATCTTGCCACGCTTCCATAAAGGAAAGATTTGTGCAGAATGCAACTAATAGCTGTCCGATGGCTAGATTGAAATGTGGTAAAATGTCTTAAAGTTATAAGGGGGCGAATACTTTTGCAATGTATTTCCGATCCATCATCTTACATCTCGCATCATAAGTGTTGGACCTCGGAGCTCAAAATACTTACATATCCTGGCAAACAGAGCATTGATGATGCACTGGATGAACACCAATGTCCTAGCAAATCGAAACTTCTCCTTTTGGTCTCCATGGCCATAATCACCTCTTGTGCTGCAACGAAAATATGAATACAATAGTTATATATTTCATATGGTGTGAGGCCGTGAAGCGTTCGGGTTCAACCAATTTATTGTTAGATAAACATCGTGCACTAGTAGTCGTCGTCATGTTTTAGTAACTAGATATTGCCCCACAACCCCCCCACCACCACTTGGGCAACAGCATTCCATCAGTGTCGTGGCCCACTTCCATTTGATGCTGTAATAATCACCATTTAATATATCACACAGACAGCAGACTGCAATTGGAAACCTTTAAGTAAATTTAGTAATACATTGTAATATTTGCATACAAATCTCAATCAAAATGTTTCGGATAAAAATGACTTCAAAATGATTCCGGAGGGATATCATTCATATTATTTGATTACATAACTGAGAGCCTGAGGAGAAATTAAGATTTGACAGTAGCGCAAATGTTAACTATCAACGAAGTAATCTAACCATCTGTTATCTGACCGGAAATAAAGTCCAAGTTACTCACATGGTTTCTTGTAGAATTCCATAATAGAAATAACAAACGAACACGCCAAGGAAACAGATGATGAAGCGCAACCGCATGTTGTCCCATAGCGATGGGCCCTTGGACGCGCCTTTGCCCGAAGCCATGCCGTCCGCCACCAGTCCGGGTATGGAAACCGACACCGCCGCGCTCCCGGTCCCCCCGACAACGACGTCCCGCTCCACTATAGCCGCGGTCGCGAGCCCGACTGGGTGCTCAGTTTGTTTTGTTTTCACTTTTGCGCGGCAGGTATCATTATTGTCATTTATTGTTTTTTATTTGCGCTATCTAAAATAGATCTAATCCGCTGCAGTGGAATGTTGTTGTGATGAGGTAATTACAGGTTTCATTAAATCGCGTCTGGGGTTTTGCTTTGGTGAAAGGACCTCTAAAACGGTGTCCGTAAATGTGCCTGAATTTGTCGGTTTTCTTTTGTGGTTTACTATGGTATCTCAGCTAATATTTCTTTTTGTGCATACGCAAAACCAATCAAGACGAGGTTTCTATAGGTGCTAGTTGTGTCTGAAACCTTACCACAAATGTGTATCAAGGCAATGCAAAAGTCAGGCAGTCTTTTTTAAAAGGTCTTTTTCATAGAAATGTCGCACGTATTTCAGACGTCACAATATGTGGACTTACGGCATTGGTCCAGACTCGATTGACACTTTCTTTGTGGCCAATCAGAAGCGGCTCCGCCAGAGACAGGCGGTACCTCGACATTTAAACCCCCCCCAAATCCACGTGTCGCATGAAAATAAATCGGATGAATAGGAACTTGTATTTTAAATATGCAAGAAGAAAGAAAGGGGAAAAGATACTTTCTTTTTTCATCAAAATCAGTCAGTTTAATCCACTTACTGAACAATTGTGCTCATGAAATCATAACCTAGCAGAATGTAATCAAGGCAATTTGAGGGCATTTTCTCTATGAAAAATGTGACAAAATATTTCCTTTTTTGCTAGGTTTTGTTTAATGATCACACTTATCTAAAACATCTTCACTCAAGAAGGGTTCAATGAATGCGTAAATGAAACTGGTAGGGGTTCCGTTTCTCCAACACTGTTAACAACCACTGGTAGCATGGGCATAGTTTGTTGAAAGGGAAACAAGTCGTACATAAATAGAATTTAACAATCTGCATTTGCAATGATTCGATTCGAAAGAAACCCTTTGTTGGCAATTAAAGCTTCCCTATTTTAATGTTGTACACAGCATACACCTAGAAATGAGTTGGTTTCTCCTGCTGAATAGAAATTGCATCACCAGTGTTTGAAGAAGGCTACAAAAATATTCTTACATCTTCTCAATGACGAATTGGTAGAAAAGTAGCCAGTCCAAAATGAGAGGCTGGATGATAATACAGTAGCAAACTCACAAAACATTTTGGTATTCTTTCCAGTCGTCCATGATCAAGGCTACAGTGACGAGGCAATAAACCATCAGGTAAACTCAGAGAGGCGCAATCTAGCGAGGTGCTCATCACCCTCACTGCATGCCAAACTGCCTAGTGGGAGAAGCCTGGCCCGGGCAGCCGGTGACGGGCGAAACTGACAGGCCGCGGAAGAGCAGGTCCATGGAGGGCAGGAGGGGTTTGAGGAGGCTAACTGGGCAGAAGGCAGAGCCCCCGTGCGGGGTGAAATTCACCTTGTTCAGGTCGGGACAGGACGGCTGGAGGTGGACAGGCTCGTCCGGACCGGCAGACCTGCGGAGAAAGATATGTCACTTAGTAGACTAGTTTAGGATTTGAATGACAAAACGAGATTTTGTAAACTGCTCTTAAACAGTTTGACGTCCAACCATCATCATCTTCCGTTATTAGAAGACATTTTAACCCTCATGTTATGTTTGGCAGCAAGAAACAGCAAAAAAGTCCCGGGGTCACTTTGACCAGGGGCCTGTTTGATTTTGAAAATGTGGCAGAAATGCATCAAATCTAAATTCAATATTCTGTTTAACTAGTTAGTTAATGTCTCAGAAGCTATCATTTCTCTGAGTCAATATGACTCGAAGATGTGTGTGTGTGTGTGTGTGTGTGTTTTGTGCGTGCATTTGTGTAATCCTAACAACATGTGAGTCCTGTAAATTTCCTCAGGAATCGCAGTAATATTTGTGGCTCATTTTAACCCCTAACCCTAAGCCTGATTAAAACAAATGTCAGAAATTTTGAAATGTATAAAAATATATATTAAATGTTGTTCATATATATTAAATGTAATTCAAATGGTTCAGTTCGACCGACAACATAACAGGAGGGCTGATGTAAAACTCATTGATTTTTGCATTTTGCATAAAAATTACGCCACTAATGACAATGAGCACCCACATAAAACTTAACCACACAAAGGCTTAATGACATTTTGAACATAGAAATCACTATAACACAATTCAGCAATCTGTTGCTTCACGTTTCAAAAAACGTTCTCTTAATTTGAAAACAACATTAAAAAACATTGAGGTAGATTTGCCAATACCTCCAGAAAGCCGATTAAAATCTCACATACACCCTGAAGTGCCTTCATGTACCTCCAGGGTTACTCGTACCTCCATTTGAGAACCGTTGTTTTATTACACAAAAAAAAAGGGAAACTTACATAGTGTCCTGGCACACTTGAAGTGGCTCACAGCCTTCCGGCGGCTGTCGCTGGAAGGTGAAGCTTTGGTCAGGACATGGCAACTGCGGTGACGAGGAGGAAGACGAGCACGGTGGCAATGAAGGAGAATCCGCAGCGTATGAAGGGAAAAGTGTGGAAGGAGACGGACAAAAGACCTCACAGGTAGTTGACTCTGTTACATTGACAAAAACGCAGGTTATTACTTCTGAAACTATGAACATAAACCTTTGAGAGCAAGCGTCTGACCCGGTGGGCCCGAAGGGGAGAAGAGCGAAGGGTTCATCGGACAGGGAGAAGTGGAAGGAGAAAGCAAGGACGGATCCAAGGGACACGGCGACTGAGAAGGAGACAGCAGGGAAAGATCCAAGGGCCCCGGTGACGACTCGCTCTGGGAGCCACTGCTGCACCTTTGGACCGGATCGGGAGCCCTGTGTCCATCCGGGATGTCCAAAAGCTGCAACCCAAAGCCACACATTTATGATTTCTTGTTAGTGCAAGAATCCCCATTTTTATCACAACGGATCGGATCAAAACCTCATGTTGGTCCTCGTGCTTCTCTGACACAAAGACCTCCTCCAGCTCCAAGTTGAGGCCCTCGACGCTACGCCGTAGACGTGAGGCCAGTCGGCTAAGTGGCACAAGAGGCGGCGTCTGGAACAGTGACAAAAAATAGCAGCACTTAACAGTTTTATCAAATCAAGTTTCAACCTTTTTTTTTTCAGATCTATCCTATCATTCCACCCCCCACTGTTGACAAATTTTTCAGATACATGTCTATTACAATCTTCAAACAATAAAGAGCATCAAAAAAGGTCACTCTAAATCAGTTCCATAACAACACTACGTTTCAAAATCTTCTTTTGACATGATTAACAGATCTGAATCTAGACAATAGCACCAGTTGCTAAATCACTCACTAGTCTTCCAAAAGATTCAAGTCCAAGATGTGACCCCACAAATGTTGAGTCCTCCCACCATAAATGTTAAAAGATCCATCAAAATAATTGGCCTCCCCAAAAAAAGCATAACAATTGCCGATTGATGCCACAAGATGGCACAAGACAAATTTATTAGAGTAAATTTTACTAAAAAAAAAAATAAATAAATAAAAAACTACATTTGTTTTCACTAAACAATTTAAATTCCAGAGTAAAATTTAAGTTTGTGTACACTAAATTACACTAAATTAAAGTCTGAATTTTATTTTTGTTTAATTAATAAAAAAAATATAATAAAAATACATTGAAATAATAAATAAATAAATGAAATGCTCTAAAAACATATTTGGCCTGAGTGCAAAAACAAAAAAACGGAGGCTAAGAAAAAAAAATCTGACTATACTCGAGAACACTCAATCTAGCTTTCATTTCAAGGAAGACATCAGCAGTCATACCTGGGTGACTCCTGCAGCGTGGCCTGCTGTCAGCAGATGATGCTGCAGTTCGAACCCCGTTGTGGGGGGAGCGGCATGGCGAGATCGCTTCTGCAGCTGCTGCCTCAGCTTGGCCACCTGGGGGCAGTGTGAGGAATAAGAGGGGCATAATAAGAGCAACGATGTTGATGTTGAAGAAATTATGAAGACGCTTGCCTCCTTTAGGTGCTCAGCACTGCCCCACGATGCTGATCGCTTGTGACCACCCAAACTTCTCCTGGCCTGCGTCTCCTCCGCCCAACAAGTTGGCGTCTGAATCCATGATTGCAAGACAAGGAAAAATGTCAGAAAAACTAATATGCATTATATTTTACAGCACTTTTACTTCATTGCACAAGCATGAAGATGTTTTTCTGCATGGTTGCTCCAAGCCAGATCTGTACTTGTGTTTTCCCCGCATGCAAACATCCTCATCTTTTTTTTGCTTCCAATAAGTATGACAAACAAACCAAACAGGTGTGTGTGGTCCACCTGCCAGGATGCACCTGCACAGAAGAACACTAGAGGAACCACTCAACAGAACCACTTCCTCTCAAGATACAGTAGCGACAACATCAGCGGCACCTCTATGAATAGGCACACCCATGCAAGCATTGGCATTCAGCACCTCACACACACACACACACACACACACACACACACACACACACACACAAAGACACACACACACACACACTACCGTTTTCTTCACATGAACTCTAGATCTTCTCGCAGAGGCTCTGCTGTCCATCACTGACCGCCAAGTTCCAACTCTCCTGGTTCAGATGAGACCCTATGGGACCCTAGCTGACTATCCCGTTCCAATCAGCGTCCCGCTCTCACTTTTGCGCCGTCACATCACACAAAAGAGAAAAGGGCTGCCGCGGTCCTCGCTGTAGCGTCCGGCGGCTAAATACGTCTGAATGAGTCATGCTGTGACTTGGCTGGATAAAGTTACAGCCGTCACCTCCACACCTCGCATCCTCTGCCAGTAGGGGATCATGGGAAATGCAGCTATAAAAAGACCACCAAAATGGCACTACCACATCATACGCAGTTACTGAGTGTTATGACAAGAGTACTTTTTATCAAAATGCACAGAATGGGATGTGGACCCGGCAAAAGGTAACATCAGAAATCCCTTTTACAGAGCTCATTAAAAACTCATTTATTTCATTTCTTTTTTTTTTAAATTCAGTACGAACACCACCAACATAAAGCATAACAGAATAAAAACACTTCAGTAAATGTTTCGCTTGTGGAGGGAGCGTCAGAAGCCTTCTTCCTACCCGATAAAAGCCGAAACGTTTACACCAAACATACGGCCCACGAAGTTCAACCCGGCCCGTGAGATGTTTTTTGGATTATGAAATCAGAGAAGAAGAGCTTTGTGATACCACATACATTACGGTAGCTGGCATGTTTTCAAGTGTTGGAAAAGGCGGAAGAGGGACATCATGATGAGGAGAGAGGCTGAATTTATCTTATGTGTTCTATAATATCTATTTTATGAGGAATGAAAAATGATAATATTTATTTCATGTAAATTAAGGGGGATAAATAAAAGGGAGGAAAAGGAAGTTACTTTACTTCATTCAGCTTTATCTTTATTTAATTATTTTTTACTTTGCAAAAATACATTTACAGTTGACCCCCACTTTTTGCGATGAATTTGTAGCAGTCCAGCAGGCATAGCAAAAATCAACATGTAATTGCCACTAATTGTTTTTAAATAGCCTGATTTTACCTGCCGGAGAATACATTTTTCCTTATGTGGCCCCTGAGCTACATCGATTGACCCCCCCTGGTTTACATCCTCTGAAGTAGTATTAAAATCCAAACTTTTTCCACGTAGCTTTTTAGCACAAGGCGCATTTCTCTCGACAAGCATCCGAGTCTCGCATAATGATAAAATAATCAAGTCTGAAGATGCAGCTTGCAAGGAAGGCGAGTGAAGGGTGAAATCGGGGCAACAATAAATTGTATGATGGGATGCCACGAGGCTTGGGGGTGGTTGGGCAGCAGACGCTGACTGGTGTGTGCGTGCCTGCTTGGAGGGGGATGGGGTGTGCGTATAATGAGGTCAGGAGGGGTCTGCCGCTCCTCACAATGGAGACTGAGGGGGTTCGCTCGCCTTTAAACTGTGTCAGGAGCCCAGAAACCTTGGAGGAGCTTGCTGAAGTTCCTCGGGTTTGGGCGACAAGAGGGGGGGGGGGGGGGGGGGGGGGGGGGGTGCTTTGTGCACCATTTTTTTTTCTGTGCACCATTTTGATGCATGCTTGAGTTTGAAACAAAAAAAGAGGATTTTCACATGGTTGGAATGAGTGTGTAAAACAATAACTGCAACCCAAACACCTCACAAAGTGAGTTAGTTATCATAACATCGTTAGTGTATATTTTCAAACAAAAAGGGAAAACTTCCTGTCTCTTTTCAGGCTCAAGACTTTTTTGTGTGTCAATTTGCTAAGACAAACTGCCTGACTTCGTAAAATTGCTTTCAGGAAAATTGCATGTCAGAAATTGCCAAAATGAGTATGAAATATCTACTTTAAATTAAATGGCATACTTTTTGTGTACTTTCAGGCCTGACTTCTTTTCGTGGGTCTACTATAGCTATATATATATATATATATATATATATATATATATATATATATATATATATATATATATATATATATATATATATATATATATATATATATATATATATATATATATATATATATATATATATATATATATATATATATATAAACCCGCATACCAAGTTTCACATTGCTAAGTAAAACTGGCAACAGCGGTTGATTTTTCAAAGGTTTTGTTTTACTGGAGGTCAGAGATGGCCGAAATTAGCATAAATTGCCCATTTTAAAAAGAAAACTGCAGACTCGCATGCTTTCGGGCCTGACCTTGATTTTTTGGGGGGCTCTTCTCATGATAAACATACCCACAGAATTGCAAATTGTTGAATTAAACTGTCTTCAGGGGCTGAACGTTTGAAATATTTTCAGACTTTTGGTAAATCAGAAAGAGCATAACAAAAACAAAATAATAACAGACTTCCTGTATGTTTCCTGGCCTAACCTCTTGAGACCTTTTGGTGGGTTTACCTACAATAAAAAAAATGTCACAGAAATGGCCAAAATGAGGATAAAATGTACACTTAAAAAAAGGGCAGACATCATGATTCTTGAGGCTTTTTGTGAGTCTATTAAAATCAGGCATGCCTATATTTTTCAAAATTGTTTCTCTTCACATGGCCTAGCAGAATTGGCAAACCTTGAACTGACCTTAAAATGGCTACCATATTTCTAGCCAAACAACAAATTAACTATATCCATACAGGTTTAAGACTTTTTGATGATTTTAGTCAGGATAGACATACCGACCAAATTTCAATTTGCTAGGTGAGACTGGCTCAAGGTGAATTTTAATGTTTCATGTTGAGTCAAAAATACTAATATAACATTTAATTTTTAATTGACTATATTCATTATATTTCTGCAAGGAGAAATTCTACGATTATTCTGCTGTATATACAGTATCTTTGTGCTGCACACCACACATAACTCGATCACGCATATGCAGGCATGCAAGGAGAGATATGAGAGTGATAGGGGCTAAGGAGTGCTGAATTTTCTTGAGCCGGGCAGAGGGGCTCGAACCTTACTCAGGATGGAGACTAGCATTTCTCCAACAAATAGTTGACATTTAATTTTTGTTGTTTGTTTTCCCTTTAGTTTGTCTTGACAAATATGAAAATTGGCATAAAATGGTCGCTTCAAGGCAAAACGATAGGTTTCCTGTGTCTCCTCTGAGGTGATTACTTGTGATTTTTTTTTTTTTTTGTGGCTCATGACAAACAGGTCGACAAAAAATGACTCTTAGTAGCGCTCACCTGCGTGGCCTTGTCGCTGACACGGGTCCCCGCCGGGCCCTCTTTGGGCTCTTTGGGCCACTGCCCTTGCAGGTAAGGCGCAAGAATGGCATCCAGGGAGAGGGTCCGCCGCATGGTGGGCTTGGGTGGACGGGCTGAGATTCGCTCTGCTTTTGTGGGGGGAGGTGGGAAACAAAAAAGCCATGAAAAGACTCGGGCAAAGCCTTATTTGCTAAATTGATCCCAGGCGTTGGGAGACACATGCACATTTGTGAAGCTAGACAACCCACAAGGAGGCACACACAAAACGGAGCAATTTTGACTGTCGTGATTGAATAAACCGAGGTCGACAATATTTTCAGTACATTACAGTACATACATGTGTAAACAAGTGTATTCTCAACCAGTAGTCATCCAACCACCAGGGGGCAACCATAATGTTAGGTATTGATCACGCGCCTAATCGTTAAACCATCTCAATATCCGAAAAATGTGAGAATTGCACAGTGAAACACAATACCAGTATGTCGTTCCATTGAAATGGATAGTATTGCAAAACAAACATTTTTTAGCGGAATAAAAACATGGGCTTTATATCACGATGTTCATATTTCGCATGGGAAGGACACCAAAGATGTTTTAAAGTCAAGATTCCGCTGTAATGATACCGATATCACGACAAGGTGATTTCGAGAAACTGGATAAAAAACAAGGGAATGGCAAAGGATGCTATCACGATAATTTCGGATAGTATCGTGATTCCGAAATTGTACGATACCAAATAGTGAGTCAGTCATAGTTTACGTGACATGTAATGTCATTTTAATGATATTAATTGTATTCCAATACAAAGAGTGTGTATATTTGATGAAACCCTTTTTGATATGAGGCTATCTATGAATCATCTTTCAATAATATAGATAGTATCACAATAAAGCTGTCCCAACATTTTAACATTAAAACACCATTTGCCGAAAAGGTGGCATTTAATACCACGTAAAAAGCCCAACATTAGAAATAAACAATATCAATATAACATCACCAACTGCTCTATGAACGTACCTGAACATGAATGATGATTTCGGTTTAATATCATAATTGCTACGTATCATTATTGAAACACTTTGTCATTAGTTACTTTCTTTGTTGACTCCCCTTCCCAATATTTTTTGATCATATAAGTAATTACAGTTAAACATAATCGTGCTTATTTATGACGAGATGAGGTCGCGTGCGCGCGCGTGTTTACCCGTCTTGATGAGCAGCTGGTAGGGCACCGTGGCCCGGAGGGGTAGCACCGACCCGTTGGAGTTGTTGCAGCCGCGAGGAGCTGCTCCACCTCGGCCCGACATCCCTTAGGTCCGGTTCGAAGGAACTCACACGCACGTACACACACGGACACGCGCACGCGCCTCCAATTCACGCGCACTGATGCTTCCCAAGTGCCATGGTGGCCTACTGTCAGATGTTTACTTTTTCTTCTTGTGGTGTGGCGTCTTCTGCTTGCGCTCAACATAAGTGACATGAAGTCAGAACACCATGCAAAAGTTTTGGGTCGTCTGGCATCTGGTTGGTCGGTGCAGGAAAAGCGAGCTCCTATTGGTCGTCATCCACACCCCCTAAAAAGTTAGAGGAGGGCCTACCCACTTTTTTCAACATTTTATGTGCGTGTGCAGACAAGTTGGATAATATAAAGATATAGCAATAAAATGGTGGCAGACTATCAAAAAGTATGACGGTCAAAGTTTGGGGATTTCCTCATTTAAAAAAAGCGAATTCCCCTCAATATACTGCATAAAAAATACTTTAAAGCATGGAAAAAATATTAAAATTGTTTCAGGAATAAGAAAATAAAACAATAAAATAAAAAATATATCTTGTGTGCAATTGACTGTTGAACAGTACAGGGGCTAATATTTGATAATTTTTAAAAATATTGCAATTATCTATTTTGCAAATAAGAGCTCAGTTACGTATATTATGTATGTTCTTAGCTGTGTTTTGTGTGAAAGGCTGTTTTTTCACTATGTTTGTACCTAATAAATTGGCTTGGCTTGGCTTGGGTGAGTATTTTTACTGATTGCCGTTAGATGGAGCTAAAGTCAAGTTGCTGGCTCCCAGTGAAACGATTAATGTCTATAAATCATGCACGCAACATCATGTAAAAGGCAGTTTATTGCAACAGAAAACAATAGTAATAATCAGAATCCCAGGCTTCAAGCGTACAAAGAAGGAAATAGGAGGTGTTGCATCACATCCAATGCTGCGTGTTTGTTTTGGTTTTACAGTATTAACTGTGGATCGTGTTTTTGTCATGTCCCATAAAACAACAAAACAGCTGCGGGAGAGAAAAAGAATATGGGAGGATAATAATGACCAGAATTTCTGCTGTACATTCACAGAGACATTGGCGGTTGGTCTGAGTGGGAGGGTGGGGCGGGCGGGTTGGGCGGGGGTCTCCTAGCTGGGGGAAAGCGCGGGGCTGGGCTCGGCGCTGATGTTGACCAGACACTCGCTGGACTTGAGGCTGGTCAGTGACTTGGAGCTCGGCAGCGATGCAAGAGAACCACAAAGGCCCAACATGGACGGCGTGTTGTCCTTTCCTGAAACAGCCCCCACAGTAGTACAATTGATAAAGTCATTTTAGAGACGCGTATCCAGATGAGCTTCTCTGAACTTTTAACTCTCGTTTTCTCCCCCACCCTTGCCTCCTAAAAGCATCTGCTTTTGGCCTTGATAGATGACTCCAGAAGAACACACTTAAATACTATTTGCTGCACACCAAACGCACAATGGTCTTCAAAAAGTTCCTCGTTCCAAAGGGTAGTCAAACCACCAGAAACCTATAATTTTGACTGCAGATTCCACCTCCAAAATTTTTTGGACCACTCTAAAGTACTACTCCACTGAGTAGTGTTTGTGTTTTTGTGTGGTGATTTAGCCTTGAGCAAAATTGAGACAATAGTTCTAGCAGTGTAAACAAACAATTGGCCCTCCAAAAATGCATTCCAATGGGCGTTAATTATATACGTATTTTCCATGCTTGCAGGATCTGTCCCTGTCCCCCGAAAATATTTTTTTTTCATTTTGTTGCAGCATGAGACATTTTTATTTTCAGTTTTAATTTCATGATCAATCCTTTGGAATTGGGGCTAAGTGGGCGATCCACGCCCACCACTGCCATCTAGTGGACTGGAGTGAACTGCATCATGCGATTTGCAGATCAGGTGGATGTCACAATCATGTTACCTGCCGAGGTCCAGGCGGCATCTCCGTTCTGCCTCTCGTCAGTCCTCTGAGAGTCCGAGTTGAGGCTTATCTCGGCGGAAAGTTGCTCCAAACTGTGGAAACTCCTCCTGTAGAAACCGCATTTTAGATGTGTCGGATTAACAAATTAACTGCGATCAATTAGATACAGTCATAGTTAAAACATACTTTTTTCAATCTAATTTTTAATCTGACTCTATACTTTCTGATTACCTGCGGAATAGTTTGACGTCGCCCTGACGGTTGGTGATAGCAGCCCACTGGTTGATGAGAGGGATGGAAAGGTTCTTTCCCAGGTGGGAAGAGTCACAGGGCATGAGGGAAGAGCTTAAAGAGAGACAGATGATAATTATCATTCATTATTGATCATATTGGGTAAACAAGCAATACCGTGATAACAATTGGCTTAGTCACTGACCTAATGCAAGTAGATTTAAACAACCAAAAGTGAAAATTAACAATTTAATCTGCATTATCTGCATCTGTTTGTACCTTCAAAATGATTTGGTGACTCACACGCCCACTGAGCATCAATGCAAGCAATCTTTAAAGCCTTAATGTGGCCCTCCCCCCAAAATACTCTATCTGCACCTTTATCTAAATCTGTTATAAAATACAATCTATACAATAAAAAAAAAGAAATATATTGCTTTGGAAAATAAACGACAGGGATTCTCACAGCTGAGCCTGCAGCTCCAGCACGACGGCCTCCAGCTCCTTTTTCTCCCGTTGAGTCTGCAAGGTCAACTCGTCCACTTTGGCCCTCAGACGCTTGTTGTCCGTCTCCACGTTCTTCAGCTGAGACTCGCGAAGACGGACCAGCTCCTCCAAGTAGCCCTGAAGATTAATTGAATTGAGGCTTCAACTTCTAAGAAAATTCTGTCAATAACAACATTCAGTATCTATTATTTCAGTATTCAGGCTCATATTGTTAACCAAAATGTATGTAGAGTGTTCCCTCACTACACTATGGTTCAGTTATTGCGGCATCACTCTACCATGGATTTTCATTTATGACCATAGACCAAAGATTTCATCACTATTTTTCTTGCAATTTGTCTCCCCTTTAAGTCAGACAAGTCAAAACTTTGCAAATGTTTTTATAAAAAAAAAACAACTTCTGCTACATGGATTTTCATTTATAACCATCTATTGCAGGTTTACCTCACTCTTTCTCTTGATATTGCCAAAAATATATGCATTTTTTTAATAAAAGAAATGAACAAAAACGGAATAAAAAAATTGAATCACAGTTTTCAGTTTCTGCTGAAATTTTTGAGAACGTAGCCCACACGATAATTTCAGGGAACGCTGTACATGAAGTTAACAACCCCTCACTGAAATGCAGTTCAGTATTCTCGTATTTGCATTCACATTTTTTTTGTGGAAGGTAATCATTAGCTATTGACTGAAAATAACCCTTATTCACAACTCAGCAGATTTTTGCGCATGAATATATTATCCGGTATTACCCTAACGCATCATATTGTTTTTTATTACCTTCTGGGCATATACGATCTTAAATCGCTGTTCCATCTTGCGACATTTGTTGCTCCAGCTCTCCTCATCAGTGACCAGAGGGATGTAAGGATGCTCGGGCACACTTTCTTCGCTGTTGCTGCTGTCAACGCTGCGCCGGTCCTCATCGTCGCTCAGGCAGTCGTAGCTGAGGAGGGCCAGTACGTGTCGGTGGCGTATGCTACTAATGCTAAGACTATAAAAAGCAAAAAGGCTTACCTCTGAGTGAACTTTAAGTAGGGAGTGTAGTCGATCACCGCCGGGGATTTGCCGTCCAACGTTTCTCCCTTCAGGCAGAAACTACACAAACAAAATGTAATTTTTTGTGTATTACTTCATTTTGTTTGTAAATGTGTTCTCTACCGAGGAAATGATTTGAAACTAAAACTCACCTGAAGTCAATAGCGCTCAGTCCAATGAGCATGCCGGTCAGCACCGTGGCCTCCTCCCTCAGCATGATGGCGCCATCGTCATAGAATCTCCTGTCAACACACACACACACAAAAAAAGTAGTCTTTGAACAAACAAAATGCTAGCATTTCCTAGAGCTAGCTGGGCCATATGGCCAAAAAATAAAATCTCCCTTTTTTTAATCGATTTTGAGGGAAGAAATCAACCAAATAGGATTTATTTAAAGGTTTGAGTGAAAACAAATGCCGCGAAGAATATTCGGACAAAATAATGAATACAGCTTGAAAATCAGTTTTAACATAACCTTAACATTCATAGCTTGTGTAAAACTTCCTTTAAGGGGTAGTCCATTTACTTAGCCATTGTAGCAATAACGTTATATTTTCTATAATCATTAAGAGTCCAGAAATTCAATCCCCTTTAAATGGCACAATTAAGCAGTTAGTAATCAAGCATTCTGCCAAATTTAGCAAAATATTGATTTCACACTTTAGCTAATTTTATGATCTTCCATTTTTTTTTAAATTAATTTAATTAATTCAATTCATTGCTCAGCCGTACTTGGAACTCGTGATTAAATTAAAAAATAATAATACTATAAAAAATGTTATTGTTTCTTTTGCAGTGAGCAGCTGTGGTTTTCCATTATTTTTGTTCCTAAAACACCGCTTTAGACTATCTGGTGATTCTGGTGTCCCTCATTGAAGTGAACTTGTTGCGTCGCTTCCCCATTTGGTCCGAATGCATGTAGAATGTCATAACTCAAAAGAAATAATAAATATTTGACCTAGACTTTGTTCTAGATCTGGTGAATCACTGTCTACCTAGTTTTTGTCTTAATGACTAATAAACTGTAACAATCAAACGCAAACGTAAGTCTTACCTGGTCGTTCTGGTGTCCCGCAAGGCAGTAGACACGTATTCGGATAAACGTTTCTCCATTAACGCCACTCGAATCCATGCCCGGCCCTGGAAGAAAGACAAAAAAAAGATGTCCGACACAGAATCACACGCACACATGCTGAGGGATCCTTGCCTTGGCTCGGGACGTGCTGATATTCTCTATGTTCTCGATGCTAGCGATGCAATTGTTCTGCACCTTAGTACAGGCCAGCCGGATGTACTCCCAGAAGCTGCGCTGTCCATCTGAGCTGAACCAACTACCTGAGCCTGATGAGGGGAAATGACAATGTGCACTTTATACGATAGTAAAATGTATGTACATATTATAGTTTCCCTATATTAACTTTAGCAGTATTTTGTCTAATCATTTGACCTTTACATCAAGGGCATTTCCAATTAAAGGGAAAGTAGGGAAGCTAGGGAGCTGAAATTTCACCCAGATGGTGATAACATGTAAAGTTCAACATGCCATGACCACTTAGTGATCACACTATGAGGATCACACACTATTATTGGCATTCTTTGATGTTGCTGGCAACAAAACGGATGAGTTATGCCAGCCTAAAACCATAATGTAAAATATTCTACCAGAATCTACAGAAAACAAAATTAGAAAAGCCATGGGAACATGCTTAGTGAAAAGGCAAACTGGCATTAACTTGTAACTAGCTCTTTAGGTTTAACCCTTGTGCAGTATTTTGACAATTTTTGGGTCATTTTCTTAAAACTCATTCTTGCAGTATTTTATCCAAGAGAAGGCGCACACTGGTAGTGTAATAAAGTGGTCGTGCCTTGTTGAACTTTGACTTGTTGTCACCATCTGGGTGAAATTTCAGCTCCCTTCAGCACTTCAATACAAGGTGGACAGAAGAGGACTACAGGAAAAGGAATTTTTTTTTTTCTCTCTGAGGGTGCTTTTTGTTACCTTTAAAGCGGTGGCTGAGGATATGTTCCAAAATGGCAGCAAAGTTGATGAACTCTTCAGCCGAGTCGTCAATGGGCTCCGCCGTGTACTTTTCCAGGAGAGTCTTTACCGAGAACCTAAAAATGAACAGAAGGTCTTCTTTAGTTTGGTACTGTACCCAGCGGACAAATGTACTACTGTATGTGAACATAGCGATGAGGCGGCGGTGGCTTTTTTGTTGGAGGGGGGGAACCACGCCATCTTATCCCTGAGGTCACCCCAATTGTCTTGTGTGCCACACAAAGCACCCCTTCAGCGTTATCATGACAAGAATACAATTACCCCCTGTCCTTGCAGCCTTTGTGCACACACTGAGCTTCCAGGTCCTTTTGTGCCCCGCGTGTCAAAAAAAAAAAAAAAAAAGATCAAATCCTTCCCTCCCCTTGATCGCAGCTATTTAGGGCTGCTGCAGATTTAGTTAACCTCCGGATCGAAAGGGTCCCGATAAAGGTCGACGGCCATGCCGCGCATACGCTAGGAGCTGCCGGCCACCCGCTTCCGGGGCGATGGGCAACACCAGCATCACCGAGGGCAAGACCGCCCTGGCCGTGGGAAGCACCTCCATCGCTAGGGGGAAGACCACCGTCGCCATGGGGAACTCCTCCATCTTCCGTGGAGTGACTACCACCTCCATGGGAGACTCTACAATCCAGAGGCAGAAGACCACCGTGGCACTTGGACGGGCCAGCTTCAGCCGAGGGACCACCACCACCTCTTTCCGCAAAGCGCTCATGCCCAAGCGCAGGAACACCTAGATGGAGCGGACCCTGGGAGCCAGCACTGAAAAGAAGAGGTCCAAAACACACTCTGAAAGCGAGTGGAAGACCAGCTATTCATCCAGCAGGACCTCCTTTAGCAAAGGCAAAATTTCCCTGCTGAGCACCAAGTACGCTATCTCCTGGGGCCAATTTTCCATCTCCTGGAGCAGGAGTACACTAACATTGGGGAAGAGCGGAGTAGCGGTAGGCAAGACCTCAGTCACGCGGGGTGAGACCACCAGCTCTATTACCACGGTGACCTTCACCCACGGGACCAAGAGTGCATCTGTGGTCAGGACCACCCTCAGCAGGGGCGACAAGACCCACAGCCATGTCTACTGGAATTACCATCCATGAATCCAGCACATAACAACAACAACAACAACAAACAAACAGTCTCTTTGAATCCAGTTTTTACTCACAACGAAAGAAAAAGACAGACGTGCCACTTTGGTCCATTTCTGTCAGGTCAGTCGTGGTGCTTGGTTTGAGGGTGTGGTGAGGTATGATGGTACAGCAGCAAGTTGAAAAAAAATGGGTGTAATCAATGAGATGTTTAAGCGTATGTGAGGGATGTGTGAAAAGCCAAGAGGGCACTTTAATCAACAACTCTTATGTACAGTTTTGTGTTAATTGCTGAGATCGAGTTTTGATCCGCAACGCTGTGTATAACGTGTGTTAACTGCTTCTTGCCTATGTGACACCTACAAAATCTGTAATGACTTGCAAATGGATAATAAAATCCATTTCGATGAACTGCGAGATGGACATTTCGAGGTGTCTGCGTTATTTCAAACATTTATACTTGGGACAATGGTGCAGAACAAAGTGATGTCACGTAGGATTTTACCCCCCCACCACTCTCAACAATGTCCCCGGTGTCGTGGAGTCCACGGGACAATTGCGCAACTGTCCTGAGTGGCAGCCCCAGCCCCTCACCCTCTCGATAGGCAGTCTCCAACCTACGGGCTGCCTCTGTCCATTCACAGCGACTCCCGGGTGGTATGCGGCCTTCCCGAGCCCACGTCCAGCAGCTCAACGAAGGCTTTATGCCGACCGAGGGTCTCTCGGTATTCTGGTGGGCTCGGGATCGTTGCTGGCGTTACTGCTGCGTTTGAGGGCTTGCAAAGCGGGCGTTTGAGCTGCGTGAGCTTGCCATGCTAAACGTGGAGTGAGACCCAACGGCTGAATCCAATTCTGGGTCCGGACGACGAACTCGGCCTCAATGGGCAACACCAGCTTCACCGAGGGCAAGACCGCCTTGACGTTGGGCAACACCAGTATCAAGAGGGGCAAGAGCAAGCTGGCCCTGGGCAACTCGTCCATTTCACGGGGCAAGAGCACCACCTCGCTGGGTTCCTCAACCATTACCAGCGGCAAGACCAAGATCTCCTTGGGCGGTGCCTCCTTCAGCCGGGGAACCACAACCACGTCTTTCCGGAAAGCCATATTCCCCAAACGCAAGACGCTCTAGACAAGGAGGGGAAACCTTGTTCCAAGCTAGGGGGACGGAAGCAAAACGCCATGAACAGCTGCAAAGGAAATTCTTCAACCGGGAACAAAATCTGGATTAAATTTTTTGAGGGGGCTTTGGCTGTGTTCTGGACCAAATTGAATATGTCAAACAGGTGAGTGGTGTCTTATTTCTAATGAGGGAAAGAGCTTACAGAGCTAACCATGGCCCCTGTCAGCATCAAGTTTGGAACCAAAAAAAGGTTGTTTAAACGTTATGTTTTTGCAAACTATATTGAGCCAAAAGACCTTACATCTTACTTTTAAAAAACCTTATGTCGCACAACCAAGCAGAAGCAGAGTGGGCAATCCAGGTCCAGAAAGTACAAACCCTGCCACAGTTTAGCTTTAGCCACAGATGTGCCTTCTCAACCGGCAATTAAATTATTTAGTTTACCCCCTGGTGGAGTAGAAGCACCTGTGGCCAAAGCCAAACTATAGCAGTTTTTGTACTTTCTGGACCTGGATTTCTCACCTCTGAACAAAAGTGTCACAAAATTCATTCATTCATTTCATTCCATGACAGGTCATCATGGCTCAGGGAGTATTATTTTATTATTTCTTTTTAGTTAGAACGTGTAAAACTACATCTACCCCTTGGTGGTCCTTGGACCCAGTTTGGGAAGGATCAAAATATTTAAATAAGGCCTACTATGTGTAAGTGAATGGGGGGGGGGAGGCCTAGGATTCTAAATAACCTTGTTGATCAGATTTCCCTTTTATCAGAGTCCAAATGAAACCTGCTGGTATGGACTAGCAACATGTTCTTGGTACCATTCGACACAGAAAAACAACAGCTTGTCCTTCTGAAAAGCTTCTTTTGTGTTCAGCCCCTCAACATACACAACCCACTCTCACTATGCTTGGAGCAGCGCCCGGCCCACTCACGGCTTGCTTTAAATGCCCTCTTGTTCTCTCCGCCGCGCCCTTCAAACTGTACATTAAAACCTCTGAGGTCAAACACAATTTGTGCTGGAAACTTTGTCGAAGAACTATTCTCCTTTATTTCAGCAGTAACTGGCCTTGTCTTTAGAGGTGCAACGGCAAAGTCGTGGTTTGGTACGTTTCTTGGATTCAATGTCATCATCAGCTTTTTCTCACAGGGGTTGCAGTGAGACAGGGTTATACCCTGGATACATCGCCAGGAGACCACAAGACACATACACATAGAGAAAGAAGCATTTACATTCACACTTAGCTAGAACAGCCAGTTCAACTGAGAACTTCATGGACATGACACAGACATTCAAACAACTTATTGTGCTGCAGAGAATAGATGTAATGACATTTGCAAACACTTCTTTTTTCACTAACTAGAAAGTGAGCTGAGCTATCTTCTTTGTAAAGTTGTAGAATTCAGTTGAAACAAGATAATCACAGTATACCTCTACTTCTGGTTGCAACTGTTGCTTAGTGAATACTAAGTATGGCATTAAAAGAGTGACAAATCATATAATAATTTGAAGGCAGTTAAATTCAAGGTCTTGCTGTACTCTAATTGTACTGTACTGTTTTGATACAAACCAAGACCAATCTTGTAATTCCTTTCAGACTCCCAAATACAAACTCCCCTGATCCACTCTTTCTCTCTCTCCATTTCTTCTCTATTTTTCAGTTGCATTTGCAACAGACGATGCTGAAGCAGGGCCCGCCGGTCATGTGGACGGTCTGAGGAGACGTCCAAGAAAATTAATGGCTGATGAATAATTCAAGAACTTTGGGTCAAAGCCAAAATCGAAAGTCTAACTCCGGTCGGGTGTGTCTTCCGTCCCCTTTCTCCCACGTTATAGAGTGTATTGGCAAGTGTTTGGCTGTTGGTGGACGTGCGGAAAGAACAAACAGGCAAGCCGGTCAGGAGGAATGTTGGAAAATGTGTTGGATAAAAAAGAATGAAAAACCTTTAGGGAACGCTAATGCGATAAATCATACAGATATCGGGCCAAAACAATTTCAGACATGCATATTCCTAAGTGGGAGCGATGAAGGAGGAGAAGTTTCTAGTGTATTAAATCAGACACTGGAGTGAGACAAAATCAGGTCACATCCATTTCAGAGACATTTTTTTTCAATAGATGACCTCTGAAAGTCAGAGCAGAGGATTTGGACATCACATGTGGTTTAGCGTCATATAGCATCGAAGCAGACGATTGCTCCATTTATATATTCCCCCCAAGTTAGCACCCAATCGTTCACCCTCAATACTCAGGCAAGCGCTGCAATTGTTAGAAAAACAACCAAGACCAAAATGTGAATCCCTTGCACCAATTATAGCAAACACCCAACTATTTGAGATGCACCATTAAAATCAGCTATTGGTATTTTTGTACTCCTTCTTCAACACAATAAGATGCCACTGGGTGCCCCCAAAGCATTCACTATTAGGAAAGTAGTACAGCATTTAGTATTTTTCAGGTTGTGAAGGTCTTATTTTGAGGTATAGTGTACTCAAGTCTTAAACTATTAATGTAGGTAATTTTCAACATTGCTTGGCGGTTTTTGCTATTTTGGGTGGATCTTTTTCTCCTCCAATACTCAGGAAGGCACACATCTCTGTAGAACATCTGTTAAACATTCAAAAAGAAACCCTGCTGTAAATTCCTGTTATTTTTCACAAATTGTCTTGTGATAGGGTTGTATATTTCGGAATTTTTCTACATTTTAATGTCTGATGGCCAAATTATTTTCCCCGCAGTCCCCTCTTTGGTCTCACTGCTGTCATTTGTTTCCTAGGTTCACAAAGTCCCTTGCCGCCGCCGCCAACATAAACAAAGCGTCCAAAACGTCTTGTTAAAAGTTGCATAAACAGCCCCCTGACCGGTTGCTAATAGCAACAGCAGCAGAGTCCACTGACAGTGTGCATCAATTCTTCTTTGAAAGGCTTTGCCGCTCTCAGTGCTTCCTATTTTTTTCCCCAAGATGTCATCACATCGCGGCCTCTGATGTCCCCCATAACAACTTCATGCTTTAGGTGTGGTCTGTTTTTGTCTTCAATTCTATGCAAATAGTCTAAATAGGCTGTGGTTTAACTCATTAAATCCCAAACGTTTTTCTAAGAGTCCAGGTACTCATGAGGGTCTTCTCCGCGCACTCCAGTCTCCTCCCACATTCCAAAAATATGCATGGTAGATGTATTGGACATTCCATATTGCCCTTTGATGTGACTGTGTGTGTGAATGGTCTTTTGTCTCTGTGTGCCCTAAGATTGGCTGCCGGAAGACAGCTGAGCAGGCGACCCTAGTGAGGAAAATTGGCTTAATGAAATGGATAGGAAGTAATTACATTGGTATTTAAAATACTTGAGAGTAATTAGTTACTGTATAACCTAATTCCTTTAGTACCAGCCTTTTTTTTTTTACTCCCAAAAAAGGACATCAAAATATGTCTTTTGGATTGAATGAGTTAACAATAAGGGAACATGGTGATGCTACACCAAAAATGTTCATTTCAATTGAGGACGTTCACAGAACAAATGATTTAAAATGATAGTAAGATTATGTTTAAGGGTTCAAGGTTCTAGGGATAGTGAGTAGTGGTCTGTTATGTACCGGTATTTCTTGCATAATCTCTGTAGCTAACAAACGGATACAAAAACATAACCTCGCCATGGGAGGTAAAGTTTAAGCAAAATTTCATGAAACTAGTGTTTAAAGCAAAACAAATAGAAAAGAAGAAGTTGACCCTCAGTGTTTCCTTAACATTGCCCCTTTTGTGTATAATACCACTATTCATTCCACTCTTAAACTGGCAGGCACCACAATATGGGAATCCCGGTGCATTACCTTAATCACTAATATCCGCTTAGCTAGTACGGCAGCGAGTAGGCCGCGTCCCCACTTTGACCAGCTGATGGGAAACCTCCGTCGCCCCTGTCAGCCACCACCCAACATGTGACAACTACTTGAATGTCCTCCATGTGCGAGGAGGAAGCGGGACTCATGACTGCCGTTCAATACAAAGTGGAAAGAGAAAAAGAGTGTCAGCAATATTGATGCAAATGTGCATGTACTTGCTTTGTTGTTATGTCTCATCCTTGTGAGCTGTTGTCATTATGGTTTTTGAGATTATAAAAAAAAGCACTCTAACAGAATAGAACAGTCCCACGTCTTTTTTGTGAGCTCGCTAATCTTCCAATAGAGGTCGATTTTCTTCTTTTTTTGCGCCCTGTGACTGTGTGCTTTGCTGTTTGTGATGTTAAAAAAAAAACAGGAAAGTTGGATTACTGGAATAAAAACTCATGATTATGTGTCTATTTTTGACTTTGTCTTTGTTGTTCTTGTGGAGGATATATTTATTTTTAACACTACTTGTTAGAATCGATTGTGAGAATAAGGTGGTTGAAACAGTCGATTTCCGCTCTTTGGAATGGCACAAGAAAAGAAAAAATACATAACTGATGCCTGTTGAAATTAATTGGATAGAAAAAAAATCTAATCAAATATTTTACTTAAATTTAATTCAAGGAGAAGTATTACATATTGTTTAGCAATATTTGAACTAGGATATACCAAATGTATTTATTGTTTTATTTAGATGGCTGGCATTAAACGTTTTTAAAAAAAATACATTACCAGTTACTCACTATTTGAATAGTTTCATTATTTTCATACTCAAATAACTATCTGGGTTATTTGTTTTGACATTCACTTCAAAGGCCCATACTATGATATTTTAAACATTTCACTGTAAAATGTATGCATATAAATCATATTTGGCACATTGATGATTTTATATTTCAATAAATAAAAGTTTTATGGCGCCGATATTTCTAACCAGGAAGTGAAATGTCTTGTTTACTGAAGCCGAGCTTCACGCCGCGTGGCTGCTTAGCTCCCCTTGTCAACGTCATTGAATGCCGGCCAGCCACAAATTATCCATCCAACTTTTCGCTCACGAGGATCGTGGGTTGCTGGAGACTACTCCAGCCGAGTGAATTAAGGACCCAAAACAGGCGTTTTGCTTACATTAAAATGCAAAGCAGTGTTAATAGGCTGCGCTCACTAAGAGCAAATCGGTCCCATGTGAAAAGGTCAATAAAAAGAGCTTGCTATCATCACCAGGCCTCTCAAAAGTCATGTTTTATCTGCTCGGGCGGGGCCGGTGCTCAAAGCGCAGAATAAGCAAGTGATGCTTAGAAATGCATCAATGAAGAGAAATAAGTCAACACTTTGGCGGTGTTTAGGGTGAGGAATTAATGTTATAACATGGTTAAAATCTCCATAAAGTTAAACTCCAATTATACTACCCCTTTAGTATGCAAACAGTTTTAAATGTTCCTTCTTTAGCCTAATAATCCCAACATTTTGCTTGTCCAACTCAAGTAAATTCAAATTATTTCTTACACGTCTACATTGTCCTGCCAGTCCTCCAGAGGATGCCTGACAACTGTGTGACGTCATGGCTGCAAAGCAGGTCTCTTAAAATACGCCGAGTGGTAGAGTTGCTCCGTTTGTGGCAGTCGTGTAACGTGAGGGAGGCATGGGCGACAAACCGCCATGACCTTTCATTGTCATGATGATCATGATGACAATATATAGGACATCTCAATGGGGATAGGGGAGGGAGGAGAGTTTTTATGCCCTTGTCCCATGAAAGCAGTTGACATCACTATGATGTAAGATCTTTAAATTTCTTTATATGTTCAAAGACTGCTAATCATGAATATATAGATATGATTCAGCAGTTAAAATTAAAGGAAGGGGGGGGGGCATTGAGTATTATTTGAGAGATTAAAGCAAATGTATGAACCTCATTAATAGCCATAATTTACAGGTAAATTGTGTCAAATTATTCAATATGACATGGTGACATGGGATATTTTATATAACAAAAATAAGAGCGACATAAAATATTTTGGTGCAGTAGGTGCCACTGGACACTTAGTACTTTTCAATTATTTTATAGCTACAACTAAATCTGGTCGTTATTGCGTAGTGCATGGGCATTATGGGGGGGAAAAGATGATCCTGGATGCATGTCGTGATATACCTGCAAACCGTGATGAGGTTCTTTCTTTCCACACCGACGCTCCGGGCGGACGCCTTCTTCGACGTCAGCCCCATTGCCATCGCTGTGTGCATACAGCCTGGCTCCATTGGTCCATTCAGCAGCGGCGGCGCCGGGAGTTGCCTGCACTCCCCACCGGCCCCCGCCTTCCTTTCGCCAGGCCCTGCGTCCGACGCACTACCGCTGTCCTGTGAGGAAAGTCGGCTGCAGATGCTGCGGAGTGCGGATGCTGCTGCTGCTGAGGCTGGAGGTCGAAACCATGAAAGGCAAAAGGTTTAAATATACCAGTTCCGGCTTTGTACTTCAAAATAAAACCCACATTACAATACTTTTTAACTTCTTCATAGCCAAATTAAAATCAGATACAATTCATATAGTTTCATTTACCCCGATGAATCGTGCTTTTACCACCGCTAGAATCCATGACGGTACTTCATAAGCGAACTTGCTATGGCTGTATGTTTGTGTTTTCTTTCACGTCACGCAAAAGACGCCTTTACGTCGGTTATGGACAACATGGTAACCCCAGCCGAAAATGTTGGATAAGTTAATCTTAGTGTAATTCGTTTTCTTTTGTTTACGCCTTAAAATCGTATGTTTATTGACGTGACAATACTTCCGGGTTTGCGGAGGGTATGAAACGAAATAAAAAAAAGCTCAATGTGTTAATTTCCGGTTTTACGCGATGACGTAATAGGTACCTTCTACATACTTTAATAATAAAAATGAAACGTAGCACCAACTAAAAATTGAGTTGAATAGAATTAGACGGATTTTTTAAAGTTATGCCAGTTGATTAATAACATTTTCACAGACGTAATTCCTTGACAATACCTCCAGGTCTGTAGAGGGTGCTGAATTGAAAGAGTTCTGCATTTGTTTACAAACTGAGTGGACAAGATGGCGGAGGCGGACAAGTCAAAAGAAGGCTCCTGCACATTCTTGTTCAAAAAATCCGCAAAGAAATTTTCTGGACGAAAAAGAAAGGCCAGCGAGAGCGATAAAGGTATTGGCTTTTATTTAAATAATATTTTACGCTTACGAATAAGTGTGATGTTAATGTGCATTATTTTCTCGTTACGTTCTCATGTTCAGATGGAAATAGTGATGAAGAACTCAGCTCCGTGGTCCGAAGGGATAAGAAAGAGAGACGAGTAAACCCGATGATTCAAAAGGTAACATGATATTTTAAAATATTACTTCCAAGTATTGGCAATCGTATGTTTGTGTTTTCCTATTTAATCTGCAGAGAATGCATTCACAAACTTCTTTGATTTAACAAATCAGCAAACACTAATCCCAGATTGTAGCTTTATATGTCCTTTGTGTCCAGTCCAAGAAAGTGGAGAAAGAGGCTGTGTCTTCCAGTGAAAGCGATGATGACAAGGAGGACAAGAAGATAACAATTTCCTACAAGTCCACACGCTCAGCTGTGAGTTAGCATAACAAAAAATGAACGTACTATCACGTGCAACGGCATCATCTCATTTATATGCACTGTGTACTTGCAAAAAGAAACCAGAGGGCCCAGAAGACATGGGCGCCACAGCAACATACCAATTGGACACAGAGCGTGACAAGGATGCTCAGGCCATCTTTGAGAGGAGCCAGAAAATCCAAGAGGTAAGCCACATGTCAAAATGTGCAGACATTGACTTGTGTCATTCAGTTGTTGAATCAAACATCAAATCCTGACAACATTCCTCATACTTGCTGCTGAATAAACCCTTGTTTTTGTCCTTTACAGGAGCAGACAGGAAAGGACGATGATAAGATTTACCGGGGCATCAATAATTACAAGAAATTCATCAAACCCAAAGATACAACCATGGGAAATGCGTCCTCTGGCATGGTTCGGTAAGTAACCATGAAAAACTCATTTTTCACCACAATTTGATTTCCATGACCCATCCTATTTGGGGAATAGAAAAAATAAAAATATTTGCTCAGCACTACCACTAATCAACTCCTGCTCATTTGTGGACGAACTAACAGGAAAGGCCCAATCCGAGCCCCAGAGCACCTGCGTGCCACGGTCAGGTGGGACTACCAGCCAGACATCTGCAAGGACTACAAGGAAACCGGATTCTGTGGCTTTGGAGGTCAATATAAGATAATAGAAACATCGATCAAGTAATTAGCTAAGCTAGTTACACCTTCCGGTTCTTATGTCAGACAGCTGCAAGTTTCTCCACGACCGATCCGACTACAAGCACGGCTGGCAGATCGAGAGAGAACTGGAGGAGGGTAGATACGGCGCCAATGGTGAGCTTGAGATAAACCGGTTTCAACAGCGCATTTCACGTTTATCAATATAAAGGATCACAATTTACGTTACACTTCTGATAAGGTTTTTTTTAAATTTAATTCTCATCCAACATTTTACTCTAGATGAGGAAAACTATGAGGTGAGCAGCGACGAAGAGGATTTGCCATTCAAATGTTTCATCTGCAGGGATTCCTATAAGAATCCCATCGTCACAAAGTAGGTAGCTTTTGATTTGAATCATTTTAGTGTTGTCTATTGCAAATTAACATTTAACGCCCGTTAGGTGCCGGCATTACTTCTGCGAGGCCTGCGCCCTTCAGCACTACCGCAAGTCCAAGCGCTGCTATGTATGCAACACTCAGACCAATGGCGTCTTCAACCCTGCCAAGGGTGAGCCCCTCATTGTTCCTGTTCCAACTATTTGGCCCTAAAATGGAATTTTATTTAACCCACAAGTAGCAGATTTTCCTTTTTAATCGATCAATTCTCCTCTTTGCTTCTATGAAAGGCTCTCTTCCACAATCTGGAAACAGATTTTGAACCATTCCATCAAAGATAATGTGAATAGTAAAAAAAAGACATTTGCATTTTGCAAATACCTACTTTTATCACTGATCAACAGTTTTGCACATTTGTTATTTTTACATTTTACCAACCAAACCACCACCTAAATCATAACGTTTTTTAAACTAAAAAGATGGATATTAAAATGCATTTTTCAAATCCAATTGACAAATGCACAGATTATTAAAAATATTCAAAAACAAATGCTTCCTCTTGGAAAAATGCCACTTTCCTCCAAACATACAGTGGATTCTTGAGATAAGAGTTTATACGCTCCAGGCTTATGCTTGTACATTGAAACACTTGTATCTCAAATCATCTTCAATCTGCCTTCCATTGTGCTATTTACTTGTAATATACAAATTGTATAAATGATGCTTAATAGAGTAAAAAAAGAAATCAATGGATAACCTACCAGATCCTCATATTTCATCTTTCTTTCAGACTTGCTGGCCAAGATAGAGAAACGCAAAGCCGCCACCGACCTGCCGCCATCCGACGAAGATGATGACTGACATCACTTATCCCCCGATTGTTTCTATGTACATTGTGAATAAATTTGTATTTTTAACAAGTGGCAACATCACTTTTATTGTAAAACTTGTAACATTCAAGCAGGAGCCAGTGAAGGAACATGCAATCGTGAGTGATGAGTGCGAGGTAGAGCATCTTCTTGTACAAAGCCTGAGGCGTCAAAAGGATGTGAAATGGCGAGCGGCTCGTCACCTCCAAGAAAAACAACGTCAATTTATTTACACTTGGACACAACTCGTCCCATTCCGACGGCGTCAGAAGTCCCAGTCGTCCACGTCCAGGTGGCTGAGGCCCGACTCTAGGCTGGCCAGTCTGGACGGCGAGGGCTGTGGTTGGGAGCTCTCGCTCCTGCCGATAGGCGACGCTGGCCTCAGGAGCTCAGGCAGCGCTTCGGACGGACGCCGCTTGATCTGAGAGATCCACATACACAATTACTGTTCATAAAGGGTGCGGCAAAACTAGGTATTTCAAAAACGTTTTTTGTAAATTGACATTTTAAGTAATTTTCCTGGAATCTTTCGCCACTTTATGCCCCCTTACAGCCTTCCTTAATTCATTAAAGCCAATGTTTCTGCCTTTCATTTCCTCTCCTAATTTTAGTCATTAAATATAAATCAAGTAAAATAACATTGTCACAATGTTCTAGGTATTTAACTGTCTAAAAACAACATTTAGATGAGTTTGGTCATGTGATGTTTGCAAGCTGAGCTGTAATTGGTTGTTACCTGAGCATTGAGCAACTGTGATGTTCAATCAAATGCAAGTGTCACTTAACGTGATCCACGAACATATTGAAAAGAAATTTAACCTTAACCTTTAAAGGGCCTGTATCATGGAAATTCAATACAATGATAATTTATCTTGATACTTTTTGTAATGTCACTATGGACAAAGATGATCATACTGCCTCTACATTGCCCCTGTACCACCCGTGCAAGAGTAAATACACGGCCGCCTTATTCGAGGAGACGTTCACGTCATTTACTTTCGTTTATTTCGGGCTTGGAGAAGAGCTTTTGCAACAAGTTGGCCAACTAAACAGCAACATGTCATTTATTAGCTATAGCTGTAGAAAATGTCCAACTGACAAAAATGTGTGGATGGGAGCACACAGCTGATGAATGGATGGATGTTTCATAGCCGGATGGCTATTGAACGACCAGCAGCCACACGGTAAAAGGCGCAATGTTTCATTCTCTGATTAGAAATGTCAGGATGACGCCCCCCACATATTTAAAAAAAAATTAAATAGGCAATGCGACAACGATTTGATTTTACATTTAAAGTTTAAAATATGATGATATGGGCCCTTTAACTACTCCTGCCGCTTGAACCTGCGCATCCACCTTTCTTCCATGACGTTCTACCTTCCTTCATTACACCATTGTTGGCTTATGAATCTATAGCGTTCCCAGTGGGCTACACAACAGGATAAATTCATGTCATACATACCTGCTTGAAGAAGGGGTGACCTATGAGAGTGGAGGCAGAGGGTCTAAATAAAACATTTAAAAAGAGAAAACAATTACTAAAGAGATTTTTTTATTCCGTTTCACAAATCCCATTGACTCTACCTCTTGTCAGGGTCTCTCTGAAGACACAACTCGACAAAGGCGTGAAAGTGCGGAGAGAAGGTGCGGTTGTACGGGTGCCCAGATGAGGAGGACGACGCTGGTTCGCCATTAGAATGGCGGACCCCGCCGACACTGCCGCCTCCTCCCGGCCCCTCACAGATGCCAGAATCTGCGCCGGAGCGTGAAGGCTTCATGGAGAGCTCCTCTGGCGGGATGGTGGTGGTGTCCAGCAAACATGGCACAGTTCCGTTTAGCTTCTCCAGCAGCATCTGTGCAATGTAAAAGTGAGTTGCAGTCATGTGTGAAATGTCCAAAATCAGGTGGCTGGCGTCTCTTCTTACTTGCGTAGCCGGCATGTCCTTGAATGGGACATGTCCATTCGCTAGCTCACATGCTGTGATGCCCAGGCTGTAAATGTCTGAACGAAAGTCGTAGCCTTGCAGGTTCTGGAAGGGAAAACATACAAAGAAATATACACAGAGAACAAGGTAGCTTTAATTGGCAGTTACCTGTTCCCTCAAAGTGTCATTTTTATTTGACCGCAAGTGACAAAATGAGTATCCTCATTCAGAACACCATGTCAGGATTTTTTTTAACTTAACTTCCCCTTAAATGAACATTAAACATCAATACTTGTTAGAAAGCAAACTATATGGCAACCTTCAAATAGAGTAATGTCGATATACCTGTTGCAGCACTTCAGGGCTAAGCCAAGGCAGCACCTTGACGCTGTTCTGCGGGAAGTCGTGCACCACCTTGGCCCGCAGGCCGTGTCGGATCAAGCTGAAGATGCTGCGAAGGCCAGACACGCGCACCTGCCCGTCAGCTGCAATCAGCACGTGGCTGGCCTTCACACTCCTGCAAACGACAAAAAAATGTAAGTGCATGGAACATATATTGCAGTTTATGTCTGGTGAAAAAAAGCTTTATTGCCTTACAGTATTGCCTTATAAATTGCACTCATGACTGTAGAATTTGGTGGTGCATAAATTATTATCACCAGTAAAAATTGCTGCCACTACAACTTTCCTTCATGTGATCAATACATTGTCTGTCCTTCTGATCAAGTACCTATGCACATATCCCATTTGGTGGATGTACTCCAGCGCTTTGAGGACACCTAGTAAGATATATGCGATGGCGAGCTCACTCATACCGTCAGGAAAATATGTACTGACAAGCTCTCTGGCCGAGCCTAGCAGGAAAAAAAAAAAAAAAAAATGTTAGTATATAGAACGTGATATGGAACGTAAACTGTAACTATTATCTACACAGGGTCAGCTCACCATACGCCATGAAGGGGGTGATGACCCACAGCTCATTCTCGGCAATGAAGACACTTTTATAGGGCAAAATGCTGGGGTGGTGAAATAACTTGGACACATGCAGCTCCGCCTGTGGGAGCAACATTAAAATGTTATAAACGCCAAGAGAAAAAGATATCACATTTTGGGGCGTGGGATTTTCAAATTGATGCGGACCTGCAGGTAGGCGACCATGTCGTTGGTACACGACTCCAGGTCAATGCGTCTTATGGCCACGTGCTCTCCGGTGGGTGTGTACTGGGCCCGGTTGACTGTCATCAGGTTGTCCAGGCCTTGACCTATTAAAAAGAAAATCGTTGATCACTCAAATACTCCCCAGTGATCAGCTCCACCGCGGACAGGCAAAATAAATGAAGAGATTGGCCTACCGATAACAGCAAGCAGCTGGTAGGCGCTGCTGTCGGGGAGGAAGCTGCCCATGGTGTCTTGAGCCCGTGGAAGGGACGTCACACTTTCCCTGCTGTCCTCATGGGCCTGGACAAAGATCAAAGAAAGGAAGTTGAATTATTTGACACGGACTAAGACTTTTATATGATAATTATATTATCATTCACATGTTTTAGTAATTCGAGGGGAAGAATGCTTAACAAATACATAACTTATTCTCATTTAATCAAAAATGTCTGTAAAGGGTTGGAGTATTTCTAAAATTCTTGGTCCATTTCACATTGGTCAACGTCTGCAGTAGGAGTGAGTGTGTTTTAAAATACAAGATCCACTGCTTCTAATAAGTCATATAACTGTACATTTCTTCAATGAAGTAAAGCTAAAAGGTGAACCCCTGTTTGATGCATGGGTAATGTTCCAGACCTATGACGAAAAAGTAGAGACTCTATATGACTTTCAAGACATTTCAACATATTAAAACAGACTTTTAAACACATTCTAAACATATTTGAATACACAGAAAAAATGCAGGGGTAAAATATATAAAGAATACATTGCTTTGTAAAGCCTGTTTACATGAATGTGCCTAAGATGCGGCGATAGATGTCATTGGGTCCTTACTGTCATTTACTATTATCCAAGTCTTAAACAATTGTTCATCTGCATTCTTACGTGAGGGAGGCATTACAGTAACTAAGAATATTACTTTAAAAAAAAATTATATATATATATATATATATATATATATATATATATATATATATATATAAATAAAAATATTGTGTTCTGCTGAAGCATCCAGATTTAATTCCATATAAGGACAGGTGTTTTAGAGAGTGCAGAGTACAACTGCATTGGCGTGTGCTCAGTGTGTGACTGACAGGTGAAAAAACACAATTATGTTGGTCTCCTCATTAGCAAGCTGTCAAATAATAGAATAACACATACTTATAAAATCATATTGTAAAGCATTAAAATATGAGAATGCGTCAGGCTCTGCTGCTCTGTCACTGTTTCCAAGTTGACACAAAGAACACATTTGAGTTAAAATGCTGGTGGGGAGACGGGAAGAATGAAAATCCAAAGCGACATTTGTCAAAGTGGCGGTAGCATCGGATGGGCGGGTGGGCGTCGCCATGCATTGTCGCAGCAGAGCACGCCATCCAACTTCCAACAGCCGCAAAACAGGAGCCAACACCCGGGACAAACATGCGGCCTATATAATCTCAAAACAAGCAGACATTTTGTGATGCTTTGAGGGACAGCTCTTGTATCGGATTTCATTGAAAGGGAAGTCTATCTTTTTCTTTAACAAATATTTTAAATATGATAAATATTTTATCATAAAATGAGCAATCAACCTGCATGACCCAGCTGTTCCATGAAGGGGATATAAAAAGTCAAGACATCACTGATCATATGCCATGTTTTCATGATACTAAAACAGATGAATTGTTTCAAAACGTATTCTTTCTATTTCTAATATTGTAACTCAACGGGAAAAGAAAACATTTTAAAGAGAGTGGTGAGGCTTGCATTCAGATTGAACATTATTCAACATTATGTAAACACAGATCAATATTGGAAACTAGGTTTGGATAAGTAAGTACCGATATCAAGTACCGGTACTCGCACTTTTACCAATACAAGATAGAAATGACAAAACTATCTAAAGTACTAGTGGTATCGGTACATGGTATCAGTGACAACTCAAGAGTAGCTCCATTCTGTTTCCAGACAGGCTGCTTGAGGAGGCAGTGCATCTCAGTGAGGGCACACTTTAATCTTGACTCATGACAAATACACTTAAATGATTCCATAAAACAGATTCAACGGGCACCCCTATAAGAATGTCTAGAGTCAATGCCAGATCAATCAGATTGCATGTGAGCAACTGGTGTGAGCGTTCTACTGTAAGTTGATTAAATTACAAGCATCTAGCCAAATGTGGAGACTAAGGGAGTGATTGCTCATGCATACTGAATAATTGTGAAGACACCTGTAGTTTGTGAACTTCTGCACACCTGTGTGCGCACACGCGCGCATGCATGCACGCGCAAAACAGGCACAGGTGGCGTGGATATTCGGTGACAGGACACTTACTTCCCCGTGAGAGAGTTCCTGAGATTGCTCTGGGGTAGAAAGACCATGTCAGTGACATGAAGACATCAACACACACAACCACCGTCTTGACTGGTTTAGGTCAACATGAACAGTTTAAATTAAACCATAAACTACACTAGTTAAAGGGACAATAGTAAAAGCTAAGAAACAACTCTACCGCACGTAATACAAAAACTTCAACTTATTACCAGAATTTCACTAAAACTGACAATTTAAGTGGACCTAAGAGTTAATGTTGCTTATATAATGTTTAAATGGGAAGTTTGAGTAGATTATTCTGAAAAACGCCCACTCTAATGTCATATAAGATTTCGGCAATCGAACTATCTTGTTAGACAGGTGAGCACAGATCAGCATCAAGAGCTGAAACCCCTAGTGAGGTAATCCTGCAGGTAAAATCACCATGAGTTACATGCCGTTAATACAAGTTTCATAGTGACAATACAGAAACATATTTTTAGCCTAATTGATCCAAATATAACCAAACATGTGGTCAACTTGTATCCCATCAATTGCATTCAACATTAGAGGCTAAATTACACAAAATCTGCAGGTTCAGTGTGACATCAATATTGCATCCCGATGCCCTCGTCTGACCATGCACGATGACCGTACCTGGCCAAAAAGTTACAAATATGTACAGTACCTCATAGTGAAAGTCAAACGTCCGAGGTACAAAACAGACCTTCCACAAAATATTTATGTAGAAAGACGTCTTTCTTGTTCCCTGGATCCTGATCAGTTATCATACAAAGATGACAGTATATTGTCTTCTGCTTTTAAGAGTTGGGCCTCACCTCCAAATAACTCCGAATCCCGCAGACTCTCCGCACTCAATTTTTCTGACACCCAACGCTGACAGAGATTATAATTCAAGGACAAACAGGGAGAAAAAAGCAAAGACGATTCAACCACAGGAATCACATCTGCAACGAATGATGATGATGATTCACAAGGACAGCTTGTATGTTGCTCAAATAAATTAATAGACTAAACCAGATTATTTTGTGTAAGATAAATAGTAATGGTAAATGGGTGGATTGGACTTACAAGAAAAGACATTGATCCCTTTGATTCATCGAATGTTGTGACCAAGTCCTGGCAATACCTGTGAAAGCACGTGTAATCGTGTTTATAAATGTATCGGATGTGAAGCTTTAACCGTTTAAATCGCAACACGGTAGATATAAACGAGTCATCATAGCTGCTCAGTTGTCATGGTGAAGTGCGCAGGCTACTTATGCTAATACCCATTGAACTGACGTTAGATAAACTCGCCGGCAACTGTTCACTGGTACAAAATTCCACACTATATGGCAAATCTAAAGTGCTAACTTACCGTTTAAACCGTACGATGTTTGTACTGACAAAACTTGGACTAAAATCTTACTTTAACATAATTAAAAGAGCTTGCCATCCTTAGAGCATCGGTAATAGCTAACTGGTGATGGTGTCGCGCATTTTATACGTCATTTCTCGGGACTCGGAGGGGGGATTGCAGGGCGCAGATCGATGATGTAAACTGTTCTTCCGTTGTAAGAAAACAATTTAACGGCGCTTTTAGGAACATCGCCCAACAGGTAAAGTAAAAATATTTTGGCATGTGTGCTCGGTAAAAAGTTTTATTTTTGGAAATGCAAATTTCGTGTTAGCGCCACTTGCATGGAGAAGCCTGACTACACTCATTAACGGCCTCAGTTCGTGGCCTGTAAAGCAAGCTAATGCTAATGCTAAGTTGTCGTAATACTCCGCTTCTTACAATTATTTTGTTTGAAAAAAAATGTCCGCGGTACTCTTACTTGTCTCGTTTGGATGGCGCATGTTTTTGTTTCGGGTGTTCAGTTTTACATATTAAGAGGAACCTTTTTCAAGAAAGCATTACATCTTAATTGTAATGCTTGATTGTGCACGTAAATGACGACGCTGAAGTCTCAGGAGAGCGCCCGTGAAGGCATCTTCAACGTCGTCGCAAACGTATAATCTTTTGATGGAGTTGTAATTACTTGAGGTGCAATCCGAAATATTTCTCCAGAACGCCCCTGTAGCAAAGAAGGCTGATGTATATGAATCATTCATTCGGGGTTACACGCTGGACATTTCATTAGGTCGCCCTAGGTCAGGGGTGTCTAAATCCGGTCCTCAAGGGCTGGTGTCCTGCATGTTTCAGCAGAATCCTGGTAACGATCCTGATCTTTTGAATCTGGTGTGTCGGGAAAAGAACCCTTGACAACATGCAGGACAGCGGCCCCCCACAGTTTCGACACCCTTGCCCTAGGTTGTCAAAATGGCGTCCTTTTAAAACATTTACAAATATAACAATGCTCAGGTTTGATTTACACGTTAACAGAAATGTATTAAAGTGTAATTTAACTGAAAAAAATCACGGGGATTCAAGGACATCTGTTGATGTTCATGTTAGTGCAAACTGAATAAATTAGGCAATTTAAGGGATTTTTTTCCCCCCTCTGCAGAGCCATGAATTGGAACAAAGGTGGTCCCGGTGTGAAGCGTGGCTTTGGCTTTGGGGGCTTTTCCCTCGCTGGCGGAAAGAAAGAGGAACCAACACTCACTAAGAAATCTCATGGGTCGTTCGGGAGCTCAAGTGGCAGTGGATACGGGAAGGGTCAACTTCCCTCTTTCTACAAAATCGGTACCAAAAGAGGCAATTTCGACGAGGAGAATTCGTGAGTTTTCACTCCAAAGTAGCAGAAGACACACATAAAAACTTGGATCCGAATAAAATTGCTAAGCTTTTTCCAACAAGGTACTTTGAGGACGATGAAGAGGAGTCCAGTAGCAACGCAGACCTCCCGTACATCCCGGCAGAGAACTCGCCCACGCGGCTGCAGATGAAGTCCGGCGGCGGTTCGGACAGTGATGATGATGATCCCCTTGACGCCTTTATGGCTGTAGTTGAGGTAAGCGTCAAGATCTATTCATTTTCATTCTGTGTGTGCTGGTTGGATAATCAATTTTATTCATCTGAATTAATGAATCATGAGTTGATGTTGGCATGACATAATGAACAATAATTTTCCAACAAATACAATGCAATTTGTAGTATTACTCAAGAATAAAGTCTTTGTCATTTCCTTTCTTTTCTGGGAGTTAAAAATCATCGACTGGGTTTTAGTGAAGACAAGATCTGCTTTTTATTCTAAAACCATATCGGCCAGCCCTATTTTGTCCTGTCTAACTGAGAAATATATTCTCTCCTAGAACCAAGCGGCAAAGGATATAAGGAAAATCGAGGAAAAGTCGGCCAAGTAAGACTATCTTGAGTTTTCTATGACATTTATGGTGTTTTAATTGCGTGCTTTAGCAAGAAGGAAAATGCCCACAACTCAAATAGAATGTTGTGTTGAGCAGCACAAAAAAGTGACATGCCAGCATTTCCTTTGGTTTTTTTCTGCCATCTATAGTATGGAAGAGCATTAGGGCCACACTGAAAATAATAGCATTCATTTAAGTTTTTAGAATTTATTCAAAAATTAACAAAAAGTTGTAAATTTTGAACTTATTATTTTTGACTGTGACCCCATGAAGAAATTTACGACCTAATTCTCGGATCATAACTTTCTTGTAACATTATAACTATTTATATAAAATACTGCCTTGTTTGGAGTATCAGTGACATTTAGCAACACTACAGTATAATAACTCAAAATATTTGACATAATGCTTGTAAAATTTGGATTGTGTTTTTACATCTCAATTCTCATTACAACACTACATTTTTCTGTCTATACAGTAAGTGATAACATTAGAGATTTTAGTTGTCAATCGATATAATCCGATAATATTTTTTGTCTGCTATCGAACGGATATCCAATATTAATATAGAATCAGGACACCCTTAGTTTCAACTGACTTGTCATAGTCGCAACTTAATTGTCATAAAATTAAAGAATAAACAGTTTAATCAATATACATTTTATTATAACATTACCATATGATACTCATAACCTTGTTTCTTTTTTGTCCATTTTTTCTTTTAAGCGTTACAACATTTTTCCATAAATGCAACATTAATTTTCATAATCCACTAATTTCCAGCGTGGCCCTAAGACTCCTTTTGTACAGTAGTTAGCATGCAGTCAGGTAAGCACAGCCAGCCACGAGCTCACACAGGTGTGTTGGGGGTCTGTTTTGGGTGTATGAACGAGCCGCAGGGAAGTTTTTTTTTCTCCACTTGTCATTTCAGGGGTATTCGTGATGACATTGAAGAAGAAGATGAACAAGTGAGTAGCGAGACCTTCACAATACTTGAACCATTTGATTGCATCTCTTTGTCGAGAAAACACCTCCCCTCCCCATTTGGTATACAGGCACCATATAGGTTGTTTTGAATATTCTTCATGTTTCTTCTTCTTTTTTGTTTGTTTTGTGCAGACAACAAAGCATGTTAAGTGTTGATTTAGCTCAGAAGAATCAGTGCAATATATTAACAGAGTTCCGTTCTAGACATGCGTTGTTGTGCTTTCTGCAGGAGGCCTACTTCCGCTACATGGCCGAGAACCCCACCGCTGGCCTGACACAGGAGGAGGAGGAGGAACTTGTGGACTACGACAGTGATGGCAACCCTATTGCCCCCGTCACCAAGAAAATCATTATGCCCCTGCCTCCTATTGACCACTCAGAGGTACGGCACACTAAAGTTTTATTTAAGATTGTACTGTGATACGTGGTAAGTATTAACCTAAATGTAATAATTACATAATTTTTATGAAAATAAAACTGCTGCCTCTCCATAGATTGATTACCCACCATTTGAGAAAAACTTCTACAATGAGCATGAGGAGCTGAGCAGCCTGACCGGAACTCAGGTGGTAGAACTACGGCAAAAGCTCAACTTGCGGGTAAGTCTGAATTCATGACTGGTCATAAACTGCAAATGTCGTTTCTAGAAGTGGTAATCCTGATTTTTAATGTCTTCAGGTATCTGGCGCCGCACCGCCTAAACCATGTACCAGCTTTGCCCACTTCAGCTTTGACGAGCAGCTGATGCATCAGATCCGCAAGTCCGAATATACTCAGCCTACTCCCATCCAGTGTCAGGTATAGACTCAAATGTACAGTGGACCCCCGCCATACAAAATGAATCCATTCTGGAGTTGGGAGCGAAAGGCGAAATCGTCATATGGCAGGCAATCGAAACCTATAGTTATTAGCTAATGCGTATAAAACCCCTGGTAAAAAAGATCAAAATTGTATATACATATTAAAGAAGAGTAACAAAATAGTATATTAAGTGCTACTTAAATATAATATATGTATATAATTAAATAACATCCTCAAGAAGAGTATTTAAGGAAAAATTAGATTTACCTTTGGAGTGACGTGACTTGAGCTAGTTATGGCCATATTCCCTAGCGAGGTTAGCCTAGCCTTCTTTGTATTTCTTGATTATCTCCCAGCTTAATTTCCATACTAATCATCTTCTTACTTCTCCCTTTAAAATCATTAGCAATCTTGGGACCCATGGCCAACCAATTAAACTTTGAATTAAGCACTAAAATGCACAATAAATATGATATTGTAAGCACTCACACAAGATCAAGTCTTTAGGATATTGGCATCTTCGTGACGCCGTGACGCCAACTAATAGCAGATCAGCATCTTAGTGACGCCGACCAAAACCAGACAAAATGCCGTGAAGAGGGAACAAAAAACGTTGAATTCCACTTCGTAATGTGAAAAAAAACATATCCTGTGGGTTCACTGTATGTCATGATGGAAAAATTTGTTGGATCCATCATTTTCTGGGTTTGTCTGTAGGGTGTACCAATTGCTCTGTCGGGACGTGACATGATCGGTATTGCAAAAACTGGCAGTGGCAAAACGGCGGCATTTATCTGGCCCATGTTGGTGCACATCATGGACCAGAAGGAGCTGGAGCCAGGGGATGGGCCCATCGGCGTCATCGTGTGCCCCACCAGAGAACTCTGTCAGCAGGTACGGCAGGGTTAGGGTTTTACATTCAGTTTGCAACTCTGAAATAAAGCTGCAAATTAGGATTTCAAGTTCAAGCTCATATCATTTGATTCAATTTGTCTGACCCTAACCTTATCAGGCATATGTTAGGATTTCAAGACAGGGTTAGCAAATCAAGCAAAGGTTAGGGTTTCAACCCAAGTTTTGTTCTGCAGATAAGGGGTTTAAACCAGGTTTAGGGTTTCAAGTAATAATTGGGTTTTTAACTTCCTTTTGTAGATCCACGCTGAATGCAAGCGCTTTGGCAAAGCTTACGCTCTGCGCTCAGTGGCAGTGTACGGAGGAGGCAGCATGTGGGAGCAGGCCAAAGCTCTACAGGAAGGTGCCGAGATTGTGGTGTGCACACCGGTAAAAGAATACAACCCTCGCTCAAACCGCTACACTAAACAAAGTGCAACAAATTGATATGATGTGTGTTTTTTCGTAGGGTCGTTTGATCGACCACGTTAAAAAGAAAGCCACGTCCCTGCAGAGAGTGACGTACCTTGTTTTTGATGAGGCAGACCGCATGTTTGATATGGGCTTTGGTGAGTTTGAATTATAATACAAATTGCATTAACTCATTCTCTGCCATTGCCCTCTATAGACATGGGTCCATTTCAAATGGGTTGTCAGTGAATTATTAAAAAAAAAAAAAAAAAAAAGGTAAACCCAAAAGCCATGTTTTTTTTTTGTTTGTTTTTTTTTATTCCCAGAGTATCAAGTTCGATCCATTGCCAGCCACGTGCGTCCAGAAAGACAGAGTAAGTGCTTTTTATTACTCACTCATGATTAATTTTTTCTGCAAGCGTAATGAATACAATTCCCGCCACAGCACTTCTGTTCAGCGCCACGTTCCGGAAAAAGATTGAGAGGCTGGCCAGGGACATCCTGATGGATCCTATCCGCGTGGTGCAGGGAGACATCGGAGAGGTGCCTCATCATCGCCATCTATTCATAATCAGAATATTTATCTTTATTAAATTGATTTATTATACTTATTGCAGCAGGGTTGGGGTTTGGATTCCTAATGTGTGATCAATGGATCAAAGGTTGTTTTTTTTTTTTCTCTTTCTCTTTTAGGCTAATGAGGACATTACGCAAGTGGTGGAAATATTGCCTAGTGGCGCAGACAAGTGGAACTGGCTGACGCGGCGCCTGGTGGAGTTCACATCCAGTGGTTCGGTGCTGATCTTCGTCACCAAGAAGGCCAATTCAGAGGAGCTGGCCACTAACCTGACGCAGGAGGGATATAGCCTGGGCTTGCTGCATGGTGACATGGACCAGAGTGAGAGGAACAAGGTCATCAGTGACTTCAAGAAGAAAAACCTGCCCGTCCTGGTGGCCACCGACGTTGCTGGTGAGTTGGTTACATTGAGAAAAGTAAAATGACGAAATTGTTGCTTTGGTGCAATCTTGCGGCAACAGGGTCAAGGAACTATTAGTTCACCTTACCGCCACCTAGTGGACTAAAGTGTATCGCTTTTGCCTTTGTTTTCTTTTTCCCTGTTCAGTTAGGCAGGCATCATTTGTTTTTGTTTTTTTTTTTTTTATATAATACTTGACCAAACACAGCCTTTCATTATTTCCCTTTCCAGCCCGCGGTCTGGACATCCCATCCATCCGCACGGTGGTCAACTACGATGTGGCGCGAGACATTGACACGCACACGCACCGCATTGGCAGGACCGGTAGAGCTGGCGAGAAGGGCGTGGCTTACACCTTACTGACCAGCAAGGACACCTCCTTTGCTGGGGACCTGGTGCGCAACTTAGAGGGCGCCAATCAGAGCGTCTCTAAAGATCTGATGGATTTGGCGCTACAGGTAAACCACAAGTAATGGCTTATTTCAAATATTTCTGGCCAAACATTTTGTTACCATGATGTATTTGAAATCAAACTCTGGGTAGGGTTTTTTTTTCTAAATGAAGAAAAAATAATCATTGGTGAGTAAATTTGTTTTACAAAAAAAGAACTCTAAACTTTATTTTTATGACTGCTTACATTGAAGCTAATGCATAGGACTACTTTTGGACCTAACTTAATGGTTTTACAGTGTGCTCCTTTTTTTATTTTAGAATCCGTGGTTTAGGAAGTCCAGATTCAAAGGTGGTCAAGGAAAGAAGCTGAACATTGGTGGAGGAGGACTCGGTTACAAAGAAAGACCGGGATTGGGCGCTGATCCTGTGAGTTTTTATGTATTGTTTTTCCAACTATAATTCACTCAGCAGTATGAGTCACACAATTTGAAAAATGCATCATGAAGAAACAAACACATATAGTCCACTCCATAGGGTTTAAGTTACATTTTTGGGGGGTTAGATTAGAGACGGGACTTTCTCCACAAGCCATCATCCCGTAATTGTTGGTGTGTTCGGCATTTGTTGATTTTGCAGGATCGTAGCAGCACTAGCAGTGTGGTGTCTTCCTTGTCCAGCATGGAGGGTTTCAACAAGCCCAGCAGTGGGGCCATGGGTGACCGCATATCTGCCATGAGACAAGCCTTCCAGGTGCAGTGAATCTTTTTCATTTATGCTGTCGAACATGTTTTTTTTTTTGTTTTTGTTTTTTTAAATCCTAATAGAGGCCTTTGAGTGTATGTTTAACTCATTCTGCCAGCCCAGTAAAAATGGGTCTTTGTCACATCTAATCTGAATTGCAGAACTGCTATGACAATGGCTAGCATTTTTATGATGGATAACCGGTTTTAAACTAAAGTCAAGGAAATATGGTGGCAATCATCAGGAATGATTGCATCTGTCCAGCAGGCCTTGAGTTTGACACATGTGCATGTGAGACTTCTCCTTCTGCACACACAATTTGTCATTGATTTGATCTTGCTAGGCGCAGTACAAGAGTCACTTTGTGGCTGCATCTGGCAACCCACCCAAGCTCAGCACCAAGTCAAATAGCTCATCTGGCTGGACCAGCGCCGGCAGCTTGAGTTCGGTTCCCACAGAGTCACCCACCGGCGCAGAGCGAGCCCAGGCCGTCGCCGCCTCCTTTGCCATGCCGAGGTTCGCCAGCGCGGGCACCCTAAGCACCGTGTCCGCCGCACAGAGCAGTGTCCCCACACCTTCACGTGAACGCGGCGAACGTGACCGAGAAAGGGACCGTGGCGGACACCACAGCGAGAGCCGTAACGGGGATGAACGTAGACGAGATAAGGAGGAAAGGAGGAGCGAGAGGGACAAAGGAGATGACAGCTTTGCCGTACCTGAGCCGCCCAAACGTAGAAAGAGCAGGTGGGACAACTAAGGGTGAAATTGTTGCAAAAAAAATGAATCCATTGTCAGGAACCCTTCATGACCGCTTTTTCAGCAGCATCAGCAATAGTATGGAACCCCTGACATGACATGGAAAAGGGGAAAATGTTTAACTGTGGCCACCATTCAGCTCTGAAAATAAATACACTGAACTGTTGTGAGCGTTATGACTATGTTTCCTTTTCTGCAAATAAATTCTCTAAATGATAATACTAGTTTCAAATTTCGGAGGTACTGTATGTTGTGAGTAGTGTATAGAAGTGAACAAATGAAAATGGTAAAAAAGAAAAAACAATTTGGGATAACTTTCATGGCCGTCATGGCAGGGAATAAACAAAATAGCAAGTGGCAGAAACTGAAAATGTTGCAGCGAGCTCATTTTTCGGAGCTGTACAAAATCAACAGTATGGTCCCATGTTTTATCTCTATTGTTCCCAGAATATTTTCCCCCATGCCATGCATTATTCAGGTTAGTTTCTGTTGGGTTCCCCCTGCTTACAAACTGGACTGTTGTGTTTTCTTCATTTTTGTAAGCTAACTTTTTTTCCTCTTTGTTGAGGAGAAAAACTGATATCAAATATGTTGTTCTTTTTCTTGTATTTGAGTCGTAGTGAAGAATGTGCCTTCCCTGGCATGAGTCTCTTCTGTATGCTTTTCATTTGTCTGTGTTCATTCACACAAGAATATAAAGTTTTGATTATTAAAAACATTTGAGAGCATTCCCCTACCTTTTTATGGCTATTCTTTGATTTGCGTAACCACAAATAATTTTGACTCCAGTGTACCCACTCCTTTGCGCTCACCCAGTGACCCATATGAGTTCAATTGTAATTAGATGGTTTAACATATTGTAGCTATTGCTTGTAAAAATTAATCTCTAATAATCCTGGTGAAGTAGAAGTTAGACAAATATGACTATTAAATTAACTATGAAATGAAAGAAAATTGTGGCGCTTTGGGATAGTTAAATGTGTTTAAAGGCCACATTTGTTACTCAAATCCCACATTTCCATTAGTCTTCATGCCTACAAAAATAGGTTTGATAGAACTGTTTCAGTCTGAAATATTTTTTTTTTTATAAGTTATGATAGTACAGTACACCAATACATGATTAAATATTGGTCATTTTTAGAAAAGATGGGAATATTATTGTAGTCAGTCTTGTGTTACCGCACCATACGTGTTTAAAGATCGATTATTCGAATCCCAAACCCTGCTACCTATCACAAGGCACAGCATTACGGTGTGTTTGCCAAAACCAGGAAAGTCGAATGTTTCGGATGAGTTTGACATCATCAATTTCAGCAGCCATAGAAAAAAAACGATCGAAATCAGTAAAGACTTTAATATAAAGTATATGTATAAAGGTGCACGAAGACATATTATGTATGATTATGAGAAATAAATATTACCATGCATTTTGAGTTATAAGGCAACTAAAGCCATATGACGTTTGAGTTGTCGGATTTCCATCAACGCCTCTTATGGGGAATTCAGCCAATCGCGTGCGACGTCCTGCTAGTGGAGAGAGGGTGAATAAAGGCTGGCTATTGAACGCCGAGAGAGGAAGACCGACTCACACTTTCAACCGGCATCGCCCTACACAAAAAGCCACCGGGTGCCGAATCGAGACCACACTTACCGGTGAGAGCCTCCACTGCAAGACGCCCAGATGGTGAGTGCTCGGCCCGGCCCGCACACGGCGCTCGCTCCCCTCCCTCGCCTCGCTGCCTTTATGCTCGGCAGAGGTGAGGCGATGATGTCCGAGTCGGGAGGGGGAGATGCTCGATGCTAACCGTTTATTTTGCAAAATTAAAAAAAATATCTTTCCTCAGACAGTTACAAACGTTAAAAGATGTACAAAACGATTAATTTTGATTCCATCATTGACGTTGGCTAATTTGGCGGCTAATTAAAAAAAAAAAAAACATCCTCAAAGGCGATTTTTAACCTCCTATAAATTGTGCATTTATTCTCAATATTCGTATAAATAAGACGAATCGTCTTCTCCCTGTCAACACTGTTTAGGAAATGACATTGTGTCGTCTCCAATGTATCCAGTGTTTGTTGTAATACCAGTTTCACACACAATGTAAGCAGATGTGTTGTAACAATCTGACCCGCTTGTCTTTACATTGCACAACGTAAACAAAACGGCGCAGTGCAATACACGACTTAACAACATCAACCACACTTGCACTGGCTCCAACAAGTGCTGAAGATTGATTGACACTTTGTCATTTAATTATACACTAATTATTGTGGTTGTGCGTATGAGTGTGGTTCAACTGGAACGCTTGTTTCCAGTAATTTGATCAGAAACATAAGTCCGCGCTGTTGTGAACTTCCTCTTGTGCTTGAAAATCAATGCACAATTTAAATTATTCAAATAAAAAAAATACACCATGCTCACCATGTATTCCAATTATCAACTGTATTGTACGCAGATGCTTCAAACGCGTTTTGCTAGTTAAACTTGGTTAGCTTTGACCAGCCAATCGGAGGACACGAAAATGTTGACCATTTTGAAATCTGACTGGCTACAGAAACAGTCCTATTGTTAATACCTTGTGGACCAGTGATTCTGAAGGACCTGGCCAAAGTCGATTGACATAGCAGCAGACGGGGGAATATGAATATATAAGAAACATTTTGGATTTTCTTCATAAAATCAAATATTTATTTAATCAGGTATAAAAAAGACTCCTTTAGATTTCAAGACACCAAAATGCTTTCATCAAATGCTTAAAACACAGATTAAATACAATTTCATGCGAGCAACAGAAAAACAAGTGGGATAACATTTTGAGTTCAGCTTATGAAAAATGCCAGTAAACACAAGTGTCACTTTGGTATTTGTGTTGAGTTGAAGTATTTCCAGCATTAGCAATGAAGTTGAAAATTGAACTGTCCAATGGGTGTGCCATGCTTGTGGCTTCATGCTCTAAAAGACCCGAGGCATTAATTGCGTTATTGAGCGAAGGTTGTTTATACTGTTATGTATGTTTTTTTAAATTTTTGCTTTGTTTCTGTTTTTAATACTTTTGCAGTCATTACACAAGCTTAAAAGTTTTCTTTATGGGGTGTCGTGTTTCGAATTTTGAGGGAAATCACTTTTTTCCAGTCGATGGCTAAAAAAAACATTGTGGACAAATTGAGGAGATAGGAGTTATATCACACATATGGTGACAGTGGCAGGTCACTTGTCTATGTATGGCGTTTTTTTTTTTTTCTTTCTTGGTTAGAGAGCGAATGGCATACATTGTGTCACTGTACACAGACAATTAAGGGAAAAGACACACGGATTTGTAAAGCGTGCTGTGGGTGCCATATGTTGCTATTTGATCTACTACATAGCTGCAGGCAAATGAGGGGAAGGACGTTGAATGACAAAAAGCTACATACGTGCTCTCACATCTGTCATGTGTGAACAAGTCAAGATGTGCTGTGATTCAGCAAGTTAAGATACAAATTATTATTCTTTATTTAAATTAATGTCAACCCCCATTTTTTTTTTTTTTTACAATATGTTCTATGTAGCCCCACTATTCTAAACATGCTCATTCTCATGCAACCAATCACACCTAGGGACAATTTAGTCAGTTCAGTTACCCTGCCATGCATGTTTTTGGAGTGTGGGAGGAAGCTGGAGAGGCCACACAGGCCCGGGGAGAACATGCAAACTCCACACAGGAAGGCCGGTGCCAGGCGGATTTGAACTCTGGGCCTGAACTGTTTGGCGGACATGCCAGCACTGTTTCACCATGCTGCCCATGTATTATAATAGATTGTATTATAATTTTTGCTTGGTGAAAAATAATTACAAATAAAGATCAAATACAGTAATACATTTCCACTGAATTATGAATGACATTTATACATTTTTCTTAACATTTTTTTAACTTGTTTAAACTGTCTGCGACCCTTCCGAGGATAAGCGGCTATAGAAAATGGATGGCTGGATGGATTTAAACGGTGCTTAGCAGCACGCTACTTTCCTCCTCCAAATCCCTCCTCTTTAAATTTGGTCTATGGAATAAATTTTCTCGTTGATAAAGTACATTTAAGCCAGCGTCGTTTGTTAAATTAAAGAATTAAAGAATTATTCTGTTTCAGTTGTGAAATATTCCTGCACGTGTTAAACACGAGCCGCTTTTCAGAGGCCAGATGGTAGCTTCAACAATCGCATCGCTGTTTTGTCCTCAATTGTCATAAAATGTTTTAATCAGGAGTACAGTAGGTTTGCATAACTATTATCTTCAGTGTAAAAATAGCCTCGCGCGTCAACAGAGCTGCACGCTTGGCTGAAGTTCTATCTGAACTTTGGCAGGCTCCCCAGACAGGAAGTTGCTTCTGCAAAAAAAATGCCGCATCACTCTTCTGGGGACATGCAGGATGTTGTGAAGTAGTAAAGGGGAAGAAGGAGAGAAGATGTGAATTTACTGCAAGACTGTTAAATGACCCGTCAGAGGAATGCAACTATACATTTAACATTTTTTGTGGCTGTGTTTTTAGCTTCATACCATTGGCGCTGTTGTTTCTACGTGTTGCCGCATAGCTGACTGGGCCTGTACATGTTGAGGCTGTGATGGAATTCCACAGTCAAACACAGGCTGCATGTCTTCTTCTGCAGTCACCTTTCCATTAATTGTACTGACATGCGCAGACAATACACCAATACCCTGGCAAATCAAATTTGTTACCTTTAAGCCCTTCACTGCCATTGAAGACTATAAGTTAGATATGAATAAGTTAACTCATTCACTGCCAGTTGAATACATGAAAAAGAAGTTTTAACTAAGCCAAATGAAATGAAATGAAAATGACATCACCTGTGCTCAAGGTACGGGGGTAACTGATAATCATGGCTGTTGGGCAATAATTGTCCTTTAATTATAGACAGCTTTTCAAAAAGTCTTACTTTTAATCAGTGAAATTTGACCGATGTCATGTTTAAAATGTAAAATGTTTTGTATTTGATTAACATGGCTTATATTCCCGACAGCTTTAGTTCTTTTATTTATTTGAACAGCCTTGAATATGCCCTTATAGGGTTAGGGTTATTTTGTAATTTGTTTTGGGATGGCATTAATAATAGTCATTTAAAGTAAAAAAAAAATCTAAGCTTAGCATTTATTATTGCAAAGTTCTTAAAAAAGTAATTAAAAGTCTTCCATTAGAAGTTGCATCATTAAGGTAAATTATATGACTATCCTGCAGGCAGAAAAATTAAAAATGGCCAATCAAGCCAAAACATGTTCATCTGAATGAAAAATCCTGAAGAGTGCTGTCATTCCACTCCAGTCCTGTACATGGCAGTAATGTGCATTCTACAGAGTGGCTGCCAGCCTGCTATGAAAGTGTTCCTTGTTCTATGGGACAAAAAGCTGCTTTATTTCTATTCACCCTCCCCTCAATGGCGTCCACCAGCGGCTGCTTTGTGGTCCCTAATTTATTGGCTGAGCCAGCACCGTAGCCGAGACTGTAGCCCAAGGAAGAGGCTTGTCGTAACCACTTCCTGCAATGTTTCTACGCCTTGCATGTGCATATAAGGAAACACAATCTAGCACGCTGACTCCTACCAAATAAGGCGCGTTGTCACTTGAAGGCAAATGTTTCTTTCTACAGGCTACATATTAGCATTCCAACTGCTAGTATGCTAACATCTTATCACTTAATTAATTAGAATTATCCCCTTGAATATACTGGAAAGGGTGTAGATTTTTTCTAAATCTGACTTGCTCATGTCAAGTATGTTTCCTTTCTATATGATATCAACTGATAGCAAGTTCAAATTTGATCACTTCTCAGTAGAATTATTACCTAAATATAGGGCAAAGAGGTAAAAGCTTATTTGGCACTTTATCTTCTCAGATTCCTGTCTTGCTAACATTTAGGATCTGGCACACCAGTCTTAGAAATGTACATATTTTTTATATTTGTGCTGTGGATTTTTCTCTTCTGCAAACCCAAATGCAGGCGCCTGTTCTTTTAACACAGCTCTTGGCTTTTCTGCATGGAATTCTGTGTGAATGTGCCTCTTGTTAAACCATCCTGTTAGCGACGACGTAGCATGTAGCATGCGTTTGTGCTATTTGCCACTACTTAACCTCGTCTGGCTTTTCTTTGGCTGAACCTTCCCCAAAGTGCAGTGACGTAACACCTAAGACCTCATTAGCTAGACTGCAGTTGTACTCTAGAGGTAAGGTGTCACTTGCCAAGTGAGTGAAATCTATACACCCTTTCACGCGGCCTGTCAAAGCCGACGTTTTTCCCTCGTGATTGTTATGTCTAAAAGGAGTGAGAACAGCGGAAACAAAGTCACTGTGCACGTTTCACCACTTTATAAATACATCGCATGTCCTTTAGGTCTAGTTGCATCAATGGTTTCCTGTGCGTATCACATGACTATCAGAGACGGGAGGGCAATGACGGGTTAGCCAAGTTATTAAAAGTAATAAGGACATCATGGGAAGATATTTGTGCTTGAACTGATGTGTGTCTTTTCGATTCCTTTGCAGGAAAACAGAAACACTGAGGAGAAACCAGTCCAGCGGTCCAAGGTAAACAAGTTTAGTGTGACCTTTTTTGTACTGAAACCCCCCAATTGAGTAAACTGAAAATGACTGTGGGGTGAGATTGGGTTCATTCTACTCAGTGTTCTACTAGTGCTCACAGCCAAGGCTGCGTGGACTAAATGAGGTTACGTAATAAAACCAATTTAATCAAACAAGTTAAGGCCGGCGGGTATTTACTCTTGTCCCACTTTGATTCTCCTTGGCCTCCGAGGACAAGCACAACCTGCTCCATGGTATCAAATAAACATGTCATCTTTAGACTTTGTGAAGCAGCATGTGACACATTACCCAAGGTTATTTTGGAGTGCTCTGTTCTTAGTATCTAAACAATTGTGTTTCTGGTTCATTTCTTGCAAGAGAAAGATCGTTCGGACCAGCGTTCGCTCCACTGCATAACATCCTCATGTGGTTCTGTGTCCTCAGTCGTTCAGCTTCAAGACACAAAGGGAGGTGTGCTCGTCCTGCGAGAAGACAGTCTACCCCATGGAGCGGCTTGTGGCTGACAACCAGGTCTTTCACTCCACGTGCTTCTGCTGCAAGCACTGCAACACCAAGCTCAGGTAGCTACATGCCAGAATGATATATTCATACCACCTTTTAATACTATTTTTTTTTTAACCCCGCAAAAAAACTGATTTTGGTTTTACCCCACCCACCTTTTTTAAAGAATGTACCCCCTGTGAAGTATTTCTTTTTCAGCTATGTACCCCTTGAACTAATTGTCTCTTATGACAGTGCATCCATATAAAACGTAACAAAATACAGGTATACCAAGTTTTGCAAAGGAATCAATATAACATAATTTAACAATGATTGATTCATGTTACATTTGATTTGTTCTTATTTTGAAAATAAAAAAAATGCCGCGTACATATACTGTAACACGTGTTGATGAAACATGAATACTTTTGCAAACCTTTTCATTTAAACAGTTCTGTGCCATCCATGGCTGCTTTTTTAAACATTCAAACTGCATTTGTTGTGGTATTGCTAGGCATTTATTTTAGCAACTATAAAAGACTGTAATGGCATCTACATTATTTCAGGCAATAAGACAATTAGTTCCAATTAACTTGTTCTTAATTTAAAAAGAATGGTTGTTATAGAACCCTGTTAAAATTTCACATTCTGACTGAAGTGCCTTCATGCACCTTCAAGATTACCCTGATTTTTAAACCGAATCTCAAAGATGTTTACAACATATTCACATTAGCTACCAACCTTTCATCCGACAAATTTGCTTGGTTTGATTTAATACTGCACACAGCACAGCATGTAAGTTTTTATTTTTACAGTCAACTGAGACTGGCATCAAACAGCTTGAAGTACGCAAACTTGTCCTTATTTTGTTTTGGGTTTTTTGGGCGGGGAGAATGTTTGCGATCTATTACAGGAAAGGTTGAATAGATCCCATCTGCTTCATCTCGATGCTTACTTCTAGGGACCCATCATTAGGGAAAAAGGATGGGATGCATCCTATACTAAGGGACTGGTTGTGATTGGTCTTTCTTCTACCCGCAGCCTGGGAAGCTTTGCCGCTCTGCAAGGTGAATTCTACTGCAAGCCTCACTTCAAGCAGCTGTTCAAGAGCAAAGGCAATTATGATGAGGGCTTTGGACGCAAGCAGCACAAAGAGCGCTGGGCTGCCAAGGAGACAGAAAACATAACCAAGACCGCGTGAAAACAGACAAAAAAAATGGTGACATCATCACCTTATAGACCCCTCCCCCCCAATTGGCCATAACTAAAACCTCAGTTTTGTTCTTCAGTTTTTATTCCCAGCAAGTTGATTGTGACCAAAAGTCGTCTTGGCTATTGCGAGGGACAAATGTTACCGTGCTGTAAATTGTTTTATTCCTTATTATTGTTATGAATGATTTGCACCCATTAAAATCACGTCAGCAGGCACACGCTTTTGTACACACTCAGGTTAACTATCCCAGGCTCTTTATTGGCAGTGTCACCCAAGGATTTTATACAAAAATATTTCAATAACAAACTACAGCAGTCCCGAGCGCCTGACAGGGATCAAACAGGGTACTGTAATGTTACCTCGTGCTTCATTCTCATTCTTTTTTGGAGTGTGGACTGTCTTACTTGCATGTGGTTGGTACGAGCGGTTCCCGACAGCCTTATTTTAACCACTGGATCGGCCTTTTTTTAAATGTCGGAATTATCTTTCAATTAATTTCCAAGCACTTGGATTGCTTGTTTGTGAATTTACCTGTACATAGCGCTGTTTTGTGTGTGTGTGATTTATGAATACCCCCCCCTCCCCCACTTGCTACCAGTTGCCCCGTCACCAAAAACATCCCAAGCATTTGTGACATGTCATTTAAATCATAATCATGTGAGAATCCTTTCTATTTACCTTTCTAGTGTTTGCCATTTACAAAAGAAAAATCACACAGCACACCACCGAACTCACAAAGTTTAAGGTGGTATTGTAAGAGCATTTAATGATAGATAAAACAAAGATGCTGCCCTAACCCGTTGGTACATGGACCTATTCCTTCATGAAGTGGTGCCCCATCCCTAGAAAGAGTAGTGCATGCTGCATGTGTGACAGCTAGTGCTGAGCGCCCCCTGCTGGTGACACGCTGGCTCGTCCGACGAAGAATAGTTTAAGATTTTTTTTAATGCCTTTTTAGTCAAAGTTGCCTCCATTTTCGGTCTTGATTCTGATTGACCGACAATTAAACAGGATTTTAATGTGTGTTTTTCTTAATTCATTTTAGGGAGTTGGCTGACACTTGAATGACTCGGTTGGTTTTATTACTGTGAATCGAGCATGCCGTGACCAGTAAAACAAATTGATAGTTGCATTTTTCAATAGAAGCCTTGAACCATGACTACATGTCCTGATCATGCCTTTTCCAAAAGCAGACTACTCCACATTTCCACTCAACCAGCAGGCCCACTCACACCTCCACAAAATAATGTATAATACTTCTAACTCTGCTGTTACATATGTATGTTTGTGATAACTTTTTAATCATTGAATGCTTTAAAATCAATTATTGTACTGTAAGTGGAAAATGTTGTCTTATTTTGTCTGTTGGTTGTCACTTGCCAAGGTACAACATCTGTGAACGTCAGTCTGGTCAGGTGATTAGTGACAACAGTTTTAAAAGTTTGTTTTTCCTTGTGAACTCATCTTTTGAAATATATGCCTCTTTTTGACAATGTGATTTTTTTTTATGTGACATACACTTGACCTGTGGTGTGAGGAGGCCTTACAAGCAACCCCCCCAAAACAGTTTTTATTCCATTTAAAACGCCCCTCATTCTATGCCTCTTTTTTGCATTTGTCATGTTTCTTTTTACATGCTTTTTGAGAAAAAAATAAATAAAAAATTCTGTTGATTTTATTCATTTGACACGTTTTAATAACTTCACAATAGGCTACAATGGAAGGTTTGTGCTTTTGAAATTGCAAATTTATTCAATATTTTGCGCTGATCGATCATTAAATGTGTACCAGTTATTTGGAATCATTTTTTTAATTGACATTCTTTTAAAACATGAGCAGAATACAGTACAGTACAGTACAGTACACATAAACGGATAAGATTTTACAACCGAAATCAATCGATTTTATTTACGAGTGTCAGTGAATGCATCAAAGTCTGGGCGTCACAGTTGCTCCGCCCAAGCAGCGTTGCATGCCTGTGAGTTAACACACACAGAAGTAAATGTGCGCGCTTCACGGCGCTTAACAACTGCGAATCTTTTCGGGACTAAAATATGTTTTTTGGAGAAATGTTGATACAGCTGGAGGGAAAAAGACGTAAACTTGGCGGACTCCTTTTGCCTGGATACTTTGGAAGGTGAAGAACGAGTTCCGGTGGTGAAATGTCTTTTTTTTTTTTTTTTTTTTTTGGTCAGGAAGTTAGTGGTAGTCGTTTGTAAATGATTTTGTGTTTGATTGTGGAAAGGTGTGATGGACAACTTGCTTCGGGCCAAAGTATGTCGCGTTATTGTCGTTATAATACAATAGTTTTCCGCAATTCAAGTTAGTCGCGAACAAGCCGGAGTTATTCCAGCAATCTGACGAGTTTTGGACATACGCGGCTTCCCTCCTTCAAAATTTTCTCGTTTTTTAACGCTTCAAAATGCATTCCATTAAAGTCAATAATTAAACAAAACACTTTATTTGGTGAGTGACAGATGATTATCCGGTACAATTTTTGCATGTTTTCCCAACATGTCAGCCACGGTAACGCCTCCAGACAAACACTTCCCTTCTAAGCCTCCCACGTGACCTCTAGTTTAGCTTGTTTTTTCCTACCTGGGAACTTTCAATTATAACCATCACTTAGCGTGTGACGTCTGTGGACAACAACATGGCGCCCTGCGCGCATGCGCCCTACCTGGTGGCACGTGCCCACTGAGTGAGGATGCGCGCGCACCACCACGACAACACCTGTCATCGCGGGTGGGGGGACGACACTGAACAACTCAGGTGAGGTGATGATTGTGACGTCCTGCATACCGATGACGCAACAACAAAATTGCCTCATCACCACTTGCATGCAACACGTTAATAATTTGACCAAAATGTTCACATTTTCAGCCAACACCGTTATATCAACAGTTAATAAAATACATAAACAAATGTAATGTTAGCGTTTTTGACATTCCTAAATGTCACGCAAATGTAAGAACTCTACTGTTGTGCACCAAGACTTTCCCCATCATACAGTGCCTTTGTAATACCTAGTTTTAGCATCTGCCATGCAAGTGTAAACACAAGGCAATGTCCACATTTTAAGATAATAAAATAACGTACATAGCCGTTACATGCGTATAAAAATGACTGGTATGCATTAAATCAATTGAAATGACATAAAGACTTAAAAACATTTTTTTTTAGCAATAATTGTCATTCAAGTACAGATAAATCAACCTCATTATAGTTAAAATGGCAGTAAATTTAAAGACTGGCTGATGTTAGCATTCTTAACTCATACAAATGTAAAAAGACGTGAACTGCTGTGTACCATCATAGTAATTTGAAAATGGCTTATCTCATTGTAAATAGGTTTTTAAGCATTCTTTGCATTTTATGTGTATCGTACATTTTTTTTTTTTACAGTGTTATAGCCTAACATTCTTAAACATTATGTGATTATGTGAATGGAAATGCATTGCAGTTGTAACTCATTGCTATAGTTGCGATCTGCGATTTTGGAACATTTTGGCATCGAGCAGTTTGACCATTTCAGATGCAGTGTACTACATTCACTGCAATAAGTTAACAAGTTAAATCGACTGGGAGAAAATGCCTCAGACTAAACAGCTCAAGGGAGGTGTCGAGGGATGCCCCGATTAATCCTGACAGTCCTGGAAACGTGATACAAGGAAAATAAAGCGGGCACAGCAGAGAACCGCTGCCTCTTCTGCATCCCAAATTCCCCGCATTCCATTTGGAAGCTAATGAGAATCAGGAGCGAAGGGAGCAGCAGCGGGCATCTCATAGCCTCTTTACTGTTCTCATAATTCCCAGCCTCCCCTGAAGTAACCATCTCTCAGGCCTGTAAACACCTTCCTTCCGAGTTGGTCGGCATGCATGCCAAGCAGCAGATGCTTGAAAGCAACGTGGCAAAGGGCCGGTGGCGGACGTGCCCGCCATTCCTGTGGCGGGATTATTACCCAGAGGACAGACTGCTTGTAGCCACGGGTGCTGCTGCCCTTTACTAGTTTTCACATAAAAAAAATAATGAACATGGAAATAATTGTTTCTGAGGTTAAACTGTCTGCACTATAAACCTTTGAACTGTACCAGCAATGTTTGCCGTCAAATTTGAAAATCTTCCACACCTTTAATGCCATGTGATGATAGTCGTCTTCAGACAATACATGAGGCGTGCCAGACTAATTCCTGGCAGTTTTGCAGCATGACATGGTAATTGCTGGAGAGTGCACGAGTTACAGTATATGAAGCCGGTCAGATTAGTTGTCAGCAGCTCATCAGACAATATTTAAAGTGATACAGACTAATTTCCGCAGGATTAGCAGAGATAGTAGGCTACACAATGCAGGCCGGACTAATTGCTGGCAACGCAGCATACAAGAGGCTACGTGAAATGGGCCACTGTAATTGCTGGCTGTTTTGCGGACAGTACATGAAGCGAGTCAGTCTAATTGTTGACGGTGCAGCAAATAGACAGTATGTGACGTGAGCCAAGCTAATTGCTGGCATTGCAGCAGAGACAGTATGAAGGGGTCAGACTAAACTCTACTAATTGAGATAGCAATTAGTCTGGCCTCCTTTTCTTTCATACTGGCTCTGCTGTACTTCCAATATCACTAGCATTTATAACTACCCATTTTATGCGCTGGCTGCTGCATTATCAGCAATTAGCCTCTGCAGCTTCATGTAATGTCTGCTGCACTACCAGAAAATAACCATATTATATGTATATATTTTTATTACTACTTTTTCTGTAGATTCATTTTCTCATAGTTTGTCACAATTTTATTTTCTACTTGTTCTTTGATTTGAAGTTGCCTTTTCAAGCATTAAAGGATTTTTTTTCTAGTCATGTTCATTTCCACAAAGTCTCAGGTTTGCCCAAAGGAAGCCTCAAGACTTATGAAATATATAATAAACAAGACAAGGCTTGAATTTTATTTGACTTTTTTTTTTTTTAACTTGACAAAAGCCTATGCTGTTCAATAATAAACTGTTCAATGTTCAGCGGTGTTAGGCTATGATAATACTTTTTAGTCATTGAGTTTTGGCAGTAGAATAAACGCTTTTAGGACATCAATGGGCAATCAATTGTGATTTTGTCCATTATTCCCCAGTCGTATTGTGCTAAGAAGGTATCTGTGTTATGTCAACCTATGTCATGTCACATTCCCACCAGTTGGCTTTTCTTGGCCAAGATGGCAGCACTGTCGCATCCTGACAATTGTTGCACGTCTGGCTGATAACCTTTTGTCTCCTCACATCCTCCTGGAGGAAAAACATCACAAAAAAGCCTCATTTTTAACTCTAATGTTATTATTTTGTATTTACTGCAGTTGGTCTGGCAGCACCGCTGAAGCTTTGAAGACCACGCCAACATCACCGCAATGAGTAAGTCCACCAAAATGCAGCCGATGTGAAACAGACCTTTTGGTTTCCTTAAAAAAAAAAAATCTGCGGCCCCCGTCAGAGCGTCTGTTCCAGACTCCGGCAGGCGAAGGATCATGTTTCTGTATCCTAAGAAGTGGGGTTTTGCTTATCCTGACTGTGATGTCGGTCCAAGCTACACAAGACCAAATGTTTGCTCTACTTGCGAGGCAAAAAACCTGTCCGGATATCAACCGTGGGAGAAGGCATGCAGAAAAGCAGCTTTTTCTCAATATTGATAGTGTGAAAGGTACCAGCATGGAATGGAAGGTTGAATTCACCAAGAGAATTTACAGCTTTGGAGATAGAAACAGAGCAGCCAATATATCTGCTTAAAATCAGAATAGAAGAAAATGACTACCTAAATCTTAACACCCAGCATTCACTACTAGAAAAGTACAAAATGTTGAACGAGACAATTTGGGGGGAATAGTATGCGTGAATGTTACTGAGAGTTTGACAACAACAGAGGACATTATTTTTGACGTGTGGCAAGAAAACTTTTGCGTCTTTAACATGGCAATGACAGCGAAAACGGTATCAGTATGGAATAATTTTGGAATTTCATACTCAACAGAAGAATGCAAGAAATAAATTCAGGGAAACGTGTGTAACAAATGTTTGTGGGATTTGTCTTTGTTCAGATGAACGACAGGCTCTCCACTCCATTATGAAGGACCTGGTGGCCCTGCAGATGACGCGGCGGCAACCTGTCCTACCGTACGACGGTGGGGGTGGTAAATTCAAGGCACCCGTTCAAGCTAATCGACAGGTGGAACATCTATCATTTTTATTCTTTCAAATGTTTTTTTTTTCTTTTGTTTGAACTTACAATTGTTTTCTCTCAGGAGGACGTCAGGATCAAGTTTGAGTTCTCAGGCGAGAAACGGTGAGTTTAGTGAGGCTTTTGTATACTTCACATCTCTGAAAAGTAATAAGTAGTAAAAAGAAGTCTGTCATAAAAAGTCCATTTTACATAATGTCCCTCTTTCATTTGTGGAAAATGGTGTTATTTGTCTCAGTTAAAAACATTCTCAGCCCAGTTTGGAGGAGGGGGGCGGCTGCGGTTAGCTTGCGGCTGCCAGTGCAACACAAGTATGCAAAGGTGCACTCGCAGGAATTCTCCAACCTTGTCGTCTCTGGTTTTAGGATCCTGGTGTTTGGCCGACCCGTGCAGTTTGACGACGTCCAGCACAAAGTCAAGTTGGTGTTCGGCCAGCAGTTGGACCTCAATTACAAGATCAACGAGGTATGACTCCACTGCCTCGTTTGCACGCGTGCCTTGTCTGACATGCCTGTTTCCTCCTGGAAGTTGTCCATCCCGCTGCGAGGCCAGGACGACCTGGACAAGGCTATAGACCTGCTGGACCGAAGTGCTAACATGAAGAGTATCCGGATCCTGCTTCTTGAACAGGAATGTGATTATGTGAGTCAACGGCACATTGGGGAGGCCTTTACAATGCACTGTTGCAGTACTATTGTTTCTTCACTGCACAACAGTTGTGAAAGCTCGCTTGCAATATTTAGTGTGCTAACAAATAATAGTTTTTAAAATGAGTTTCGGAGCCAAGGACCCCCTAGTCTGCTTTTTTTTTTTTTTTTTTTTTTGGATGGGGGGGCTTAAAACAGAGGGATGTGCCATCCATGACGGATTTGTTAAACTTTGGAACTACTTTTGAATTGGTATTGTTAATTTGTGTGTGTGTGTGTGTGTCAGAAGATCATGCAACATCATTTGCTTAATTTCTGGCTCATCTGCTGTACAATTGTGTCACTTATGACAAAGTGGATCCGTAAAAAAAACTTAACAAAATTACATGCATACGACGTTTTACTTTCATTTTTAAATGCTGATCTTGATTTTGAGGTAAATAGTGACATAAATATGATTACAAATATTATGTTTCTATTAAACTAACTGAAGCTAAGAATGCTATTGTTATCTGGCTTGCCAGTAATGGCTAACTGTGGTCTGCTGGAGTCCAGCAGAACCTTACAAACCAGACAATGCTTACTTCTTTAGCATGAGCAACTTTTTTACCTGAGTGAAGGGAATCTGAAGTCCAACAGTGACCCATTACTGCTTCCAAAGAATTCGAGGGGTATTGCAACCATTTTAAATGACCTGATCTCCACCTTACAGGGCTCTTCGCTCCAGCCGGTGCCTTGCAAGCAGGTTCGAATCAAAGACTCACTGTCCACAGGAGACGTCAGTGCTGCATACCCGTCATCAGAGCCTAGGGGGCGCCACCTGTCAACTGGTAAGCCACGGCGCTGCCCTTTTCAATAATATTAGTACTGTAACTGTAAAAAGCTGTCGATACCTATCGAATGGGTTTATATACGTAAAAGCATTTATTTGACAGTTTGCCAAGTACATTTAGTTAAAACCATTTTCCACTGTTTTCTGCTGGATAAACAGGTTCCCAGAATACAGGGCGCAGTTCGCCCCCTCCTGGCTATGTGCCGGAACACCAGCAGAGGATTGCCCGCCAAGGTTCTTACACTAGTGTCAACAGCGAGGGCGAGTTCATTCCTGAGACTAACGACCAATGTGTGAGTTACATAAATGTATTCTAATGTATTTATGAATTTTGTACAAGTTTTGATTACATCTAAAACTCTAAAATCTCTTTTTGATATGTCCCTTTTACCTTAATCATGAATTATTTCAACAGTTCAATTCCTGCTGTGTGATGAGTTTGAGTGTTGTCAGAATTTTATTTTCTTTCACATACAGGTTCTGGATCCTTGGAGTAGTGCCGAGAGCTCTGTGTCTGGAAGCTGTCAGTCTCTGGAAAGTAACACAGACAGGTTAGCATTCCATAACCCTATGGTAGATATACTGCTTATTAAAAGTTCATCACAAACATGAAATACAAAATAACAATAAATACAAATGAAAAAATGCCACCACTGTGTCTAATAAAGGTATAAAAAACTGCAAAATACAAGCAGTGTTTATCCTTAGTTGCTCAATGATCTCAGGTTTAGCACGACATGCTTACATCACAGCTAACAGCTGTCGAAACTCTGAAATCTTGTACAACTTTTAAAGTGATCCCTACATGTCAATTTCATCAGGGACAAAAACTTTAAGTCTAAGGAGTTGGTCTTCTTATTGTGTGTAATTATTGTGTTTGCAGCCCCTCCATAAGGAGGTCTCGCACGCATCGAGCCAAGAGTTATCCCGACAACAGACAAGAGATCTCAGGTGATTATCTGTTTTGAAAATTAAACATGGCCCTCGTGCACAAATATTTATCCACCCCGGGAGCTATTGAATAACTCTCTTTCCCTTTTGGTTTCAGACAGGGAAAACCTCATCTATGACCGCATAGTTGGCAAGGGGGGCACGTACCCACGCCGCTACCACATCTCGCTTCATCACAAGGACCTCAGCGAAGGTACCATCATGACCAACCCTCACGTTATGAGGCAGCACTTCATTCAAACTGCTTCATGTTTTTTTCCTGATGTTAGGGCGACGCACCTTCCCGCGCATCCGCCGCCCGCAAGGGAACCTCTTCACCCTTGTGCCTTCACGCCGCTCGCTCAACGGCAGTGAAGAAAGTATCGGCAGCTGGCAGCTGGTGGACACCCAGGGCAGGCTCCGACCACAGGAGCGCTCAGTTGCCCATAAATGTACGTGTGACATCATCATGTTGTGAAAACAAAATGGGGAACAGGCTTTTTGTTTTGTTTCCCAGCTCCCAGTGCTCCTGTCACGTGGCGACGGGGCAAGCTCCTGGGCCAGGGAGCCTTCGGGCGGGTGTACCTGTGCTACGACGTGGACACAGGACGGGAGCTGGCCACCAAGCAGGTCCAGTTCGATCCCGACAGTCTCGAGACGAGCAAGGTAAGAATTTGCCATGATTTGATCATTTGTCATCTCTTCATCATCCGGTTCGTTTCAATCTGTACTGTGGTCCCTTTAGGAGGTCAGTGCCTTGGAATGCGAGATCCAGCTGCTGAAGAACCTTCGCCACGAGCGCATCGTGCAGTACTACGGCTGCCTGAGGGACCGTTCTGAGAGGACCCTCTCTATCTTCATGGAGTACATGCCTGGGGTCAGTCCACCATCCCCTTTTGAATCACATAGCTAATGTTTCAACTTGGGATAAGTGGTGCAGAAAATGGAAATTGATAGCAAATGCTATGGTTTTTTTTTTGTTTTCATTTTTTTTGGCGGGGGGGTTGATTACATTTCTCATCTTTTTTCCTTCCTTACATCCCTTTAGCTCATATGGGGATTCAACTTTGGCCAAGTCCACAACTTCTGATTTTTAATTCGAGGAAAGTATTATCTCTAAAAACACAACGGTCTTTGATGCTTGTAGTTCCTGAAATAAAAAAAGTAACAAAGATAAAAAAAGGTAAAAAAAAAAAAAAAATCAATCTTCAGTTCCATGAAATTCGTTAACCAAAAATGTCCAATCGGATTAGTGACTGCAGTCAACGCCGTTCACCACGCACTCTAACTGTCACATTCCTTTCCTTGATAATTAAAACAACAACCCCCTACTCCCGACTCCACTCTAGTTAGTCAATACATTTCCAGGGCAGTCCATTCATGTAAGATGTGCTCTTGCTGCCCATCAGGGTTCTGTAAAAGACCAGCTGAAGGCTTATGGAGCACTGACTGAGACCGTGACCCGAAAGTACACCCGCCAGATCCTGGAGGGAATATCCTATCTTCACAGCAACATGATTGTGCACAGAGACATCAAAGGTAAGCAATTTACCTTCACGGTGGAACTAAGTCACACATGTGCCATAGGTTTCTTTCTAGTGACTAGAAAGTGGACTAGAATCTAGTCTTTCATGTTTCAAGCAAGACGTTACATCCATATGTGCATGTTACTGTTGTTTTGGTGCCATAATCTAGAAATCTCTGTGTCTTGGTGTTATGTTGAAAATATGTTGGTAAGCTGTTCTTATTTCTAAACATGCAGGCATGTTCAGTCTGTGTTGAAGGTATGATAAACAGTTTAAGAAAACAGTTTGGAAACAGATTTTATATAGAAACAAATATTTTCAAAAATGTACCATTTTTTTGTATGAATATCTGATATTACAACCTGCGTCTTATCGTTTGGTGTAGCCTATACATGACAAAACTAGATTTTCTAAAACATTTTTGTAGGTGGGGCTTTTAATTCGGTGCAGTTTATAGTCCAAAAACTTTATTACTTTATTCTGTGGCTATGCTAATCATATTTATGTATTGATTTTACTCAAAATTCCATGTATTTGTATGTCACGTTGATTGATCCATAATTTTTAGTCAAGTCACAAGATTCAAGACCTATCCTATGCTACACGATAGCAAAATCAGAATGGTAGTGAAAAACATTTTGTTCATAGGGGCCAACATTCTGCGGGACTCTGAGGGCAACGTCAAGCTGGGCGATTTTGGGGCCAGCAAGCGTCTGCAAACCATCTGTATGTCCGGAACGGGCCTACGCTCGGTCACTGGCACCCCCTACTGGATGAGCCCGGAAGTCATCAGCGGGGAAGGCCACGGCAGGAAAGCTGATATCTGGTAAGCAAAACCTCAGTCTACAGCAAAACATGCAATGTTTCCAAGTTGGTTAGTTTATTGTCTCAAATTAAGATTTCAAGCCAAGGTTTGGGTTTCAAAATAAGGTTTTAAGCCCTGCATCGAGGTTCAAGCCTGAGTTAAGATTATAAAATAGGATTTTCAAGCAAAATGACAAGAATGTGTCTATTTCCAGGAGTCTGGGCTGCACGGTGGTGGAGATGCTGACAGAGAAGCCCCCGTGGGCCGAGTATGAAGCCATGGCCGCCATCTTCAAGATCGCCACGCAGCCTACCAAGCCTCTGCTGCCGCTTCGCACCTCGGAGCAGGCGCAAGACTTTGTCCGACGCATCTTCGTGGAGGCTGAGCGGCGGCCCGGCGCCGAAGAGCTGCTCCGACACCCTTTCTCGCAAAGCTAATCTGGATTTGAGCATGTGGCTCACGCACAGGTGGGGTGTGGAAATCAAATGCTGTAGCTGATTCTTCTTTACTAAGCTGAATGTGAAGTCGATGTTCTTAGGAGACTTCATGAGTTGGTGCATAGTGGGGAGGTCACTGTTTTTTTTTTGAGTGGACCATGTTGCACTACAATGACGTGCAACCGGTTTGTGAATTTGAAAAGTCTTCTTTAAAATTCAATACTCTGGACAAAAGTATTCTCTCGAGATTACTTGACCTGTGTCCCAAAACCTCTGTCCTTATCGTTGTTGGCATGTACCGCGAGCTCTTTTGGAAATGTTGTTTAAGGAACGAAATATAGTACGTTGTTGAGTTGGTTTCAGAAAGTGTGTAATCAAGCATTATGTGCTATTGTTGGACGCATGATTAATTGGTTGGTTAATTGCATTTCAGAGTTTGTCTAGTCTTAGAAAAAGCTGTAGGTTGTTTGAGCCATGTAAGAGAATGTTGTTTCTGAGTGCATGGTGCAACATCGCCACTTGAAGCCGCTAAATCCTCTTTTACGGTGACCTAAATGAGGGGCTGATAATTATTGGGGTTATGTTTTACTTTAATGTTTAAAATACAAAGGCCTTAAAGAACAAAACTTATACAATCATTATTTAATTGGATGCACTTTTATCAAAATGAATGTTATCAATTAGATTTGTATTTACCAGGTGTTTTATTTTATTTTATTTTATTTTGTTTTGTTTTATTTAAGCCCCTGTGCTACTTTACTTGTTTGTTTGTTTTTTTAAATATATATTTTTCTACTCTGGTTGGTATTTTTTGAGCAAGGAAAAAAAAAAACCCTTTTTTTTTCTTTCTCTTTTCATGCAATGAACAAACTCTGGCTGGCCGGGTTCTGTTTGGGGGCACAAACAATAGTGTTGTTAAAAACAGACATTTTAAATGACATCTTTTGCTTTTCAAATATAGTTCAAGAGCATGTGGAAGTTTGTTGGTTGAGCCAAATGACGACTTTGTTCACCATGAATGGTGTTCATGTAGCAGCTGCAACATTAGGTACACCTGCTATATATATATATATATATATATATATATATATATATATATACAAAACCACCATGATAACATGAGAATCTCATTTTATTCTGGATTAGTATTTGTACAAGTTACAATTTTTTTAGGACGTTATTGAAAAAAAAATATATATACAATGTGCATTGTATTTTTTTAAATATAAATATATATCTCATTTTTTTATGATTGTGGTTACCGATAAGTTACGCAATTTTGACAGTTGTGCCAAAATATTTACAGGTGTACCTAATGTTTTGCTTTTGCTCACTGATTCAATATGAACTCTACGTACATGCTAAAGGTTAAAATGCTTGAGGGGCAAAACAGGGTGAACAAATGAGCATAAGCTAGTTTAGCTGTTTCTATATGATGTCCATGTATTTTATTTCTGTTATGTATGTCTTATCATGACGGGACTTGCAGTGCAACGTCAAATTGTATTTTACAGAAAGCAGAGTTTATATGACTTTAATGTCTTTATATACACAAAGTGCCTTTAAATAAACAGTTTTGTAAAATGCTAAATGTTTTCTGTTTAATTTTTTTTTGTCTTAATGTTTGAACTGCATCGTTTACCTGGACTCAAACTGGGTTATGGTTTCAAATTTTCTTTATTAATCTTATCTTGGGGTTTCAAAACAGATTTAGAGGGTTGACTGGCTCAGAATTTCAGAACAGTTTCAAGTCTGGATTATGCATTTAAATTAATGTTTGCGTTAAAAAAAATAATTAGCATCCCTAATATGAAGGAGTTACACTTGTTAACTTTTGACTTTTTTTCTGGCCGTTTCATCACCATGCTCCTAACTCTCCCTCCCTCAGCCCCACACTGCTCATCCCACCCCCGCCTCCTCCCCCTCTCCGACCCTCATAAAAGACCCGCTTGTGCTCTGGTTTCTCTTGGTGGTCCACCAATGGCGAGCAGAAAGACTTTTAAAGCATCCAGCGGGACCTCAGGGGTCCTCGTCGGATCACTGACCCAGCAAGGGACCTCCCGCACTACCCCTGGAGCCCCTGGCCATCGCCTGGACTTCTTCGCTAACTCTGCCCTGATGACCCGCTGCAAGGATGCACGCATCAACGAGAAGATGGAGATGACGGACCTGAACAGTCGCCTAGCTGGTTTCCTGGAAAAGGTTCGCGTTCTGGAGCGGCAGAACAAGCGGCTGGCGGCCCAACTGGAGCGGAGCGGCGCCGTGGGGACCGGCCGGGCGGCGGATATTTTGCGGGCACAGCTGAAGGAGCTTAGGAGGCAGACTGATGAGCTCAGCGCCGACAAGAACCGCCTGGAGGTGGACACAAGTAGCATGAAGGTGGATATGGACACTCTTAAAAACAGGTGTGGACACAACTGTCTTTTATTCTTACATCGCTAGTTTAAATTTAGAGAAAAAAAAACTGAACTATATTCTAAAATGACTCTGCACAAACACATTGAAAATTCCCATTTAACAAACCTGACTGGACTGTCCCACTGCCATTGTCGAGGACTGAGTGGAGAACAACAATACAGCCCCCCTCAGAGCCCCCAATACTAGAAAAGGGAGCATAAAGCCTGCAGGTGTCCCACAGTCATGCTGACATTGGCATTGGGAAGCTTGTTTGTGGGTCCTCTCGAGAAATGTCATTGACCTCACAATTCGGGGTCCCAGGAAACTATGAGAACGCCAACCATTATTTTCATGCATGTGTCTAATTGCATGTTCAGTTTGCACAATGGCCTGGTATTCATTCTGGATCAGATCTGGAGTAAAACAGCTTTTGAACGTGATTTCAACGTGATTGTGATTTTTGCATTTTGTAGGTGTCTCAACACTTTTGAGCATACGCTGTAGGTGTCCCAACACTATTAAACATCAATGATTGCATGTTAGCATAAACAATGCACTTAAACATACTGGCTCACGTGTTCAGTTTTTTAGGACCCTGCAGGTGTCCAAATACTTTTGAACACATTATGTACAATGATAAATATGCTGTACAAAACATACGTTTAGTTTTATCCCATTTAAATCAATTTTTTCAAATTGTATCTGCTCAGGTTGCAAGAAGAGATGGACCTGCGACGAGATGCAGAGAACAATCTCAACGCCTTCAGACAGGTCATTACATATTTTATATGATGTCTAGTTATTAATTGTGTACAATTATATATGCCGTGTGCTTGTTGGTGGTGACACAGGATGTGGATGAAGCGACCCTCAATTGCATTCAACTGGAGAGGAAGGCAGAGGCCTTGCAGGATGAGATGAACTTCCTGAAGAAGATCCACGAGCAGGTAGGAAAGGCAGTAATAAGAATAACAAGTTTATCACAGGGAATAAGTTCCATAAATGAATTATATAAACCGCCAAACAATTGCCACGCTATCACAGAACTTACAACAATATGGGAAAAACTGTTAGATCCTCGGGGAATGCGGTATTAATTGTGGACCTTTTTTGCCTTTTCTTATTTAACATGCTCCATCATTTCCATTAGAGATAAGTGCAGCGTGGCATATTGAGGCACAATATGGAACATACACTACACTATACCGTAGTCACACTCATTCAGATCTGCTTGTGTATTTTAAAAGCTCATAAAAATATGATGCCTTAAATTCTTCCATATATTAGGGAGACATCTGAAGCTTTCTTGCTTCCTAGGAGCTACGTGAGCTGCAGGAGCAGATCCTGGCTCGGCAGGTGCGCGTGAATGTGAATCGGTCCGAACCAGACCTGCCCATGGTGATGAAGGACCTCCAGGTCCAGTATGAGAACATGGCCACCGTTACCATGAAGGACAAAGAGAAGTGGTACCTCTCCAAGGTCAGATAACATATGCACAAACACATCATATATATACTCAAGGGATATTGACGGGCTGTTTGCTTGCAGTTTGGCGACCTGACGGACACAGCCATTCGGAACACTCAGGCCTTGCGCCAGGCCAAGCGGGAGGTCAGTAGGTACCGATTCCAAGTCCACACGGTCACCTGCGACCTGGAACTCCTCCACAACACTGTGAGTAGCTACGTGACAAGCTCTCAAACAAAAAAGGAAAAAAAATAGTGTATGTGTAAATAGTGCAATGCAACATTTGAGCAAATATTTTCATTGTATACTGTATACTCCATCTTCTTAAAAAGCGTTATATTTGAGCACCAATTTGCAGAAATTGTTATTTCTTATGATAAAAATGTTGAAAATATTTGTCCAAAAGTGCAAAGGTCATGCAGGAAAATGCTGTATTTAACAAAAAGTAAGATGGCCCAAACTTTCCAGAACAAATCCCTGGAACATCAACTTGAGGAGATGGACAACCGCTTTTCCGCCGCGTCGTCCGCCTACCGGGAAACGGCGAGCAGCCTGGAGGAGGAGCGCCACGAACTGAAGGAGCAGATGGGCAAGCATCTGCGGGAGTACCGGGATCTCTTCCAAGTCAAGCTAGCTCTGGAAATGGAGATCGCCACCTACAGGAAGTTGCTGGAAGGACAGGAGAACAGGTAGGGAGAAGCGCCCAACAAACTTTTGTTTTGTTTGTCCATTTGCATGAAATTTTATTCATCACTGACATATAAATTTGCTTTCAGGTTTTTCAGTCCAGTCCTCTCCAACATGCAGTTTAAAGGTAATAATCTGTTTTCTTTTTGAATTCATCGCACCAAAATTGACCTTGTTGTCAATGTTAACCTTAATGCTCAAACACAAGTTTGGTGTGCACTCAAAAAAAGTTTTATCTATTGGCAGTCATTTTGCTTGTGTTTGTGGTAGGAGTGTCTCATCTCACTCCCCGAAAGACATAGGTCCACGTGAAGAGGAGCGTCCTTGTGCCGACTTTGGCACACAACCGATAGGAAGGTTCGTCTTGACGACGAAGTTGCACCTCTCATATTATTCCACTAGAGGACAGTGTGGCATCATTACAGTAAAATGGAAAGAATAAGAATTTCATTTTTAAACAATTTGCATTTTGTTTTCTTTTCAGGTTGTCAAGGATTCATCCACTCTACGCTAAAAAAATTCTCTTCCATTTGATTGTCCCCCCCATTATGTCCTATTAACCCATGTTCTTCCATCTTCCATTGCCACCAACAGAAAGACACCCTCTTGCATTAGCATTTTTAGTTGCTTGATTTAAAAAAAAAATGTTGACAAAACAGACTCATACGCCATCTAATGAGATGTAAGGGAATGAATCAAGATATGCGTTCATTTACTTGCTTATTTAAATACATGAGAAAAATACACCTCTCTTTTTGAAACTCAAGAGACTTTATTATTTGTTCTGAATGAAGTGTCGAGTGTGTGTAAATGTGTAGGTGTGTGTGTGTGTGTGTGTTTGTGTGGTGACATAACAGAGCATATTGTGGTGGTTAGCAGTTACCTTTTTTTGAGTGTCACCAGAGAGAAAAAGAAGAACAGTGGTAGACGACCACTAATGAGAGGCCTGCTCCGTCTGTAGCTGTCGCCATGGTTACGCCGTTTTATTTGACACTTCATGTGAAGACCCCCCCAACTCAAGCAAACCCACTCTCATGTGGATACTGAGGAGGTGTTTGGTGGCAGGTATGAATAGAAGATTATTATTCCTGTTGTATTTCATTGTGACGAGATAGTAAAGATTGTATAAAGGAAATAAAGTAAATAAGGATGCATGAGAGTAGAGTAAAGAATAAAAATGGATGTAGAATGTCGAGAGGAAGGGAAGAATGTATGAAGGAAGGTTGATGACAGGAAGAAAATATCATATTTTCTTGGGTGAAACCGCTTCATCTTCAATGTGTAAAAGAAAGTTAACCATCATTGACATCACGCAAAGAATAGGACACACTGTACTTGCGTGTATGTTCAGAGCACAGTCGCATGTTATGTCCAGCTCTTATCATAGGAATGAAGGCTCTCGGGGCAGGGATGGTGCTGAAGGAATTCCATCCTGATAAATAGTCCCCAGGTTTATCCAAACAGTTTAGTTCCCATAGGTCCCTGCAAGAAAGCGGACAAGAGGTGAACCAGGGGGCGAGGGTTGTCGGGGTGGCGTGTTTTGTAGCGTGAGGTGATGACAGACTGGTTTGTTGTCGGCGACACAAGTCACAACATTCCGAGACCGACATGGACGAGCAGGCAGGACTTTTTTCTCAACTTTTTTTCAATGATGAAATATTTTTTCAGCCAAGTACCCCTAAACTAGTGCAAAGCATTTGGGGGTTAAAAAAAAAAAAAAGTAAAACATGTCACCCATGTCTGATTTGTTAAACTTTAGAACCAATTCATTTGTACCGGTCCACAAAAGAAAAAAAAAAAAATCAACATGACAGGTAACGAGAGGATGTCGAATAGGGAAAAAACACAGGGCTGGCAAAATCGGTCATTGCAGAGGACACAAGGCTGAAAATCTGGACTGTCCCATTTAAACATGGTGTCTGCTTACCCAAACCAGGACCAGGCTAAAACTTTTAGCCTTTTAGCATTTAAGCTAAACATCGCAAATGCAATCTTGAGGAGCCCGAAACGTTGATTTGTTGGGTAATTTACAAAATACAGTGCTAGTAGCAACTAGCAAGCTAATGTTTATAACCAATGCTAAAATAATCATTCTACACATGAAAGTTGAGGCCACCTGAAACACAATGAGCTTGTTTAATCACATTTGTTGCACAAAATATTGCTCTCCCTCTGCTGTCTGGTCTTTCATTGAGCGCCTGTTTCGTTTCAGAATACCACCGGGATAAGTGAGTGTTGCTGTGGGATCAAGATGGATTGAGGCGAAAGACCTGTCAATGTTTTCCTTTTGTTGTTCTCAATCTGACGCACGCATAGCAAGGACGCACAATGGCGGCTTATCGCGGCACAAGTGCGATGGTAGCGGCGCACGTGGAGGATGCTGCTATTTTCAGAGCTGTGATGTGGAGTGAAGCAGACTGATGAGGGTCTGCACTCTGTCACTGACAAGACCACTGTCAAAGCGCACCGCCAACACAACCCCACGTCAAGACTATCACAATAAAACAAACACAAAAGCAAGTGTCACACATACAAACTGGCATTGTAATATTTAATTAAGTGAATTCATCTCAGCTCTTGAAATCCCAATTTTGTTTTACAGCAGTAGAATGACAATAAAGGCATTCTATTCTCTTCAATTCCCCTTACTTAGCCTTTTTCTATACCGTACTGCTTTTCTACACTCTGGCCTAAAGCTTATCCCAGCTTTGGCCTGGTCGCTAGGCAACCGCTCTCCTTCTCAGTCCCACCTAACTCCAATTCATAGTCTTAAATTGACATTGATTTAAAGCTGATTTTTCTAAATACAAAAGCCACTGCATTAAATTTGTGTAATGGCGTCAGAATTCAATTAATTTCTTGTGTGTTTGTTTTCTGGATCCAGCCCTGCTTAGTCCATATTTTGGGTCTCACACTTGTGATAGAAATCTTTACTTTTAATTTGAAAGTCCGACGGTCGGCTATTTCCGTTCCTCTACGTCTTTGTTGGCTTGACGCCGATGGTTTGTGAGGACCCGCGGGGACGGTGGAAAGCAGCATAGAGTAAGTGGACCAATTTTAGGCCGACATGAGCTGCCGCTTCTTCTTCTGCGCACTTTTTATAGATACAAACTTGATGGAGAATGCTGTTAAGTAAAAGGCGACAACTTCCTGCATTTATTTTTGTACTTTTTTTTTCTTTTTTAATCGCGGCTGAACTGCCTGAAATCAACTGCACTTTTGAATACTTGTCTTCCTTTTTTGTTGTTTGTAACTCGGGCGTGTGACATCCAGCATCACTTGTCACCTTGGTAACCAGCCTTCATTATCATTATCATCAACCTCCTTGCATCAGCATCTTCAAATCCCTCAGCAGCTTTGCACGTGCGCGTCCTTCGAGTTGACTTTAAATTTGGCGCTTCCCGATGCCGATTTAGTTTTGCGGGGAGGTTGATGTGTTGTCATCATCATCATCATCGCTGTCAAGATGCCCGTGAGACGCGGTCACGTCGCCCTCCAGAACACTTACCTTGATACCATCATCAGGAAATTCGACGAGCAAAGTAAGTCTCAACATTCCTAAACCTCTACAACCATATTGTGTTAAATACTCGGATACTAAACGTAGTTGTGTTTATTTTTATACACTTTAAATCCCTTCAATTTATTTTAGATTGCATGGATGAGAAAAAAACCAAATTTTTCAGCGTCAGAACTCAGAAAAGTAATAGGACATCTGATTAATATGAGACACTTTTTTTTTCTTGCTATCTGAATCATATTGAGAAATGGCAGCGTTTCAAAAAGAAAAAAAAAAAAACACCTTTAGATGTCCTTAATCAAATATCTCTAAATATGTGTCAGAGCTGAAAAAGTAATAGCTCACCTGAGTGAAATACTGAGAGATGACATTGCTGAAATGGCTTCAACTTTTTGAGTCAAATGTTTCAAAAGCATTAAGTGTCAAACCTGTGAAAAGTAATAGTGTACCTTGTGGAAAAAGTCACACATTTTGTTCTTGATTGTATCTGTATCTGTTTTGAAATGTCACCTCCATTCAAGTTCTGAGTGAAAATGGTAGTGGAACGAATGAACTGAGGACAAAATTACAGCCTGTCATAGAAATATAGATAATCACATCAGTGCAATCTGATTGGTTTGGGCGATACCATCACATCACTTTTCTGTTGCCGATGGAGTCTTCATTCTCCATTCAGGCAAATCAGATATTTCAAAAGGAATTAAAAAAAAAAAGTAATATAATGTATGAATCTGTCAAAAATGACACTGCTATTAAAAACTGAGAGATTGCCGAGATTCTAAAGAAATGTCAAAAATGTACAAACACAATCAAAATTTCTGATGTAGATGTGCTAATGCTAATTAATCACATACATGAACATCGAAGTTTGGAGCCCACTCACTTTTAAGCCTTTTAACTGCAGACTTCAATGAACATGACCCCACTGCCTTTGATTGCCATTACACTGTGCCTACCCACAATCCCCTTGTGACTACTCTGCTACATCACATGTTCCTCTGCTCCACATATTGGCACTTTGGAAACCCTCATTGTCACTTAGCAGTTGCTAAGCAGCACACTCACCTGCTGGGGACAGTGTATTCTACATTGAAACTAGAAAAGGTGGAACACACACACACACACATATATATATATATATATATATATATATATATATATATATATATATATATATATATGTATATATATTAGTGTAGAAAAGGTGAAAGTGAGAAAGCATTTGGCCTACACGACACTGAACACTAAGATGACTCAGGAATAAGCTGCAGTATTGAAACAGTACACATAAACACGTACATAAGCGGTGCCATTTCCATACAAGTCTCTCAGTGAGTGAGTGTCCAGCTGCTCCACTGTGGCCTCTCAGGAGTTATTGTGATGCTAAGCAGCCTGTAAAGCTCCACTTCATTATTTCCACTCCACGTGATTGTTGACTGTATTAATAGCTAGCAGCATAAATGGGGAGATCCAGGTCCGGGAAGTGAATCCTTGTCATAGTTTGGCTTTAGCCACAGGTGCTTTTACACAATGGTGGTGGGCAAACTTGTATACCTGCAATGCACCTGTGTAAAAAGTTTTTTTTTTTTAATAACTGGACCAGGATTAGTTCATGTTCAAATAATTGCTAGCCTTGCTTTTATGACCCCCAGACTCGCACACCTTCACAAACTATTATTTTTTGGGGGGTAAAGATGAGTTGTTTTCTTCTATATAAAATATTAAATGTTCAACAATTACTGTATATAGATGATTCATGTCCCATTAGTAATTTACCCTTGCCCAATGAAAAACGAAAACATAAGTTTCACATAAAAATATTGAGGAAATCCATCACAGTCAAAATTGGATCGATTTAAACATATTCAATTGGTGTAACCTGATTTTTTTTTAAATGCTATTCTGAAGCATTGTTCAAGGCTAAATATGATTTTATTTCCTGCAGACTGAAAACACTGGACTTTAGAGTCAAGAGCTTTAAAACTCTTTTTAACTCAGGGGACACATGGAGCATGTGGCCTGGTCCTCACAAATAGCAACAGTCAACTGTAAATATATAGATGAAAAATCATTTGAGAAAATGATATAGATAAATAAAGTAAAACAACTTCCTTTTGGGTTGCTTACATATCACAATGGCACTTTTTCTTAAATTGCATGACATGTTTGGAAATCTTTTTTCTTACAACTGATCAAATATAAAAGAATAATTATAACTAGAACTTAGAATAAGATTAGCAAAGAATAAATAAACAAACAAAGAAATTCATCCCAAATATTCAGTGGAAGAAAAATACCCCCATAATACCCTCTTCTTTTCAAGGAGTACAGTGAAGTGCAAAGAAAATTAAACCGAATAAAATGGCACCGCTGCTATTGAAGCTCGGCACGGCTAATGCTAAATCTTGACATGTGGTCCCGCCAGATCGCAAATTCGTGATCGCCAATGCCCAGATGAAGAACTGTGGTATCATCTACTGCAATGAGGCCTTCTGCCAGATGTTTGGCTTCACGCGGGCCGAGATCATGCAGCAGCCATGCACTTGCCAGTTCTTGGTGGGGCCCGGCACCATGAAAACTGCCCTGGCGCAGCTAGCTCAGGCCCTGCTTGGCTCTGAGGAACGTAAGGTGGAGATCCTCTACTATGCCAAAGAAGGTATCAGAAAATGTATCAATCCACTCTGCATATAACTGCATTCTTTTTAATTCATTTACTGGCAGCCCAGTAGAAATGCATCTTTGACGGCCTTAGCCGTCAATGGCAGTGAATGAGTTCATGGGTTTATCTTTTCGGACATTTGCTTCCCCTGTCTGTGGATCTTGATAGGAGTTGGGACAGGGTACGTTTGATAACATTTCGCAATTAAATGACAGGCACCTGCAGGCCGTGCATGGTGGACATCGTTCCAGTTAAGAACGAAGAAGGCGTGGTCATCATGTTCATCTTGGACTTCCAGGAGCTCGTGGACCCGACGCTCAAGAAGTCTGGATTCCGCCAGCGAGTTAGTCAAGGCTGGCTCTACTGTGAGCAAAGAAAAGATACAAATGCTTTGACTCATGCATGGTCACGGAATGATATAGCTCATATCTCAAGGCGCCATGTCATATTTTTTTGGTCCTTGTTTTTTTTTCTATTACTTTATAGTTTATTTATTTTTATCACAGTTTCTTGATTTTGTCACCATTACCATGTTTTTTTTTCACTTTCTAGCTACTTTTGCTTATTTTTTTCACATTTCTTATTATTGTTTACGATTATTCATCATCATTATCATTTTTGCTTCATTATTCATCATTCTCAAGAAGATTCTTTATAGGTTTTTTTGTTTGTTCTTTTTGTTTGTTCGTTTTACCTTTTGAGACCCGGCCAATTCATGCATTTTGTCGTAGTCGCCATTTTGTCTCATCAGCGTTAATTGCATCCCAATGCCAAGATGTTCTCCATTGAGCACAGTAAGACTTTGTAGGGTATCTGAATCAAAGACACACACCGGGGGTCTTCAAATTGCGACTCCCGCCAATCACATTTTTGTGGCCCGAAGCCATATGAAATTAGGACATGGTCCCCAGTTTTTCCTAAAAAAAATCAAATGAAAAGGTTTGATGGTGGACATTGTTAGAAGTGTAAAAAAATAACTACATTATAAAGACAATGTGTTGTTGCTTGCTTGCTTGATTGATTTGAAGTATTTTTCTGTATGCGGCCCTCATAGTAAAAAAGTTTTAGTCAGCCTTTATGTAGACCAAATACAGTTGTCCACTACAGTGGACACAAATAAATAAGCCGGCTGTCTCAGGAGGTGTTTTCCTCAATTTTTGCCTTGTTTTTGTTGCTTTCTAACCGATTTCTCAAATGTTCGTTGCCCTGAACGTAATTGCAAAGTTTCTCTCGCAGGTCAAAATCGCAGACTGAAAATGCGGCTGCCAGTGTTGCGCTCCATGCGGCGGCAGTCGCTCGCCAAAGATCAGTTTGAGGGTGTCGTGGTGGATTTCTTGCAGGTAGGAGAATTTCCTATAATATTAAAATACTGTGAACATTCAGAGGCAGCAGTCTGCTCACGTGAAATTCCGTTTGAAATTGCCGTTAAACAGCTGCGGGGAACTGTTTAAAGGGGAAAAAGCCATCCGAGAGATAAATGAAAAACAAATGAACCGCTTGCTCGTGTTTGGACATTTCTGCTGTGTTCCTTGAGGGATGTCACTTCCTGACAGGATCCATGAGCGACCAATTCGGAAACACACTCTGTCACGTCAAACACACGCGCACCCACGCACCTACAGTCACACACACACTCACACACGCACACACACACATACACTTCTTTTTTACTTGATGCTCACTAGTATTACAATTTTTTTTGTTTTAAAATGATACGTTCACCTGTGCCCCTATCACAGGATTGTATTTGTATTGAGAATAATTTTAAAATGAAAAAAATGCCACAATCAGCTGAGCTTGCATATGTTAAAAATAGGACTTTTATGTTATAAGCGTTCAAAGAATGAACTCAGTTCTATTTACTTCCTCTGACAGCTGAACTGTGCTAACTTTGCACAAAAACAAAGATGAACTTTTGTGTAGATTTGTTTTAAAAAGTAGCTTGATGGCTCATTTTTGTCCTTTTATGTCAATGTATTAAATCGATACCTAAATAACCGGGACGTGTTATTCACTGCTCCACGAGCTGCCTACTTTATAAAACAAATCTACACAAACGTTCATCTTTCTATTTGTGCAAAGTTAGCATTTCAATTTATTAATTCAATACTTAAGTATCTAGGATTGATTGTCTGGACTCTTAAAAAACGTGAAAACACCTCCCTGGCAGTAAAACAATATCTAAAAATGATCCAAATTGTTTTATTTATTTTTTAAAATATTTTTCATGTATACAAAAAATGTACAACACCTTTTACATGTTTAGTTCGTTGTATGTTTTCAACCAAGTAGCCTAACATCTTTAAATGTTCTTTGTGTTGTTTGTTTGTTTGTTCTTTTCTTAAGCCCAACAGTGACGAAGTTCCCCTGAAGGATTTCCGCATCCCGTCTAAGGAGAGCTGCATACTGTCTGAGACGGAGGCCCTGATCGAACAAGACCTGGATCCTCCCTCGCCTGCCGCCCAGCCTTCCGCCAAGCGCCGCTCCCTGCTGATGGACCGTCTGGACCCGGGCCTGCCGTTACCCCGGGGGACCTTATCTCGAAGCAACTCACGAGAAAGTGTCCGCAGCCTGCGGCGCGCCTCGTCTCTGGACGACATTGAGGGGATGAAAGCGGAATGGAGCGCTCGCCCCAGAGAAACCCGAACTAATAGCAGTAAGTCTTGGAAAAGACTTTAAAAAAAGTGCCCGCACAGAGACAGTCAAAAGAAATAAAAAATCACAACAAACGAAGATAATGTTTATACTACAATACACAGATGCGATACAGTTGGAGACCAAACATGTTTTGTTTCGCGCAGATCTCAAACCGAGCGGTGCCAGCTCCACCTCGGACTCGGACCTGATGAGGTATCGGGCCATCGGGCGCATCCCGCAGGTGACGCTCAACTTCGGCTCGGACCGGGTCAGACCGCCCTCGCCCGGGGAGATCGAAATCATTGCGCCCAGCAAAGTCAAAGACAGAACGCAGAACGTCACTGAGAAGGTTACGCAGGTAACACAGGTGAGATATGAAGTCATTATTACCTCTGCCAGGGAGGTGACGATTGGACGTTTGCCTGATGGCATAAATAATATTTGAATGTCTTTGAAAAACTAAAAAAAAAAAAAAAAAAATCATTTTAAAAAAATGAGCTATGAACCTACCCAATGAGAGATTTTATTTGTCCCTATTAAGACTTCCATATTGCTTTCCAATCTTATCTTTGTGTGAACATTGCACCAAATTATAATCCCACATCTGTAATATCATATCGAATTTTAGTCCAGAACTGATCCAGGTTTTGCAGTGTAAACGCAAGATATGGAAGTCCACACAGTCACTCTAAGGCACAGTATTATTACTTATTTTAATATACTGTATATTTTTTTTAATATATATTTTTTTAAATGTTTTAAATGCTGATATTAATTAAGTACAATGGTACTTGCTTATTTAGGGTTATTAAGTACTAAAGTAATCCATTACCTTAGGCAATTAAGTACAGTACAGTAATCAATTACTTTGGGTAATTTAAGTGTGAGAAATTTAAGTGGTTGATTACCTAGGCACTAAAATAGTTGATTACTTTAGGTACCAAAGTAATTGATTTACTTCTGATTCGTGAGTATCTTTGAGCCAAACGTCTGAAAACAAAAATGAAAATAACAATAACACTGAAAAATGTAAATATAGATCATATCTTATTAGGATCATAATAATTGTTATTTGAGCTACGAACATCAAATCACATTTTATTCCATATCTGCTCCAGTTTGAGCCTTTAGCAACAATGTAAACACAAAAAGTAAAACTACACAGAAAATAGTCAGACGCTAAAAATCTGAGCCATATGCCATCAAATTACAGTTTTTTTAAAATGTAGGACATTATTATAGTCGGAAGTTATTATATTATCTTTCAGTTTGAAATGTGATTTTCTTTCTTTTGCAACTCACAACCTGTGGCTTATTAGCAGTTCACAGGAGGATATTTTGAGGCCCTCTACTTGACATTTAATGGTAGTGCAGCCGCCACATGTTTTGGACAGGTGATTGCTCTGGATATTTTATTTTAGATTTTTAATCACTTATAAGATACACAGTACAGGCTTGTGACAGCTTTTAATCATATTTTTGTTCTTATAACCTAAAGTGCAATATAAGACAAGATAACATTGATTATTTTCTCTTTGCAAAACCATATCAAACCGAGCTTTACTCCAGATCTGACCACATTGATTAACATCAGTGTAAACAAATCATAAACAACATCAAACAAATCCCATGGAAAACAGTCAGACACAGCTTTGTGATATTTCATCATTTTGATATTTTTTGGGTGTTTTTTTTGGAGCTACTTATGACAAGTTGGTCTCTTTGAATGAGGTTTGAGCTGTTTCTACCGTTTAAGGTCCTACATTCAGGAATTCGGCCGAGGACAAACGTTCAAACCTTGGCAGGGATCGTTTGAGTCTTCTCACTATATCATTTATCTTTTAGCTGGAGGTGAAAGTGACATTTATTTTTCTGCGTTCTGCTACTCCGCAATCGACTGTGAGAACTCAAACTTCCTTTTTCCTCTCTACGCGTGTGTAGATGCGTGCGCGTGTGCACTCGTGTGTGTCTGCGCGACAGGTTGGGGTCATGGAGTATCAACGCTCTCACGCAATCACAACTGTATATGCGCCCACACGCTAGTATGTCTAAAAATGGAGGGGCCGCCTCAGGCTTCTCGGCAGGGGCGCGAGATGATGTGCGGGGAGAAATAATCTCACCTGAGGTGTGACATGTGTCTTCACGCCGTGCGCGCTGTGTCGCCTCCACAGCGCTACCGTGTCAAAACCACCTCGACACAAGAAAGCTCTTGTAATATCAAGCCGTGTGCCCGTAAAATAGAAAGATATTTTTAGCGCGGACCTTGTTGGACATTCGGTGTCATAAAAGCATGTCTGGGCCTAGTTTATTTGTCAGTTTGGCTTGGTTGACTTTTGTTTACCGGTCATTTTGGATATGTTGCCCCCACTAGCTAAACTGACTCTGTCACCTTGCGGTGGGTCACATTTCCTTTTGACTTTGTGGCTTTCTTGTTTACATGCCGGTTTGGATTTTGTTGGTTTGGTTTTATTTGTTGTTTTAGACTTTGTTGGTCTGTTTATTTCCCGATTTGACTATGTGAGGCTCAGTATAACCATTGTGCGCACACTTTGCAAACTATATACATTGCATTTTTTCCCCTAATTTGTAAATGCTTTAAAAGCGTAATAATTCTTTTTTTATGAATTTTTTCTTTCGTCCACTCAAATTATTCAGTGGCATCAGTTCTATCAACACATATGTAGCGTAAATTTATCAACACCCACAAGTAGTTTGCGACGTGATGAATTACTAACACATAGCCTTTAACTGCTCTCTACCGCCACCTACTGCCTTGAGGTAAAACACAAGTCAACAAAGAATTTTGTTTGCTGACAAAGATTGACCGGCGCTCAAAGAAATGTTGCAAAAATTGCAGGAAAATCAATATAATAAATCCTATTAAAATGCATCTTAAAAATGGTAATTTTAATGTTTTATATGGTCCAAAATTTGGACTGGTTATTTTTGTCCACAAAATCTTGCACTTTCAGCTGCAATCACATAGAAATGTCAGAATTGTTGCATTTTGAAATTTTACATGCATTCAACATAATACAATTGATTCCTGCCTCAAAAAATGTGATATTTTTACCTGAAACTTATCAGCCAATTGAAGAGTGGGAATCCCGAAGTAGGCGAAACGGAAGTGAAGAGAATATTGAGTGATAATCAAGTTGTACTTATTCACTCTAATTTGAAGGCGTTTTTGATTGGATTGATCTGCAAAAATGATCATTCTTGGCTTTGCTTACCCCTATGTAGCGTGTGCTGTCCGCGTGCGCCCGTCAAGCAACGTTGCTTGGCCGGCTGACTGGTTGTCAATGAGTGACCTTGGCCTCTTGAGCTAATGGATGTGGAGGACAGCGTTTACACTACATGAATACACCTTGCAGGCCCACAGCACCGCCCCAAACGCAGCCCGCGTCACAGCCAGAATGGCGTTAAATTGCCTTCACGTTGGTTATTGTTGGGTTACGCCATAAAAATTCCCGGCTGCTTAATTGAGTTTCGATTGGCATCTTGCAAAAGCGAAATGAAGGTTGCCATTGATCCTCGCTGCCATCGATTGGTCCGCATAGCGTGATCGAGCAGGAAAGCCTAGATGTGTGCGTATGTGCGCGTGTGTGCGCGCATGTGTGTATGTGGCACCCCCTGGCTTCCACAGCGGCGATGTGAGAATTTTATTTGTAAGTGCCAATAATTTCCCTTCATTCAAATTCAAATTATAAATGGCAACACTGCTTATTATTATGACATTATTATCACATATTTTGGCACTGAATACATTTGATGGTGTTTTCTAATGACCGTGTAGACCAACACATTGCATTTGAAATAGTGTTCCTCTTGTGGCCCCAAATATTATGGTCGGTATATATGTTACATCATTTTGACCGTTGATCAAAAGAATTTGTGGAATGAGGACCTAATGAAGTGACTGTTAAATGTCATGATGTCATCAAATGTAACTCCCAGTTGTTTTGTCTTTCTTTCTTTCTTTCTTTCTTTCTTTCTTTCTTTCTTTCTTTCTTTCTTTTTTCTTTCTTTCTTTCTTTCTTTCTTTCTTTCTTTCTTTTTTTCTTTCTTTCTTTCTTTCTTTCTTTCTTTCTTTCTTTCTTTTTACAAGCAAATTAAGTTTTCTTTTTTCCCAAATTCAAATGTTCACGGTGGATTCTGTGTACTGTAAAAACAGTTATGATTAAAAATAATTATGTTTTGGGTAAAAAAAAACAAACAAAAAAGGACCAACCCAATACTGGTGACAATATGGCCCAGTTTTCTGGGTTGTTTTGCACAAAACAACCTAAAAAATTTGCAATTTTGTACCAGTCTACTTTAGAAATGAGGTTGTCTGTATAAAACAACCTCAAAAACGGCGTCAAATTAACCCAAATAATTTTTCTGTCCTTTTTTGACCCATATTTGGGATATTTTGGACCCAACTGTTTTTAGAACGTGTCCCTAGTTATTTCTACATACAAAGTCAGCTCAAAAATATGTTCTATTTGCCCACATTTGTTTAAACAGAATATTCTTATTTATATAATATTTGTGGAAAACGAATTAAGCAACAAAATCCTCTCATTTTGATCCGTCTCGGGGAATGGCAATTTTGCCACTTACAGTCGATTGAAAATGACATCACATTTGCTAAGGGCTCTGGAAATGATCAATCGGAGCTCAGGTCAGGCTTAGGTCATTTGAAATTGTCAGGGAAATCTCTCAAAGAAGACTAGGACAAGCCGAGCTGCTAAGCAGCAAAAAGAGTAACTCATTTGAAATTCATAAGCTGAACTGTGATGGTCATTACCATTATAAAGCCCCGAGCATGTGATAGTATTTTCAAAGTCCGCATGTTGGCAAATAAAGTCTTGTGTAACTGACAAATCTAAAACTGTGGACAAAAATGTCGAATTTGAGATTAATTCCAACAATACACTCCTTGGGGTCTCTAATTAAATCCAATTAAATTGTATGAAAATAAGAAAAGATCATTTCGTCTTACCCTTAACGCTTGCAATGTGCAGTTGAAGTGACTTGGGGTGTTCCTTTTGTATTACGTTGAATGCAACAAAATAAGTGTTTAGCAATTCAAGATTTTGAACTTGTTTTTGTGGCCAAATTCTTTTGAAATATCTGTAACATTCATGATAAAATAGCAATAAATTCTCTTGGCACAAGTCACATCAAATAAACAAATACAAATAAACTGTGTGACACAAACACATTGCTGACTACTACATATCATTTTGAAGGGAATTAAGTGTAGAATAAGAATATATGAACAATTCAATTCACATTATTTTTTTATTTACACGAGAGCCCATTCCCAAGTGATAAAAAGGGATGGATTTTGCTGCTTAACTCACAGTCTACAAATGCATTATTAATCAGAATAGTGTGTTTAGGCTAGTAGGAGCTCATTAAAAGTTTTATTAAAAAAAAAAATCTATTGATTTCCCTTTTAAAATGGAGTTTCAGTTTTATTGTTTAAATTCCCACATTTAACTTTGCTACCAACAGTTATTGTCACGTCCATTCTTGTGATGTCATAATGTCACATGGAGACCATTTTTAATGTCTGGGCTGGGCTTAATGTCGGGGTTAGAGAGGGACGGAGGGAAAGCGAGGGGGTAGGAATGTAGTCGAGGGAGCCATGCAGATGGACGGACAGAGCTTGCCGTCTCTTTTTCTGTCTGGTTAGCATGAAGTGTTCTTCAGCATGAGCTTCAAGCAGAAACTCCAGCCTGTGAGTACTTTTATTTTTCTTCTAAATGCACACACACCTCATATATTTACGGTGAAAGTGTTCTGCGGATGCTCCTCTTTTTTATGTAGAGTTAACAGGTGAGAAACAGGAAGTCAGGAAGCACGCGCTCATACTTATTTTTTATTCATTTTTTCACTGGTTTGTCTTGTTGACTTTGTTGATGTAGTGTTGCTTGCACAAACTGATATTTTTGTTGTTGGCTTTGCTTAGCCAAATGGATATTTTTGGCACTGTTGCCCCTAAGTTGAAGTTGTCACTTAGGTCTTGTTATTTTGGATTTGTTGTTTTGATAGACATTTCTTACTTCCCTTGCAATTGCTTCCTGGCCTAAATTGTCTTTTTTTATTATTATTATTATGTTTGTTTGCCCTAAAATTCCTTACCTTTTTTTGTTTACCCCAATTCCCATACTCCCCCCGACCCCCCTCCCAAAAAAAAAAAAAATATATATATATATATATATATATATATATATATATATATATATATATATATATATATATATATATATATATATATATATATATATATATATATATATATATATATATATATATATATATATATATATATTTATATATATATTTATAAAACTTATTGATTTTATATCATTTTGGCTTTGTCGCTCGACAATTTGCTTCAACCAGTTTGTCATCTATCAATGCTGTCATCTTCATTTCATGCTAACACAAGAGCCCATGCAGGCATGAACTGGTGCCACTTTAATTATAACAAGCTTGTAGGTTGCATGCGACAAGCTGACTTGGGTGCTCATTACAAAACAGAGCGAACGCATCAATAACTTGTTGGATGAATCAACCTTGCGTTTACACTCTCGTTAGCATGTCTCAGGTCACGGCGGCCCCTGTCAGCTCGCCGAGCATCTCTAGCTTGTCACTTTCCTGTTGGTGACCCCTCGCTGACCTATTTTGATTCGATCCCAAGTATAGTCAAGCTTTGAATGCGCTGTCCATTTTATAATGTGTGTGTCTTTTCTTTTTGAAGTTGGTTATTTTCAGCTAGGAGCTGGGCCAGTGGAAACAGAACATTAATACACTTCTTGTGGTTCCTGGGGGAGAATTCACTGGTTATGTGTGTCAGAGGCAGCAGTTGAACTTCATCATGGTTGCCATCATGCAAAGTACAATACAAATTAGCCCAGCCGAGGCATGAAAAGTATCAGATTCATGCAGCAACACTGCAAAGTGCTAAATGTGATGTACTTATTTAAATTGTTGTTTTGGTGGTTTTTGCCCATGTTGAGTCCTGGTTTTGGCTTTGTTGACACTGCAAATTTTCATTTTTGCCAAATCTGCCAGACAGCGACAGGGGAGCTGCCAGGATAATGTACAGTATGTGGATGAATCCAGTGCATGAGCAAAAGATTTTAGAAGTAGCTCACGAGGGCTGATAATAAAGTGTGACGTCTTTTCATAAAACCAGGCTCATGTTAGAGGCAACTTTTAGTTATTGATGAAAATAAGAATTTTAAGGATTTCTACATACACAACTTCCTGAAGGTCTCAACTTTTATTTCGCTACTTCTTGCCTCTTCTATTGCGCCTTCAGTGCACCGAATTTTTTTTTTTTCAAAGGACTGTCACCTCACAGGAGCGCATAATGAACTGCAGCACTCCCACGCTCAATGCTAACATGGAGTCTGAAGCAATCTAACTATGGAGGACCAACTGTGCCAAAATTCAATAAATATACCATTCAGTTATTAAATAAAAGTGCCATTAAATAATTAAACATGTAATTAATTAATGAATTTAAAGTGTCACTAATTATATAAATGTTTCATTGATTAAATAAAACATTTGACTAATTAATTAAACATTTAATTCAAGACATTTTTAATTACTTGATAAAATATCTAATATTTAATTCATGACATTTTAATTAATGTAACATTTCTGTAATTAATGACACACTGAATCGTGCATTTAGTTTATCGCTCGTCGAAGTTTGACGGGCGGGTCCTAACACCTGATTGTTTACCCTGCTCTGTCTTGACTTAAAGAGCAGGGTAGCCAATCGGGAGCTGAAACTTATTAAATGAATGTTACTGACCTGTTTGAGACAGATTTCTGTACATTTGAATGAATTTCAGGGTCCTTTAGGCTATAGCTACCCTGTGCATGAATCCAGCCGGTTCAGCTCATCACTCCACCGCCTGGCGATCAATCGATATCAGCACTTATTGTCTGTCCGGATCAAAATTGGGTCACATGCTCGGGACAGAAGCAGGTGAAAAGCGCTCCTGTTTTTAACAGGAGTCAATTTGACTCCGTTTAGCAGTGAGTGCATGCACACGTTGGAGGGAGGTTATAACTTGAAATGATGCAGGAGGAAAGAGGAGATAGAGGAAAGCAGAGTCTTTGGAGAAGCTTGTTCTTGTGCTGTTGTGGTGGACAGAAGGATGCCAGGGTGCAGATGGAGACTCTGGTTGTCATACCGGTCAGTACGATCCTAAATCTTCAAAGTGGCTTTGTTTTTGTGTTTGGTTTGCTTCTTTGAGTCGTTGGAATTACACAAGTTCTCCACTATAAAAGAGACCAATTGTGTGTAGTTTTTTTTAATTGAGGTATGACGGTAATATGATTAAATACGATAAGGTAGGGCAGTTCCTAGTATGTTTTTTAACATTTGTTAGTAATGAAAATACATTTTTGCAAATACTATTATCATCCAATTATGTAGTTTTTTGTGTATTTTTGGTAATTTGGGGATTTTTATTATAATTTTGCGCACAATTCAAAATTCAAGATCTAATTACATTCTAGTTACATTCTATACTTTATAATAATATTGATATTGAATAATGATAATCTTGATTTTATAGATATCGGTATAGATATATAGAGAGATGAATAATAGTTTTTGGTTTAATTTATTTTGATTTATTGATTTATTTTTTCATATTATTTTGTACATTTTTGGTAGTGTTGGTCATTTGGGAATTTCTCTTGTTTATTATATTTGTATGTTTTTAATTTTTATTCCCATTTTTTTTAATCCCTATTTAGTATGAAATACCAATACCAAATACCAAAACCATATTTGTAACCCAATTCATAATACTTTAAAAAAGCAATTTCTACGTACAGTGCACTCCATGCAACAAACATGCAACAGTAAATTAACTCAAATCAAATCAAGCAACTACAAAAATAAATGAATACAGATAATGTAAACTCAAAATAAAAACAAAACTACATACAATACAAGAGCAAATCAGAGTCACACAATGAGTCAAATGTCAAAGAAATTACATGGCTCTTTTGGAAAGCTTTATTGTATTTTTTTATCCAGTTGTACCTACTAAAGTGTCGAGTGGGCGTTTTTGGGCGTCAATGAGTGTCCCCCCTGCCGGTCAGGTGCTGTCGCTGGGCGCCGACGTGCTTCCCGAGTACAAGCTGCAGGCCCCGCGCATCCACCGCTGGACCATCCTGCACTACAGCCCCTTCAAGGCCATGTGGGACTGGCTCATCCTGCTGCTGGTCATCTACACGGCCATCTTCACGCCCTACTCGGCCGCCTTTCTCCTCAACGAGGTGGAGGAGGACCGGAGGCGGACGTGCGGCTACACCTGCAATCCTCTCAACGTGGTGGACCTCGTGGTGGACGTCATGTTCATCGTGGACATCCTCATCAACTTCCGGACCACCTACGTCAACCACAACGACGAAGTGGTCAGCCACCCGGGTCGCATCGCGCAGCACTACTTCAAGGGCTGGTTCCTTATTGACATCGTGGCCGCCATACCCTTTGACCTGCTTATCTTCCGATCCGGATCTGAGGAGGTATGGAATCAAATTTGAGTTTTTGTCTTTTTTTTTTTTTTACTTGACTTGAATAGTTTAACTCAATTAACCATCAGTTTGCCAGAAAATGCGGCTTCAAGCTATAGTTATACAATATCTACTGTAAATTCCAATCCATGTAGATGTTTACAGTCAATCTTTATAATAAAATAATATAAAAAATATATGCAGTATTAATGAACTAACAACATAAATGGATTGGTTCTTGATAATTGCGGTGTCATAACATTTTAGCCATCAGCTATTTGAACACAAATGGGGTATCAACACACGTAGACTGACATTATAGTAATATTTATTGGCATGCTGTATATACTTTACATTATTGCCACGCCATGAAGAGGTTTACTAAAATAAACAAACCAAACAAAAAAGCAGAGAAATACACAATATGTATTTAAAACAACAACAAAACTTCATCTTCTGCTGGATTGAATGCTAACACACAATTCAAAATGCCATAGATGCTGTTAAATCGTTTTAGTAAACAAATATGTGGACACAAATGGTTTATCAACACATGTCGAAGCACAATTTAACATTCGCTATCGGCCTATCTTCTTTGAAAAATTGGCTGCACCTTATTTCTATGGTTGTATTATTCCGCCCCCGGTGGTCTGTTTGTAATCATTGCACATTGCAAAAAAAAAAGATAAAATGCTTCAGTGCGTCTACTGCAAAGTAGATCAAAATAGCATTCTGTAACAGCAAAGTCCACGATCACCTCTACGAGTTATCAAACGCAAATTATTTAACAATAGCTTTACTGAACAAACAATAGAAAAATGAAAAACGTAATAATAAGCTTCAACAGCTATCACTTAAACTCAGCAAAACACAAGCAGACTTACTTACCTATACTCTCAATGACTGAGAGTACCATCATTGGCCAGGTCAAGGCCCGCCTTTTAAAGCCACACACATTCAAAGTCACAGACTTTGAAAGAAGATTTTGTATTTTCGTCGGCAGCCGCAGACGACCACGCTGATCGGGCTGCTGAAAACGGCGCGTCTCCTGCGGTTGGTGCGCGTGGCCCGCAAGCTGGACCGCTACTCGGAGTACGGCGCCGCCGTGCTCTTCCTGCTCATGTGCACCTTCGCCCTGATCGCTCACTGGCTGGCGTGCATCTGGTACGCCATCGGCAACGTGGAGCGCACCAGCTCGGCCCGCGTGGGCGTGATGAAGATCGGCTGGCTGGACAACCTGGCCGAGCAGATCGGCAAGCAGTACAACGACAGCGACGCCGCCTCGGGGCCGTCCATCAAGGACAAGTACGTGACGGCGCTCTACTTCACCTTCAGCAGCCTCACCAGCGTCGGCTTCGGAAACGTCTCGCCCAACACGAACCCGGAAAAGATCTTCTCCATCTGCGTCATGCTCATTGGATGTGAGTCCCTTTGGGTTTACTTGCTCAAACTTGCTTTTATTTTTGCTCTAATTAGAATATATATTATTTTTTACATTACGTTTTTTGCTGTATAGCAGATCAATTTTTTTGTTCTATTTTGTTTTATTTTTCCAGCTGTTATTTGTTTGTTTTTCATTTCTGAACGTTATTTATTTTGTCATTTATTTTTGCATTTTTATATTATTTTATTTATGTTTTTCAGTTATTTTATTATTTTCAATTTTAGTTTAGTTTTTTGTTATTTATTTTTTTCTTTAGCCTTTTCTTTTCTTTGTCATTTCTGATTTTGGTGTCTTGAATTTATCCCGTCTCATTTTTTTCACATTCACATTTTCTTATTTTCTTATTTTTTCATGTTTGGTTTAGCTTTTGCTAATTTATTAATTACATTTGACTTTATTTTTACATTTTTACATTTTCTGTATATTGGCTCTTGCTTTGATTTTTGGCTAAAGTTTTATTTTGATTTTTTTTCTCATTACAGCTTTGATGTACAGTGGACCCCCACTTTACAATCCATTGATTCACCTATTCATCGATTTTTTTTTTTTTTTATTCCAATAATTAAAAATAATTTTTCACATTAAAGACCGAAGTTTAGCGGATACTAAAATGAGACTACGACTGTCAAGGGTGAAATTTAAAATTTTGCTGTGTAAAATGTAATTTTGCTTTTCCCCTTGGCGCAGCTCTGATGTACGCCAGCATCTTTGGCAACGTTTCGGCCATCATCCAGCGGCTGTACTCGGGCACGGCGCGCTACCACACGCAGATGCTTCGTGTCAAAGAGTTCATCCGCTTCCATCAAATCCCTGGCGGATTACGACAGCGTCTGGAGGAGTACTTCCAGCACGCCTGGTCCTACACCAACGGCATCGACATGAACGCTGTGAGCATGCCAACACTCTCGTCAAACTTGACTTGAGTCTCTTTTTTCATTTTACATACTGATGGTAAAGTTCTGGCTGTAAAATCCCGCTTTTGAAAGGCGCATCTTTTGTTTCCCGCCAGGTGTTGAAGGGCTTCCCTGAGTGCCTGCAAGCGGACATCTGCCTGCACCTGAACCGCACGCTGATGCAGCAGTGCAAAGCGTTCCGGGGCGCCAACAAAGGCTGCCTGCGAGCCCTGGCCATCCGCTTTAAGACCACCCACGCCCCGCCCGGCGACACCCTGGTGCACAGCGGCGACATTCTCACCGCGCTTTATTTCATCTCCAGCGGCTCCATCGAGATCCTGCGCGACGACATGGTGGTGGCCATACTGGGTGAGGCCCACGTCTGCTTCCTTTTGCTTGGACTTTTGTCAGAGTTTTCAATGAGAAAGACTGCGGAAGAGAACACAAACTGAGTCAAGATGTCTTTTGGGAAAGGAAGACCAAACCAAACTGCAGACAACTTGACAACGTTTGTGACTCTGGAATTTGACTTCAGGCTGTTTACTTATCTCCACACCTGATCAGAGAACTTCCTTTGTAGGCCATGTGTTTTGTCCTATCCCTTGATCTTTACATCAAAGGATTTTAACATCAACAAAAGACACTAGGAAGCTGAAATTTCACCCAAATATTGACAGCTTGGTACAGCCGCTTAGTTTTCACACTATCAGAAGCGTACCATCCCTTGGCCAATACACGGTTAGAATGATGTGGTAGAAAATACCCAAATTTAAATTTCAAATGATTTTTTTCCTGTTTTTTAATCCCACAAGGGGAAAGTCATTCTTCCATTCATTTTCCAAACTGCTAAATCTCACTAAGATCAGTGAAAAAAATCCGCTCAGTTAATGGAAATTAAATTAAATTGATTGAAATCTATTTTTTATGCCTTTTCTTCAAAGCACCCACACACGCATGTACACACACACGCACACACACGCGCTGCTACCGTGTCGCCTCGCCAGGGGTGTTTGGGCACAGTTCCATTTAATTGTTCCATTCGGCAGCACCATTGATCACCGATAGCGCTCCAGCTTGGGTCTTTCCTTTTCCAGCAGAACATCAACCGCGGTGTTTTTGTTTTGTTTGGGCTCAAATTCCCTCGATTTGCGCAATTCCAGGAAAGAACGACATCTTCGGCGAGTCGGTCAGCATGTACGGCAGGCCCGGCAAGTCCAGCGCCGACGTTCGAGCTCTGACGTACTGCGACCTGCACAAGATCCAGAGGGACGACCTGATGGAGGTTCTGGACATGTACCCCGACTTTGCCGACACCTTCTGGCACAACCTGGAGGTCACCTTCAACCTGAGAGATGTGAGTGGCGCCAGATGAAGTTGTTGACTTACCAGGCGTGCGTTTCTCCATTTCTGAAGCTGCTCTGTATCAGGCAGATCGAGTCAACCTGCCAACCCCGAGTAAGGACTCGGAATGTAGCTACCGGCGCGACCGGCACCACAGAGGCTCCCCGCGACGCCGCAATCGACCCGGTGAGAGATGACCCCACCGTTATAAAATCGGAACGTCCTTTGACCCTTGTGCGCTACCTTGTCCGATCCTTTGATCTTAAATTCAAAGGCGTTACACATCAAAGGGGAACTTTGAAGGAAATGCTCGGGAGCTGAAATTTCACCCAGACGTGTCGAACTTCAATATGGCACAGTCACTTAGTTTTCACACTACCAGGAGCGTGCCATTCTTTGGCTAAAATCCTGCAAAAATGATGTAGAACAAACTCATTTTTATCATGGGCCACATTGTAGTTCTAGTTTTTGTCAGAGGGTGGGATGAACTGCGAATCAAATTTTTAGTGAGTTTGTCACACGCTTAGCTAGTTTTGAAATCAGTTGAAAAACAGTTCACAAGAGAGAGTGTGTCCCCCCCCCCAAATTTTAGAAGTTGAAGACATCTTGCAAGTTTGGTATTTTAGCCAGAAACTGGGAAGTCAAATCAACATTTCGCGGGCCACATAAAATGATGTGGCGGGCCGGATCTGGCCCCCGGGCCTTGAGTTTGACATCTGCGACGTAGAAGAAAATGACCCAAAACCGAATAACAAAACTATGACACACAGATGGCACGGACCGGGAGGACACATACCCAGAGCAGTCTTGCCTGATGGCCAACCATCACAAAGCAGCGACGCCGCGCTGGGACGAGCAGTGCAGCAGCGACACTTTTTCGTCCGAGTCCAGCGACGACGAGATGAAGCACATGAGGCGGAGCAGTAAGGGGGAGCTTTACCCGCCGCCGGCAGGGGACGCCAGAGACTACCCCCCGTCCGTCATCAACCTCCTGCCTCATGGCAGACCCGTCCCGGGGATGGCCAAGCCCGTAGACCTTGCCGGGTCGCCCTACTCAGGTGACGAGTCCGCCGCCTTCCATGTAGGCTAAAACGAGCTATGGTCAAGGACTACCCATACCAAATATCGCTATTCTTTTTTGAGCAATTTAGCTGTGTTGTGAACATTGCCCATGGATACAAGAGAGAATTATCAATTATTTCTTCAGTTATTATTTATTTTAATGTTATTTATAAGTTTAAGCAGCTGCAACAGCCCAAATTGTTTTTATTGTATTTTTTTTAATTTAGTGATGTATGATTTCTAGCTGATCAGTCGTAATGTTTTTGCTAAGTCCAAATAATTCCATCAATGTTTTCTAAAAAGATTTTGTCCTGACAATTTCTTTGACAGCAGCGGTTCCCGTCAGCATGTCAGGCCTTTATGGCTATTGGCCAGAGCGCCGGTCCAGCCAGTTCTCAGAGGCCCAGAGACGCTCGTCATCTGCGGCCAGGACCACGGGCTTCCAGCCTGTCCCCTGTTCTGAGGACCGGCCCAGCGAGCTTGGGTCCAGACTGGAAGTGCTGCAATCGCAGTTAAACCGGTGAGACTTGGTTTCTATTTTTTACCATGGTTGGTACATAATAATGTAACAAAAAAGTATTTTTGGAGTTATGTTACGACGGATGGGGATTGGAAAACGTAACATAATCGAATTACGAATGTTTTGCTTTTCCATTGAAAAAAGAAAATTTGGAAGGGGGCACCCGGATTTGAACCGGGGACCTCTTGATCTGCAGTCAAATGCTCTACCACTGAGCTATACCCCCGTTCCGTGTACGATGGCAGCATTTGTTTGTTTTTGTTAATTCCAGCTATCATGAAAGCTGATAAATGTTTGTGTTAGGGAAAAGACACAAAACAACAATAATAAGAACTGTTTTGGGACGAAAACGATGTAACGTTGTCTATTAACGTCATTGTTTACGTTGTGTGTTTGCGTGAAGATTACGGCGCGACGGCGACATCTAGTGGACGATTAGTCGAGCCCTCATACCTGGAAATTCATTCGAGGCATTTTTTTTTATCATTTCCCAAAATATACTTTTTACAAGCGTTGATAAATATTAGCTGTGTCATCCTCAGATAGGAACGGATTTGAAAAATGTTTTTTTTTTTTTTTTAGAAATGTGATCGCTACTTGTGTGAGTCACGTGACATACCGCTGACTGTAACCGTAGCTTCAAAGGTTAAAGTTTCTCAACATATCAATTCATCTCTTGAAAAAAAATATTTCAGTTGATTTTATGAAATTCATCAGGCTCAGGGAGAAATGTCCTCAACAAAAGCTTTTTTTGGTACTTTCGAAGCACAGCAAATTGTGGTACCTTGACTTACAAACACGGTTTTGGGCTAAGAAATAAATAATGAATAGTGCAGGTTTTTTAGCAAGGTTTTTCAGAGTTTTGGGAGCAGAAAACACACACACATATGCACACACACACACACACACACACACACACTAATTCACTTATTTAAATTCCATTGTTGACATTCTTGTTCACTTCATTCTGTTTTTATTCCAGGCTGGAAAGCCGAATGACAGCGGACATCACCGTCATCCTGCAGCTCCTTCAGCGTCAGATGGCGCCGGTACCGCCCGCCTACAGCGCCGTATCACCCAGCCCCCTGCCCCCGGCCGCCGCCACCCTGTACGGCACCACGCCGCCGCCCACCCTCCTCACCGTCCCTCCCATGATGGACAGTGCCGCGTCGCTGCTACAAGTTCGTACTTACGTGCACTAAATGATTTTGTTCAAATATTACGGACAAAAGTTGGGATTTGACAAAGTCTAGCTCGTCCAACATGTCTGTCTTCCCGGCCTAGAGTCCAGAATCTGCGTCCAAGTCCAAGGACTCGCTATCCAGCGGGATACACGTGACGGCTGCGTCGGATGACACCTTGCCCCTGACTCCGCCCCAGCCCGAGGCCCCGGCTGCGTTGGGCGCCGCCCAGCGCTTCCCGTCCCTCCCCGAGCACCTGGAGGTCTCTTCGCAAGCGCCGGAAATCCAGAGGCACGTCTCGGACCCGGTCCTGCCGGGAAACCCCGGATGCTAGAAGGTGAAGCGGTACCGCCCGGTTTGAACTCACTAGTTCCTTATAGCTATATGACTCAGGATATCAGAAACACACTGGAAAAAAATAAAGAAAAATCAATAGCATCATGTCTAAATATATTGTATTCATTACAATTGTGTGCTAACGTTACCATTTTGAGAGATAATGTTGTAATTTTTAACAAAAGTAGAAACCCACAGTTGTAAACTGTTAAAGAAAAGTTGTACAGTCAGAAGAATAAAATGAAAATTGTTCAAAATTTAGATGAAAAAAATTATGAAAAAAAAAACTGCATTATGAGTTTAATGTTAAAAGTTGGGGGATGGTCCAGTTCTCATTTTACAATGTGTTTAAAAAATGTTTACAGTTGAAAAAGTTCAACTATCAATAAAATTCATGACTAATGTTAACATTTTGAGGGGTATACATTGAATGGAGGAAGAAAAATCACTATGGCAAATAAGTTTAAAAAGTACAGTGAGCAAAAATCGTAATTACAAAGAGTAATGTTAAAAAGTGGTTGCATAGCGTGATCATTTTTTAATCGGGAAAATTTCATTTCTACATTAAATTGTTTTAAAACTGTAAGAAAAGGTTGCACGCAAACACAAAGCCGAAATTCTTGACAAAGTTTAAATAGTCCAAGATGATATTGGAAAATTATGATGGAAATTTTATCTTTCAAACTCAAAATGGCAAAAAAAATATGGATAAAAAATACTCAAAGAATTTCAAACCAAAATGGCAATATCACGTGTCTAAAAAAATAATCAAACCGTTACAGGATTACCAATATGGCAAGAAAGTTAGTAAATAAAACTAAACTTTGTTGAAAAATATGATAAATGTATTTGATATTAGTAATTGCAGAAATACTTCTTTCTAGCAAAGTTGACTGAGGAAAAAAGAAGCTTTTCTTATAAACATGACAACTTACTTACAAACATTACTTTTTTTTACTGTATTTATTTATTTATTTATTTATTTATTTATTTATTTATTGTCTTTTCAGTGCTTCCCTCACACACGTTGTTATGATCCAAACACCGGATTCTTTTCCACCTCATCGGACTGACTTCGGCCGTGTGCCTGTTTCCGAGACTCCACAGCGCCCCCTCCTGCTGCTGTGCCGCACTGCCCCTCCCTCCACTCATACACAACCAACACAGAGAAAAAACGTTGAAAAATGTTGACATGGAATTTCAAAAATAGAAAAAAAAAAGAAGAGGTGTAGTGTACATATGCTGGAAAGCCTTAAAGAAAAACTAAATTCACTTTTTACTTTTGCATTAACTGTTTTTGCACAATTTTACAAAGGAGTATTAGCACCACACTCAAAAGAAAATGGCTTAATTATTATACAAGAATACAAATTTCTATTTTTCTGACACCTGACCATTATAAAGATTTTTTTTTCCCATTCATTAAAATGAGACTTAACTTCTGTGGTATGGTGACATTTTCATTGAAATAAATACAGGACTTTTTTTCAGAACAATTGACTTTTATTAACGCGACTTGCATACATTCATTTCTTTGAAATGCAATATACAATTTAACTTTAGCTAAACCTCTCAAAGAAAAACTTTTTAAAAAAATCTATTTTTTGAGAACACTCCTGAATATTTTGTTTACAAACACAACTTTTTAGCTCTACAAATGTAAACTTTTCATGAAAATTTCAACTTCCAAAGACCCAAATTCTAGAAAAACAGCTTTTTTCTTACTAAAGAACGCCCCATTCCTCCATAATAAAAAAAAGAACTTTTTTAAACATTCAAATTGTTTTCTTGAGAAAAGATTTCTCCCAAAAAATTGTCATCTATTTTTTCCTGAGACAAAACTTTTTTATATAAATATAAATATGTTTTTACATTTTTATTCAACTTAAAAAGTCCATTTAAAATTTTTAAATAAAATCATAAAACATTTGTATAACATTTCCTCCAAAGAATGCTACTTTTTACTCCGAAACATAAATCCTCTTTTTTGAACAGTTTTCTTTTTAAGTGCAGCCCTAATACTCCTTTTAGACAAATGTAAAACCTTTACAAAATCTTTGTACAGGAGTGTCGTCCACATCAATTTCGTAAAGAGTGACTGAATTTACTGGCTTATGATTCGCAGTTCATATTTTCATTTAGTTTATATTAAAAGAAAATCCACAATTTTGCTTCAATTGGATCAGTAAGTAAGTATCATGGGATTACTTTTGTGCTGTTCTCACAGATTTATGAATATTATGAAGAGTGAAGAGGACAAACACTGTCCAAAAGGCACAAGATAGTGAATGTATGACTTTTGCAATAAATCAATTTATAATCTTACATTTTTCATCAAGCATAATTTCCATTTTTTTTTTTTAATAGAATTGTTGCTTGTATTAAGTAGCTAGACTTTTTGTTTGGCCAGAAAAACTATTTAAAACTACCGTACTTCTATTTCATGAAAAAGTTTATTCCTTTTGAGTGAAAAACGGTCTAAATCTTACACATTGTCCCTTTAAAAGAAGCAGTACTTCAGGTGTATAAGTGATGGGATTGTTCCATTGCATGTTTAGTAAGGGTTGGCATGTGTAGTTAGGTGGGGAGTTTTTTTTTTTCCACATAAAATGACCATGTAGTGTTTATTTTTGTAGTTAGGTGAATTTTTTTTGGACATAAAATGGCCATGCATAGTAAAGCATTTTTTTTCTCTACAAAAAAAAAACAAAACAAAACCCACGACCATCTATAGTAAGATGAAGAGTGAGGCGGTGTTATCGAGGCAAAAAATGTGTAATTAGGTGGAGGTTTTTTTATTCCCCACACAAAATGACCACTCATGGTAAAGTAAGGACAAAAGGAAGCTTTAGAACCTACAATGAATGAAATAAAAACAAAAACAAATAGTTGTAAAATGAACTCTTTATTGGATGGGCCACTTTGTCGCTTGCCTAGCTTTTGGTCAAAATCACAAGAGGACCTAGGACCAGAATGTCACAGTCGACACCTGAAAAGCGACAAAAATCGCGTAAATACAGCATGGAAATGCTCGAGTAGCTCCGTTTGTGGCTCACCATCAGGGTTGAGATGTTTTGGTGGAAAATGTCTGCAGGAGTTGTCACAGCAACGGCACACGTCAGGGCTCCCATCTACATTTTCCCACCTAATGGAGAAAAAGTCCAAAATAATGCAAAGACATTTTCTGTTTTGACAAATAGAGTAATAACATTCCATTTAAAGCGTTGTCACCTGGAATGCACATGAGTGCACGCTTTGTTGACAGGGTTGCTCCTCCGCCTTCCAGCGGTGGCTTTCAGCAGGCATGTTAGAAAAAGCTGGAAATTGAAAAAAAAACAGTGGGAATCGTCAAACCGCGGTCTATGGCCCCGAGGCCACTTCTCACCGTGTTCCTTTCATCCCTGTTAAATAGGAAAGTATCCAGCTGCAGCTGGAGAACATCCGGCCTGTTTCTGGAAAGGAAGCGGGATCTTGACCCGTGCTGTTTTGAGTCTCTAAGACACCTGGTGGACACAATCGGGACGTCAGCGGACCTGCTTGAGACACTAATGGACACGCTCTGTTGTACCCGTTGTTTCCGACCAGGAAGTATCTGGGCAGCGATGCCGCATCTGGGCTCAGAGTGGCTACGCAGCTGTCCATGAAGAGACGTCTTTCTTCTGGACCGGGATTGGTGTAGGACGCCTCCACGTTGAGAGAGTCTCCCAGGTTGAAGACATTGAGCAGTCTCTGACTTGTCCAGTCATCTGCAACACAGCAAAGAAACTTAAATACACGCAGACAACAACATACAAACTTTGAGATAAAATAAACTCAAAACGCTCATAAAAAACTTGCTGTAAAGTGGAAGGCGAGTACATTTGAATAAAACTATTGCCAAATTCAAATTAAAATGAGGATTCTGTTTATTTTTGTTATTTATTCTATTGTCCTTGTTACAGGGATACAAATTTTCACAAAATTATCAAATTAAAAAAAAAAAAACACAATTCTAACAGATAGATTAAAAAAAAAACAGATTGAGGAAAAAGCTCTCTTGCCATCTTAAAATTCTTGCAACAAAAAGAAGTAAAAATGTAAATTATGCTACATGGGGAGTCAGGTCAAATTTAAGTGAAACAATTGCCAAATTCAAAATAATATTAAAACAAGAAAAGAACAAATGTGAAGAAAAATTCTTACAAAAAAAATAATAAAACAAAAACCTGAAATTGAGAAAAGCCAGCGTCTTGCAATACTGAACTTTAAAAAAAAAAAAAAGCAGATTCTTGCAATGTCTGAAAAAGAAACAAATGAAAAAAAATGGGGGGAAAAAATGTCATTGTAATATTACAGGGCACATCAAGTCAGACGGATTTTGCCCCCCACTGTCAACTGAGATTGACATAGTTTCTCAGAGCCCAAATACTTCATCACGTCTCAGCTCACTATCATCACATGACCAAACTCAGAGCAGCTGAGCCGTGATTGGTTGTTCCCTCGCAGCTGCGATGTCTAGAAGCAAAATGGCCGCCTGCAAAGACGGCTAAAACAGGTAGACTTCCTTCTTTTTAGACTCGTGGGGCTGAGCTTTGTAGAAAGAATTTGACTGTCCTTTGATAGAATTTTTTTCCACACATACACACAAATTCTAATATATAACACACACGCACTCACCGGACATGAGTCTCAGGGAGAAGGCCGAAGTCTTTGACACGGAAATCTGCTGCGGAATCTGAGGCTGATTGCTGCAAACACACTACAAACTTAGGAAAATCATGGATAGAAAAATATGCCATTACAGTTTAGGTGGCGGTTACTGCCTGCGTTGTTACTTTTTGTAGTAACAGGACACAGGGACGACAATTTTGGTCTTTCTTGTGCTGCCATGATGACTCGCGGTAGGCAAGAAGGTCAGCTGGTTCGAGTAGATCAGAGAGTTGTCTGAAATCTGCAAACGGAAAATTATTAAAAAAAAAAAAAGTATATTTATTTTCTACACAGTGGCTATTTTATAGACTAACATTACCTGTGGACTAGTTTTGTAGCAGATTGGGTGCTGATTTTTATATGAGCTTAAAAGTGAAGAATTATATTGTCTTGCGGCTCGCCATTACAATGAAGAAGCTGAAGGGTTCGCTTTCAAGTTCAGTATGATACAAAAAACAGGAGAAGGATGTTTTCACACTACTGGCGCTACAGTACAAATAAACTGCAGGAAACACATGACAGTCCTATGAATAGCACCCCCAAGCCAAAAAAGATTACAAGCTCCGCATTTAGGTGAACCTGGCGAGCAACGTTTGACTTATTTACACATTTTCAGCAGTAAAAAGTTAATATTGTGTCTAGAACCAATTCTGATAACTTATTTTTCCATGTACAATTACTACCTTTACAAAACACATTTTTTACACTTGCTGGCAACTGACAATGACATCACAGTTGCTCAAAACTCAGGTAACAACCAATTACAGCTCATTTGGTTCCTGAGAGATCATGTGATCGCAAGCTGTGCTGTGATTGCATATACTTAAATAATAACCAATGTCATTATCAGTTGACAGCAGGTAGCAAACTTGATAAAAAAAAGTTGTGTTCTGTATGTGAAAAATATTGATAAATATGAACTACAGTTTTTTTGTATCAAAATATACATTTCACGTTTGTTTGACAAAAAATGACAGGAATATTCTTTAAAAAATGGCATCAAAACAAAAAAAGAATTAGCATCTAACATTATTAAATAATAAATAAAAATAAATAATAAAAAATAAACTACTTACTGATAGGCGAGTGCCACAGTGCTGAAGTCCAGCCTTGATGAGCAGTTCAGAGTCAGCGTCAAGGTAAGCCCGGCATCTGAGGTCTGAATACGCGTCCTCCCCCAGGAAGACGTCCCCAGGAGACACAATCTGTCCATACACGTCCGCCTTCACCTGGATGATCATCGAGGTCGGAGCGCACGTCACACGCACGGGAGGCAAAAGCGCGTTGGATTGAACTTGGCTTATGCCATCGGTATCGCCAAGCGCAACCGGGGACTTGTACTGTCTCCCGTCTTTGTCGATCATGGGTCCGTCCTTCAAAGCCCGAATGGCCAGGGAAGACGAAAGGAGCAATGAAAAGAAAAACGGCAGCATTGTGTTCTTTGCGGACATGTCAGGACTGACATGCTTCATTTTCCTGTCAGCTCAACTAGTGGGACCAATTAGCTTCACCTGGGGAAGATAGCTGCAAGCTGTTAACTACTGATTGTTGGACCCCACCTCTGTCCCGTCAGCTGGGATTGGCTGCTGAGGACAAGCAAGCTGAAAAATCAATGGATGGTTGACAATCGTCCTCCAATTAGGTCGAGAGCAGGGGCGGAGTTACGCGGTGTGGACAAAGCGCATTTTTGCTTTCTGGCCATCCTCATATATGGATGCAATATTCTTTGACCCTTTGATACTCTGCCACGTCATTTATATTAAGTGCATATGTAAAGAATGTGCAATTAATCCGAAGACAATGTCTAAAGAGACATGAATATTCAGTTGTATAATCACAACATCGAAAAAAAACACGGCAGAAGTCATTGTTTATATCATGCCAGCAGTCGCCATGGTTTCATTAAATGTACACAAATACCAATCTTTTTTTTCAACTAGCAATGTACAAAAACAGTACATAACTTGGATGCAAAGTCAACTAGAAAAATAAATACAAAGGTAAAAGCAGGATTTTTTTTTTCCTCATTTTGCCTTTTATTCAGATATATAAATGTGCCACTGATCACAGAATGCAAAAAGGCATCAGCTGTCACTTCACAGTTGGCTTTCAGCAAGTGAATCAGTGCACGAGATGAAACTATGCAATAGAAAACTCAAGAAAATGGCATTAGGGAAACTCTGCAAAATGCTATATTCAGGCTGAGTTTCCTGCTTGAGCTTGATGGACTTTGCTGAGGTTATGTTTACAATTGGGCTGTCTGGAGATTGTACTTTTATTTATGAAAAAAAATATGTATATATATATATATATATATATATATATATAAGTAAACACACACACACACGTTTTTGCATTTCTACCAAACAGACAAAAACGAATGTTTTACTTTTAAAATGTAGCCTGACTATTTGAAACTAATTTATTTATAAAACATCATTTAGTGCTGATTCCAATATTTTACTCAAGCGCTGTAGATGTCACAAGCTCTGCATAAATTGTTGAATGCAATTGTGAAGTTTCTAGCCACACCCCTGCAGTACTAATCGTTAATTCATGAGAAATTGCACAATTCAACCTACCTAGTTGACAGTCAGCCCAGCACTGGCTTGTGTATGGAAGTCGCTTAGTCATTCGAATCTTGAGACAGGTGTGTAACGAACCGCTGAATGCCATTTCATATTGCTACCGTTCTTATATCAGATTTTTTGAAAGCTGTGGGACGCTTCGTCCTAACGGGACTGAAAGGGTTCAAAATCTGTCGCCGACTCAAATGTAACTAAGAATTTAACACTATTGCATAACAAATTGTACTGTATATTTTAAGGTGTAGAGGCAGAATTTGAGTTCAAGTATAACGGCCCCACAGAGAGTGAAAAAAAACAATTTAAACAAAAATAAAGAAATGAATTCATTATAAATTGCTTTATTTCTTCGGGCCTTTGACAGAGTTGTCCGACTGCGCATCGGTTGCATTGAACTCGATGGAGACCCCGGGGAAAATCTCAGCAGGCTCAGTGGAGTTCCCGCGCCCATTTGGCGCCATGGGCGTCGGCTCAGGAACTTCACTTTCTTCATCTGCATCAGAAAAGAGCATCAGAACCAGAGCTCGCCTCACAAAGCATGTTTACCTTTCAGATCTATTTCACTTGAGGAGTCATAGTCTTCAGAGGTCAAGTCATCATCCAGTTCTTCCAAGAACAGACCGGGAAGGAGTCCCTTCTCTGGGTCTAAAGCAGATGAGCAACATGAGCGTCACATTAGGTCTCAGTTGGCCCAAAACTCACCCTTCTGGTTGTTGAGGCCGCTCATCCACTGGCTGCCGTACAGAGCGGGCCTGCTGATCTTTTTGAGCACCGGAGGACGCTCCTTTTCGGGAACACTCCAACTTTTCTGCTTGGGCAGAATCAACATGGGACCCACTTTGGCCTGCTGTTCCCACCCTGAAAGAAAAACACAAGTCAAGTCATGCGAAATTGCTGTTGGGATATTTTTACATACCACTTGTTGGAGTTCTGCTCCAATGAGGTTGTGGTTCTGCTGGCTTGCTGAAAGCGCGTGGTCCAAACTTGGCAGGCTTACTGGGAGCTTGCCCCGCTTTGTTTTGACTTTGACAATAACCGCACAGGTAGTCGTTGCCGTCAGCTGAGCGCCACCTAAAAAAGACAAAGGTGATTTTTTTTTTTGCTAGCATTAGCATCAGGCTAAATGTTGCACTAAAGGGACAGTGTGCAAGATTCAGTTTATCCTTTAAAAAGAAAGGCAATTTCAAAAACTTGCAAATGGATGCGTTCAATGACAAACAAGATGTTTCAAATATAATCATAGGTCTAGTTATTAAATTATATTACATGGAGGTGTGGCACTTCTCCGGAGGCGGCCATGTTTGGTATAGCTATGGATAATGGTAAATTCAACACAGCACCTCCTGCTGGCCGTAGTGAAAAACTGTCTAAATCATACACACTGTCCCTTTAAGTGTGCAAACTTTCCATAAGTTTGTTACTTTACGTTTGAGTACTAAATTGGTCAACTTACTACAAAAATTACCATATTAAATGAGCTTAAAATTCTTTCAGACATTACAATTCAATTAAATATGTAAAATGCATTAACACATTGTACATTAAATAAGCTATAACAGTTAAATTATTGTACATTAAAAAAAGTTAACAGTTAAATTGAAAAAATTAAATAAAAACAGCAACTGTAGCCGCAAAATTCAAACCAAGCACTTGCCTCCCGTTGACAAAAGTGCACGCCTTGCTTGGCGCTTCTGTATCGTGGACTGGCACCGCATTCAAGAGGCACGTGATGTAAAGCTGCACAAAACGGCCATTTTTAAGCATTAACTGCACAAACATTCCCTAAAAAGGCAAAGACTCACCTCTCCTTTGTCTTCATCCTGAAACCTGAAGGCATCGAGGATTAATTGCAGCTTGTCATCCTGTGTCCTTGTGAGGAAACGAGATCTTGAAGACTGTAGCTTCGAATCTAACAAGCACCTGTTCATGGAAAAAAAAAAAAAAGAAAAGCATTTTGGAACTAGAAGTTGCAAAAATCTAGCAGGTTGCAGTCATCTTGTTAGGTGACAGACAAAAAAAAAAAAAATGGAGGGAGGTCCCTGTTGCAAAGTTGGAGAGGAAAAAAAATTACAACACCTATTGGCTCAAGGTGACGTCATCGGACAACAGCGACCACAAATTGGGAGGGGGATTGAAAATATTAGTATTTCTCATAAATATTCCAAATATCTTCAAGCTACATAACATAATGAGCATGAAGGTACCTCATGAAATGTATACAATGTGTTAAAAAAAAAAGAAAAAAGTAATGCCATTAACTACAGCAAATAATTCAGAATACATAAATTCAGAATGCATATTCAACTTCTTGAATGCAGAACAAGGACTTTCTAAAATTATACACTGCATATATAAATGAAAGTGCGTGGTGTGCATTGATTGGTTAATTCAACACTGAAGCCATTTGTTGGCAAAAATTATGGAGATACTCTTTTGGTTATCTTCAGAAGTTACGCGAGTGTTTACTCAAATATATTTGATTATTCTTCTCCCCATATAAAACCGATACCTTAAAAATTGTTTTGCCTCTCAGCTTGTAAATTTCACATGATCAAAAGCCTTAAAAAGAGGTGAGCCATGATTGGTCCTTGCCTTGAATACTTGAGCTTTCATTTAACAGCAACGGACAAGCTTTTAGGTGCTAAAAGTTACAGCTGAAAATGGAAAACTTGAAGATTTCCTTTTATGGAGTTATGATACTGCATCATCTTTGAACCAGGAAGTGACCATTTGAGCAGCTAGAGTCCAGCCAATTATTTTAATTTAAGATGCAAGCTCAAAGTGACAGGGCAGATCTTCTTTAAGACTTGACCTACATTGAACTCTTTTAACCGCAAGCTTTAAGTGACAAAACAGATGTTTTTCAAAATTTGACTTCCAGTCATGCTCTTTTATAAGCTTCATAATGAATACAGCTCACCCATTTTCGATAAAGATGTATCTGGGCAAAGAGTTGACGTCCGGCCGAAGAGTGGCCACGCAGCTTTTCAGGAAAACACGCAGGCCCACGTGATGGCCCACTCGGACCGAGGCCTCCATGAAAATCGACTCCCCCAGGTAGTACACGTTGGCGCCCCTTTCATACTGCCAGTCGTCTGCAAAGAAATGCAAGGAAGCAGACAAAGACCAAAAAAAAACCATCCTAGAACAAGCGGCATACTTGTCATAACTCGGAGTTTAAAATCCAAAGATTCTACTGCAGCCTGTGTGGACATGAAGGGGATCCACGTGGGTGTGATAGAAGAACTGGACAAACTATAGCGTCTGAACACAAGCACAACATTAGAACCACTTCATGCAAATGTTTTGACACGGCCCAAAAATCCTCACCTTGCATAGTGACACTCAATGGGAATGACTGCCCCGTCCATTCTGACCAGGCCGTCAGGAGACTGGGCGGGTGTGTAGATGAGCAGGTTGGTGTAGACCAAGGAAGTGTCCATCATCTAGAAATGATTCAGACACGTGTCAAACATGGGGTTTTGACCATACATTTTTTTTTCCTTTTTTTTTAAACCAAGTACCAGATTGTAGTTTAAAACTGTATGCGATTTACATGAAAGGTCATCAGTGGAAAACATAGAAAGCGAGGAAACATTTGTGAAAATTTAACTATGGCCAGAATGCTTAAAATGATGGGGCAGTACTTTAAATGAATTGTTGGCTTGAGATTTCACCAATTTGGACACTTTTCCAGTCTAACATAAAGATGCCCCATAATTCAACGCGCAGGGTAATCTAGTGAAAACATGGACCGATACACTACCAAATAGTCACCATGACGCCAAACCATAGGCTAAATTTTCCCGAGTGATTACAGCAGCTAAAATAGCTTCACTGGTGCTAGATTTCAAAATCCAGGTCATAAACTAGACCAATTTAAATTCTCAAATTACACCTGGCCCTCTAGATTTTGTATAATCGGTACAGAAAAAAAAAAAAAAAAGACACCAAGTGAAAATTTCAAAATGAAAAGTATTTTTCCTACTTATTTATATGATAAAGTACAATTATTTTCTATGCATGTCACCACTCACCGAAGGGTTCTGACACTCCATAATAAATTTCTGGCTACACCCCTGCATACAGTCATGGCTTCATGAGATTATGTCGATTAGACCGGGCACAGATTTCAAAACCGGTTCAACTCATGACGGCAAAAAATACAGTTACACTGAATGCACCTTACCCAATATTTAGTGCCACAGTCCAACAAGCCCACATGTATAGCGTACTCATGCTCAGAGGACGGCACGGCGGCGCAGAGGCCGTCGTCCGGCCCCACGCCAAGGCGCACTTCATAATTGTGGATCGGCGCCCCCAAGCCAAACAGGTCGGCTCGGATCCGGATCTCCAAGGAGTCCGGGTGGCAGGTCACCCGGACCGTGTTGAGGGAATTTCGCTGGTCCGCCGGCACCCGGTGCTCAGGGTCCTTGTGGCGGTGATCCGGATGACTCGGGTTGAGGAAGGGAAGGCCGCGGCCAGCCAGCGAGCAGGTCACACCTGACAACAAGAGGACGAGGACTAAAGGTAGCATTGCTGAAGGCCGCTGCCTAGCACCGCGCCACAAAAACCCCTCTTGCACTAAAAGCCTTCCGGCATGCAGAGTAATCACCCCGAAACCTTTTTATTGGCTGCCAGTCAGGTGACCTCAGGATTGCACACCTGAGTCCTATATTCTCTAATGGCGCATACATGCATGCACATGCAGACTCTTCAGACCACTTCACTGCACTGGGACTTTAGAGGCCACATGTATTCTAAAACAATGTCTGAGAGCTTAGACTAATAAAATCATTAAATAGTTACATGAGAGAAATTGAATGAGGTATAACCAAGACAAATTTGGGACATCTTCATTTTTTAGAAAAAATCTGCAGTTTATCCTATCACTTAAGAGATTGTATTAGAACTGAAAAATGTGTATATTTTCAATACATAAGATTTATTATTGTCCAATGTTCGCCCCATGCCCTTGTTATCTTGTTTATTTTTTTCACTTTCAAATTCAGCACGTGGGCCAAATTGAACCCCTAGATCACTGGTTTCAAACTCAAAGCCCGGGGGCCAAATCCGGCCCGCCACATCATTTAATGTGGCCCGTGAAATGCTAATTACGACTTTGTTTCAGGCAAAATTCTCAATTTATCACCAACTTTTACACATTTTTTTGTGGAACAGTTTTAAGCAGCCTCTGATTTCAAAATATATAAACGTGTAACAATCATATTTCAAATTGATTTGACTTCACAGTTACAATGGCCCTCTATAACTAATATGTGGCCCACGATAAAAATGAATTTGACACCCCTGCCCCAGATGGCCCGTTTCGGCCCAAGGGCCATGCATTTCACACCTCTGGTGTAAAATAAAATAGATAGATAGATAGATAGATAGATAGATAGATAGATAGATAGATAGATAGATAGATAGATAGATAGATAGATAGATAGATAGATAGATAGATAGATAGATAGATAGATAGATAGGCAATGTCCTTTACATAGAAAAGGACGGTTTATTTTGTTTTTGGGGCGGGGGTGCTGGAAAACAAAATCTTTGCACTTGACCAACCCAAATCTCGTCGGAAAGCAAAACCCCGTCAAAATATTAAGCGCGCACAATCATAAGAAGAAACAGTTGCTTGCGGCTATGATGTTTCTTCCTGCTTTGCGGCGAAGAACAACAAAGTGAGCGCAGGAAACGGCAGGAGGCTCATTGTGAGCTTTAGTGTCAAATGTTGAAGACTAACATGAAGACGGGCATTGTGTTTCTCCTTGTCACTTTTCAGGTATCGAAAGGTAAGAATCACTCTTGTTTTTAAGTTTCAAAACTTTGCTCATTTCAGTGTTTTTCTGTGTGCGCAGTCAGTGCAGATGTGAGCTTCATGCAACTGACAGAGAAGCAGCCTCTGGAGCTCTCATGTCCAATTCAACAAGACCACGACGGCCCGAGTAGTCTCCACCTGTATCACCGAAGAGGCCCAGCTCAGACCACCCTTCTGTCCGTGACTCTCGGTGACGAGGGCGAGGTCAGGCTGGACCCCGACTACAAAAGACGTTTGCGGCTGGTCGGAGGGCGCAACTCCTCTCGGGTCAGAGTGATCCTGTCGAAAGTGGAGCAAGGCGACGCGGGGCTGTATGTGTGTGAAAACCGAGACAACGGCTCGCAGCGTGTCTTTCTCACTCAGGTCTTCTTGCTGGTCGACGCCTCAGGTAAGGAAGCAACTTCCGTGAGACTTTAAAACAGAGGTGTGAAAAAGCTTAACACTGCTTAAAAACAAAATTTATGTGATCAGCTCTGATTATGCTCAACAATATCGAAAAATATCACTCAAATATTTTGGATTTTATGGACATTTTTGTGATTTCGCTTTTTTTAATGTGCCTTGCTGGCAAAAATTGGCAATGGATTAGATGGTGGCGGTGAATTTATTTCACGAGGAGAAACACTGAACAAATCTTCAAAATGTTTATTGCCACTACCAGTGTACTGTCACGTAAAAAATAAACAAAACAAAGAGATATTGTGCATATTAAACTACCACACAACTTTGCCTAATGCTACCTTAATGCTATCACATCATGCAAAACACTAAATAGGCTAACATATAACATGTATGTCACAAAATACAAAATAATACTAATAATTTTATCATTAAGTTCAATGTCACCAAAAATGAGATGGGGAAAAAAGGATGAAAACTGTTTAAATGCTGTCAATATGTTAATATTTCATTAATATTTTCTTAGGATATTTTCAAATCTTCAAATTGCAGACAAAAATGACCCCTTTTGTTTCCAACTCAAAACAATAAAATGGCTGGTGATCAGTTTTTTTTTTGTTTTTTTTTTAATGAAATACCTCAATACCTACCAACGACATACATTTTGGCATCGTATCATTTTCTTCGATTGTACAAACTGTATGAAACTTTGTCTTTTTTTGCAATAGACAAAGAAATATTTCATGAAAAGGGAACTGAACAATATAAATAAAATCAGGCGCCGAAGGGAAACAAACCTGCGTGGCATCACAAAAATTGGTAGGTAGGACCCAGTAGTTTCTATTAGCATGGATAGTCCTGGTAAACATATTCTGCATAACAATACACTGCAGCTATACTATTCATACATTCTTTATCCTCTGCAAAGAAGTGACTTGTCTTTATGTAAACTAAGTCTGTATCATACTGCCCCCAGGTGGCCAAGGCAGTTTGCAAAAGACTGCACTATAAAAGGTGTTTTGAACTTCACATCACACTTGGAAAATAAACATACTAACAAACATAAAAAAGATGAGTTTTTTTAAAAATAAACGTGTGGCTTTTTTTGTTTGTTTTGATGCAGGTAGGCCATGCCAGTGCTTCTCCAGCTACCCCCCTCTGCTCATGACCATATTTTCAGCAACCGGTCTCATTTTAATCATGCTCTTGTGGCTTTCCATGGGAGAATGTGTAAGTAGGCTCAAAGAAAGCAAAAAAAAAATCCAAAACGGACGCTCGTTGTGTTATAGTGGAACAACCTGCGAAATGTGTTTTAGGTGAAGAAAAGGGGTCCCCCCGCCACCAGGCCAGCTGCTGTTCCCATTTATGAGGAAATGGACAGGAAGCAGCAAATCTCTGACGTCCCTGCGGACAAGCAGGAAGCCCTGGACGAGGTCACCTCTCCATTGTACGCAAACACACTCGTCAGACAAACGCAAGACAACTACTATGCATGCCCCAGACAAATCGCTCTCAGAACTTGAGTGGAAATCCTACAGTAATTCTGCGGTTTTTTGCCTCTCGGTTAACATATGGCCCACAATGTTTTTTCCTGCATCTAGTCAATCGAAAAAGAGAACATTTTTCTCTTTTTGTTCATTTAAATACATAATTTAGTCATTGATTAGGAAAAGTAATAACATCATTACATTGGTTCAATCATAAATTCATTTTTAACATGTTTTAAATGCAAAGAATTATTTTACCTTGTCAGGCTCCTCAGCTAACTTCTGTGCACTTCCTCTATGCCCCCAAAAATGCTGCAAGATGGTGGTTTGTAAGAAACTTGTGCACAAACTATTTTATGCTAATAAATCAGTAATACATAGAGAAGTCTATATATGATGTGAAACTACAATGAAATTTAAACATGATATTATGACAAGAATATGTATTGTATTCTATATTGGAATATGGTAAATAATATTATACATGATCTATTCCTAAAGACTGTTGATCAGAAAAAAATCGAGTTTTTCTTACTGTGTACAGTATTTTTGCATTTCCATTATTAGATTTCTTTCTGGTGGTTAAGTTTGTGTTTTCCCTTTGCTTCCAAAGTATGCTTTTGAAAGTATTGTTTTATTTTCATAAATGTAAAAAATAAAGACATTTGAAAAGCACGCTTTTTGTCCTCAACTGACTATAGAAACAGTTCCTAAATAAATAAACCAATATGTGAATTAGCGAATGCATAACCAGGAATATGCAAGGGAAATAATTCATATTTTTTTCATTGATATTTGATCTTGGACATCTAGTCATTTTAAAACTCAAATATGGGCCTTTTATGTTGCCAATCTTGGATTTCAAGTAGTCTTTTTAAAGAATACGGAAATATTTTTATTTTAACTGATTATTGCCATTGAGTTGCTTTGCATAACATTTCTCTCATCGGTTATCACTATAGCATGATTTAGTCAGGCCTAGAGTGAGTAATCTAAACCTCCCGGGAAATTGAGTCTCAATAATTTCATACCAAAAAAAGGACTAGCAATAATTTCACACACAAGCAGAAACACGACAGCCCGTTTTGGACCGGCTCAACCCAAAAATGGAAAATCCCACACAACAAAACAAAAGAGCACATGTTTTTCTTAAACAGCCGAGAAAAAATTGCTATTTTATTAATATCTGAAAGAAGCTCCATAGTTAATGAAAACATTTGTTTTTCGGTGCATGTCGTTTGAACAATCACATTCTATGAGGAGAAAGATATACACAGAGAAAAATCCAAATAAAACATTACAAGCCACTGACTTTGAAAATCATTAAATCTCAGTACAGACATTTTTTTTTTTCTGAGTACCCCCCCTTCCCCCAAAAGCAGCCCTAACTCCAAACACACTGATACCCCCCCCCCAAAAAGAAAAGCAAACCCCATAAAAACCTTGAGGATGACAGGCTGGAATCCCACAGTGCTAAAGAGTGAGACGCTCATTGGTTTTTAGGAATACACAGCATGGCGATGTAACGCTAGGTCGATTGGAATCAGGGGACAAACACATCGAAACCAACAATACAATGGACCCCCCCTCCCCCAAATAAAACCCCTGCAATAAATCAGCCACGCCAGTGCAGGCTATGAAATCGCCATCCTCCGCTCCGCCGACACTTGTGCATAGTTTCATGTTCCTTTACAACCAGCTCCTCGTTTTCACAAACATCCTCGCCGTGCCCAAAAATGTTCCACAAAAAAAAAAAAAAAAACCTTTTCATGAGCCACGCGCGCACACACACACACACAAAGATAAGAGAATAATGCACAACACTCCTGATTCAGTCAGGATGGGACCTCAAGAAAAACTAAACAGCATTTTGCATCTTATTCACGGTCATTTTTTTTTTTTTAAACAATCCACATTTTCTGTTTTGAAATGTAAAGCGATTTTAATATATAGATTTTATATATAATATAAAGCACTCCATATTCATTTAAAAGTCCATTATTTGGTTATTACGTAACTGCTACGGATTTAGAAACGACAAGTATTTGCTCCTCCTCCTCAAATCCATAACTTTCAGTGCTTGGATGATTCGTAATAATATTCGTCATCAAAATGTACATTAAAATGATGTGGAGTTGGTACTCTGGAACCCTGGCCTTCCTGAGACGAGATCCACTTTTTCATGTGTGCAAGATAGTGAGCAATTGTCTTTTTTTTTTTTTTCTTGATTCTTATTTTTTTTCATATAAAGTAAAAAATATATAGGATCAAAATAAAACATACAGGCTTTCAGTTAGTCCAACAGAAACACAGAACGAAACAACACTGTTCGATCCCAGAGTTCTTAAAGTAACACGAGAAATCTTCATTCTGTGTTGAAAAATGGAAGCATTTGTCCTCTTTTTGTTTTCTTTTTTTTTTTTAACTCCTTCCTCCTGACATTCCCATCGTTTTAATTCTTTTGGAACTCCATAAGGAAACAAAAGTGTTTCGTAAACTGTCAGTGGCCTGGTGGGTCATGAAATGAGTGAAAGAGAGCGCAAAAAAAAAAAAAAACAAACAAACAAATAAAGTAGGCACCTCAGACAGCAGAAGTCCTTCTACCCCCCAAACATCTATGGCCACAGGTCTGTCAAATACTTTTTTTTTTGTCCTTTTTGTTTTTATACATATTTCGTGATTTTTTTTGTCTTTTTTTTTTCTTTTAGGTTTGAATGAGGTGCATCAGGAATGTTCCAGGAAACTACCAAATTTTGCAAATCATTTGGCCCACGTCGTAGGGCAAAAAAAAAAAAAAAAAAAGAGATTTTGTGTGTCACACAAGTCCCGGAACTTTTCTGACACCTCGTCGTCAGAAAAATGGTGCAATACTCAAATGCGATCCATACTTTCCTTGGATTATTGTCCACAATGAAAGCCACTAAAGGTAGATCAACATGACATTAAAAACAAAACAACACACGCACACGTATTCTGTTTTTTTTCTTCTTTTTTTTTTTTTAGTCCTTGAGTAAACACGTACACGTGAACTGTCCCCCTTCGGTACTTGTGTCATGTCGTTCGATTTAGCTGGATGAGGACACTCAGTGCAACGCTATAGAGGCTATAATCACAACAATACTGAGTTTGACAAGAAAACAAATTAAAATGGCCGACACGCTCGCACTCGCGTACGGTACAAGCAGCCTTGTGCAAACATTCCCACCCGACGCACACACTCACGTGTTTGTTTAGCCTTTTCAAAGTCGATCCTTTCTTTTCAACATGTCTTGAATTGGAAACATACAAAAAAAAAACTAGAAAAAGTGTTCACATTACATTATTGGCGCTTCTTTTGATTCAAGTATTTGTTTTCATTATTTTTTGTATTTGTCTGATATGTTAATGATCTTGTCAATGTTAGGGAGGGTACATGGGCCACACACACACACACACACACACACACACGCACGCACGCACGCACACACACACACACACACACACACACACACACCACTCATACACAGATGCCCGAGATGTGTATGAACTAGCATGTGCATTATCAACCCAGGCATTTGTTTAGAGAAGGGGTAAGGAACCCTGTGGTTTTTTTTTTTTTTCAGCCATGTAATTCTATAAAGAAATAAAACCTCTTCAAAATTGCCAAAATGCTTCAGACAGACAATAACATACATTTTTTTTTCCTTTCTTCAATCTCATATAACTCCTTGTAGGACTTTCTAAGAATTGAAAGAGGTTGCCCGAGAAGCTTTGCTGTTTTTTGGAACACGGACCTCTTTGATCAATGATTGCGCAACTTTCTGCGTTCCAGTCACATTAGAGTACTGCAAATTTTCATTTTCAAAAAGAGGGGTGAGGGGGTGGCGGAATCAGAAGCGGGCGTTTGACCTCTGACACAATCGGGTGATTTGTTGTGGGGATGGGCCCCGCTGACCCAAACCCTGGTGGCCCGGTATGCCATTGCCACTCTGAGTCCAGTTCCTTGAATCCAGTCCAGTGTGGAGTAAACATGCACGCACACGCCTCAAAACAAAACAAAAAAACAAATGAACAACACAGGCATTAGTGATTGTTTTGTTGAATGACAAGTCTGAAAAAAGTGACTCTGGAAGAGAGAAAAACACACATAAAATGAAAAAAAAAAAAAAAAAATTAAGACTTGGTACCGAACTTGAGATGTGTTCCTGTTTGAAGCTGGCGCCACCCTCAGGTTGGAGGCCCAATTTACTTTGAGGTGACGGCTTGCAGAAAAACACATCTCAGATTTGGAGTGCACAGTTCTAAAAACATTTTTTTTTAGTTTCTTTTTTGTTTATGAAAAAAAAAAGATAAAGATCCTGTTTTTTTGGTTTTTAAAAGAGATGTACCCGATGTGACCCATAAACAGTTCGGACAAAACCGCTTCCTCCTGATGATTTAAAAAAAAAAAAAAAAAAGCAGCACGGCCTCCTCCTCCCACCATGCAGCGGAGAGGCGTGGTCACGCGACGGTGATATTTGGATGTCAGTTGGCACGAGACTGAAGAAGGTTCCCCGGCGCGAGAGTCGCTGTCCGGGTGGTCATTATTTTGACGGGAAGCTGCCTTGGTAGTAAAGGTGGCGAGTGGAGTGGTGACGTTTGGCAGACGGCGGGGTGGGCGAGGGGCACGGGGGGTCAAGTGAGGATGGCGATGGCTGCGAGTTCACACCTCCTTGTTCTTTGCATAGAAATGGAAGGCTGCGTCTCAGTGGAGGTGGCTCCAAGTGGAACTGAGTGCTCCCAGAGGTGAAACGTAAAGCACCAGTGTGTGTATGCTGAGGGAGCCCCCCCCCCCCCCCCCCTCCCACACCAACATCCTCGCTGGACGGACACAGGAAGCGGGCTCATGTGTTTGCGAGTCGTCCGTTTCGATGGGAGTGAGGGGCTGAACACTGCATAAAGCCACGATATCGTCAATCGGCAATGATTGGAAACAGTAACAGCAAACATCAACAATAACGTAATGCGATAAGGAAAAACAAAAGCCTCCATCTTTAAGTGGAAGTGGAGGTTGCTGAGGGCAGCAGTAGTTGTCGTAATAGTAGTAGTAGTAGAATAGTAGTAGTACACTGAATACAGGCGGGCTGCTCCGGGCCCCGGGGAAGAGGAGGGCGGGGGCGGGGTGGGGGGGGGGTTGAGGTCTGCTTGCAGAGCGCGGCGCCCTGCAAGCAGGCAGGCACTCAGCGGCCACGCCGGCAATGACGCGAGTAGAACGCGCCTCTCCAGGAAACAAGGCCTTAAAAAAAAAAAAGAAGAAAAAAGGGAGGGGGGCGAAGAAGTTGGGGGGCGGGGGATCTCGGGTTGCCATGCCGCCCCCTCCCACCATCTTTAACCTGTCAGTTGCATTCACTTTGCTACCATGTTCATTCTGGGCCCCCAAGGAGTGAATCAAGCAAAAACATTCACATCCTTGTCAATTTCCATGTCAGTGTCGCTTCTCCTTGAAGGGTGCGAGTGGGCGGGGCACAGTGGCTGTGGGATGCTCTTGTTAAGTGCTTATGACGGACCGGGCCTTTCACATGGACTTCATTTTGTTTGGGCAAAAATGAACAGAAGAAGAAAAAGTCAAGACAGGCGCCTTTCATTTTGGTTTGATGCCTTCTCTCTCCATACACACACGCACGCGCGCACACACCTGTCGCCTGCTGAGAAGTGCTTTTAGTGAATGTCCTTGAATATCAGACAGACAAGCTTGCTACTCTCCTGAGCTCACACATACACACATTCGCACCCAAAGTAGGTTGAGGGGATTTAGTGGCAGTTTGAGTCTGGGGTGCTGCAGGTCGTGGTTCTCCATGGACGGTAGTCTGTGGTGGCTTATATTGCACGTCGCTTGAAATGGTTGTTTTGTGACAAAGGGGTACTGGGGGGTGGGCGCACCTCTTTTCTTAATTTTGTCTTGAGGTGCGGTGAAAAAGTCAGAGACTAAACTGCCAATTGAAGTGCATCCAAGTGTTTTTTTTTTTTCTTCGTTACAACTCCGCAGTAATAGCAGTGGTTCATTTTGTGAGTCCGTCACATCGACCCAAAATAACCCCAACATCCGAACACGTTTCAATTCATTCACCGCCGGCCCAGTTAAAATGGACCTTTGACGTCTGTGGTCGTCAACGGCGATGAATGAGTTAATAAAAGCGTTTTTGAAACTTACTAGCAAAGGTTCAAGGAAAAAAAAAGAAAGCGCACTACAAAAATAAATGGCTTGAACAAGGCGAACCGAGTTGCATCATTCCCTTTGAGAGCGTTTTTGTTTTGTGTGTGTGTGTGTCTGGGGGGGGCTCTGTGCTGTTTGAAGCCGTGAGCCGTGGTTGCTTCCGTTAGGCCGCAGCAGCATGTACTCTCCGCTCCACTTTGACTGGCTCAGAGATAATGGGGTGTGCAAGGGTCCGATTGCTGCTTCGCCGAGTTACGCGACGAGTGAGGGAAGCAGGGCGGTATCGAGGTTAAGGCCAATATTAGTGCTGAGTCCAACCAGCGCTCTGATTGACATTTTTTTTTTTTTTAACTTTGGGAATGACGCCTTCTCACGGGTCTCTGAGGTGCAGTAATGATTGCCTCGGAAAAGGCAGAGAGGGATTAAGCAGAGTTCAAGATGGCAGCTTGTCAACGCGCCGGTACATGTCCACGTTTGACTCGGGGAGTTCACATGTGTAGAAAGAGTTTTTCTTTATATGAATCGGACATCTTCCTGTGTCTCCAAGTGTAAAAGCTCAACGAGCAGAACTGCAACTTAAAAACGACAAAAAAAAAAAGGAGCAAAGGAAGGCGATGAGGTGGGGCGGCCTCCTCCTTCACCTTCGATGCTTACTCCCACGCTGATTATCTCCATCTTTATTTTTGTTCCGTTGTCCTCACATGGACTCCCCGCTCAGCAGGTCTCCAGGCAGCAGCGTATTGATCGGGCTGGGACTCCCCATGACCCGGCCCTCCTCTCCACTAGGGGGCCCCCACAGGCTGGAATACTGCTGCACGCCGCCCCACAGCAGCTCCCCGCCCGCCTTTGTGCCGCCGGAGCCTCCGCCGCCGTTGTTGTTGTTGTTCCAGTGGGGCGCGTGGCCAATGGGGTGGGCGGCTCCGGACCCGCCCATCCTGGTCTGATTGGCGCCCGGAGTGGCCTGCCAGCTGGTCGTCCCGCCGAGCGACTGGCCCTGTGCAAAGAAGCGATTGACTTCCTCTTCTCCGGCAAACTCTGCCAGGATGGTGGTGTTCCCAAGCACGCACCTGGACGCACACAAACCAAAAGGCTGAAATCTCCTGAGGACCGATGGCCTCGGAGCCAACAAAAACATACATGTGCAGGGACTTCTGAGCCTTGGCAGCTTCGTCCTTGGAGCTGTAGCGCACCACAGCGTTGCCCTGTGTCAGGTTGAGGTGGAATGTGATGAGCGGGCCGTGCTGCATGCACAGTGTACGCAGAGTTGAACCGTCAATCTGCCGCAGAGAGGGTGAGGTCAACGGTGCGCCATAACCGCAAGCGTGCTTCAAGTGCTCACAAGCTCGGGCGGAATGAAGGACTCCTTTTTTTTTTTTTTTTTTTACCTGTGGAGTAAGGTTTCTCAGAACCAACCAGCTACTGGTCCTGGTGGAGCTGTCTGTACTCCACGTGGTGCCTGCTGCAGGAGGAGAGTGGAAGATTAGTTATCGGAACGGAATGGAGCCGTGGTACACTCGTATGCTTCCATCGCGCGTTCTGTCGCGTGAGATAATCAGAGTTAAATTCATGTAAAGTTCAGCCAATTCAAATAGATTTTTGACTTGAAAACTGGGCAAAATGTGTTTTGCAAATATCTGAGAAGAAAAATCCGTTTTTGCAGACACGTCAGACCACTCGAGGTCCTTTCCAACACAATATACTAAAACAAATAGGAATTCCATAAAATAAAAAAAGGTGGCTCAGTGGTTGAATGGTTAGCACCTCCGCCTCACAGTTAAGGGACCCGAATTATGTGGAGTTTGCATGTTCTCCCCGAGCCCGTGTGGGTTCTCTCCGGCTTCCTAAAAGATGCATGGCAGGTGTATTGGACACTCTAAATTTTCCTTAGATGTGATTGGGTGATTCTTGAGAGTAAGGATTTCAAGAGTGATAGATGATGTGAGTCCCATAGATGAGGAAAAAAAAAAATGTATGTAAGGGCAGAATTAGGGATAGGCGTGGGCAGAGATTGAAGAAGGTGCCAAATTTTGGAGCGACTGATAAATTCTGTTTGAGTGATGGTAAGATTGCTGGGAATATGGCCATTACATTTCGAATGAGATATATTCTTTAATTTCCGCAGAACCAGATGTGTCCTTACCCGTGGTGTAAGAGCTGCTCCAGCCTTGGGACAGACCCAGAGAGTTCCCCCCCCACGTGGAGGACGGCTTGGTGTTGGTGAGGCCGGGCGGAGGGCGGGAAGGGGCCGCGGAGCTGCTTCGGGGTCCCTGCGGAACTTTCCACATGTCGTGGGAAAGAGAGGCCTGACTGTGGGAGATGGGACCCGGGGACCAAGTGGACTTCATCTCTGACAGTTTGCCTGGATGGACAAAAAAAAAAAAAACATTTGGATGAGTGAACCCAAGGAAGGAGCATAAATCAATGTTCTGCATATCCTCAAAATATCCTCGAGGCTGCTCGATTTACAGTATTTACAGCACGTTTCCGTGGTTTGACGGTATTCAAAATGCTTATTCGTTTTCATGCAAATTCCAGTATTACTACGGCACCTTGATCAGTCAAAGAGAGCAGTTGGTTAAATGTCAGTTGAAAAAAAAATAATGTTATGCTGTCCTGCATTCCCATGCACGAGTAGGAGGGAGGGTCACCAACACCACGGGGGGGTTGTGCACTGCAGGAGGGGCAAGCTGTCAGAATGGAAGCTCTAACGAGTCCTGGTTTGTTCGGGTGAAATGACTCGACAGGCAGGCTGGGGGGGTGCTCTTCAGTGAATGTACGGGGAGGGGAAAGGATAGTTTGGATTCGCGGCGGTTGACCCGCCGCAACACAGGGTGAGCCGTGTACCTGTTTCGTCCGTATCCGGGGACGACAGACTGAACGAGCTAGTGTAGGCACTGACTGACCAATCAGAGGAGGGAGGCAGAGCCTCGTTCTGAGATGAGGTGGGAGAAGAGCCTGAGCCGATGGCAGCGCACAAACAAATACACACAAACAAAAAATAAAGCAGAGAGAAAATGGAATAAAAGAAAAAATGTAAAAAGAAATGGGATTAAGAACAGAGGAAAATGTAAACAAAGATTGCCGAAGCAGTTTAGAGCAGAAAAATGGGCAACAAATGAATAAGGAAGCAGCAGTGCTTGCAATATTGGAATCGAAATGTAATATTCAAAAAACGAAAAAAAAAAGAATACCATTAAAAGTAACAGAGTGTTTTGCTGGACTAAATATGTCACTCACCTGCACTTCTGTCTCGCAGCAGGTAGCGGTTGACATCTTGGATGTTAGTGTTGATTGTGGGACCACTCGGGACGCTACCCGGCGTCATGTTGGGGTCCGTCTCTGGGTCGATATTCTGGAGACCCTTCCAGGGCACGCCTGGGCAGAACTCTGTAAAGCGTCAGGACAAAATTTGCAAATGATTTATATTTCATAAGGATAAAAGCACTTCAGGAAGTACATGAGATTTTAATTGGCTTTCTTGCAGGTTTCAGCAAATCGAAATGAAGGTCTTTTCGTGTCATTTTTTAAGGTCACTTTTTTGTTACAAAGAGCAAATTAAGAAGAACATGCAGCAACTTGTTGCTGAAATGTTATACTGACTCTTTAGCAAAATTTTGGATGGCTTTATTTAGTTAAATTTCATATGCATGCACAATGTCATTAGTAATGCAATTTTCCAGCAGACGAGCCACCTGCATCACTGCTGTGATACAATCAACTTTCATGAGTTTTTGATCAACTTATGCAATACCAAAGACATATTTTCAACTTTTTTTTTAAGTCCTGACATTAAACTGCAGATCCTATACAATTATTTAGATATATTTCCAAGTGATTGAAGGGTCTAAAGCCTGCTGGAGAATTAAAAATTAATTCATTAGGTAATTAATTACACAGTAAGGTATTGGATGACTTGTTTACTAAATTGATGAATAAAAGAACAAACGTAATTGATCATCTTACGTAAAAGTACTGAAGCAATTGATCAGTTTCGGTAATAATGTGATCAATACTTTAGGTAAATAAGTTCTAAAGTAATTGATTACTTTAGATAAGGGATCTAAAGTCATTCATTATTTTAGCTACTCAAGTACAAAAGTGATGAATTAATTAGAGCCTTAAGTAATCAGTTACTTTACTACTTAAATACCTACAAAAGTACCTGAAGTAGTTTATTTTTTTAATGTATAAAGTAATTGATAAGTAAACTGAAAGAGATACAAATAAGTACTTGGGATTGAATGTATGGACTCATTGAATCATTTGAAACGCCCAGGAATACCACGAAAAATGTCGTTCCAATGATAAATAAATGGCACACCCTTGAAGGCATTTTTTCCACGCAAAAACGATTCGCGCTACTTCTAGCGCTAAATATTTGCAAACCACTGCGCTCGAATACCAGCCTTTTGTTTCCTAATTGAAATGCACATTTGTACCTGGCGGCCAGTTGATGTTTGTCCCGTTGGCCATCTTGTCGCTGCTGCCCTTGCCCTGCCCCCAGCTGTCTGGCGGCACCAGGGGACTGGTGGGAGACTCCGAGCTGGACATCAGGTTATAGGGGCTGTAAGAGTCATCCAGCTGAGGCTTGCCAGGGGGCCCCAGGTTGGTACCTAACATGTGGAAAAACAAAACATGCTGACTCATTCCTGGGTTCTTATCATTTTGCTTTAACCGGTCTACTTGCTCCTCACCATGTTTGCTCAGATTGGCCTCCAAGGGAGAGGAGCTCCCAGACAGGCTTTCCATAGAGTTGGGGTGAGTCCACTGTGATAGGCGTGACTGGGGCTGGGGCGGATCCTTCATAGACATGCCCACCTCCATGCAGTTTACATTCATGTTTGGATTCAGTCCGGCTGAGAAGAACGACACATTTCAATTGATGCCAGAAACGACTTGTGCGATTCGCACTGGGATCACTCACAGAGAGAAGAATAGGGGTTGTAGGTGTTTTGAGAAGACTGTGGCTCTTTGGTCTGCAGGTCAGGGAGGCCCGGAGCCTGGGGGTGGCCTGGAAAGGAATCGAGGGTGGATTTGGTCCCGCCGTGATGTAGGCCCGTGTGGGAGTGGGGGGGCTGCTGTTGCTGCTTCATGAGCAAAGCCTGGGCCAGCTGACGCTGGTGCTGTTGGATCTGCTGCTGCATGTTATTGATTGTACGTGCAACCTGCAACAATCGCAGTGGCATTGTTTTTTCTTTCTGTCCTCGCTTCACTAAACCATTTATTCACACGGTCGGCGTGCGAACGTTTATGGAACGGAGCCCAAAACTTACTTGCTGCTCTTGTTGTCGAATGGGTCCAGAAACGTTGCGCTGCGCCTGTAACATCTGCTGCTGAATTTGTAAACGCTGGTAAGCCTGTAAATCAGCCAGACGCTCAATTTTAATTTCATAGGTAAAGATAGTGAAAATGTAAGCTTTTCTAACTTCTCACAATTTTTGGCAGAAAAACGTTAATATTTTGTCTATAATTATTTGATCACCGAATTATGTTTACAAACAATACCCTCATGCTGTGCATTGTTTGAAAACACTGTCAATGGTAAAAAAAAAAAAAAAATGCACTAAAATCAGTGATGCTCTGGAATATTGACCTACAATATCAAATGCCGTAATAGATTAATCACTTATTTCACTTTGAAACTTTTGGGTGAAAATACTACATATTTTGTGCGCATGTCTTGAAAAAAAAAAATGTTTTGGGGACAGGAATAAAAGAAAAACTACATTTTTTTTTAAACAAACTCATACCTATAGTTATATTCAAAAGAAAAATAAATAATTTTTTGTATTATTTGCTTCAACATATTTATAAGAGGGACCATTTATTGTCCCTGAGGATTTAAATGATCACCAAATGTTTGACAAAGGTTACATGAAAAAAAAAAGGTGATCCAATTAAGTAATACAGTACAGTAAGTTTAATATTCCTTTTTTATTCACGGGTAAGACCCTCTTTAGGAACATATATATTGTTGGCATCAGGTAGAATTCTTATATCTCCAAAATCATCACTTTTCAGGAGAACCCAGAAACGTTAAATATGTTCAACCATTAGCAATGGATCATGGAAGAGAGCAACCCATTTTCAACGCTTTCAATTTGTCAAAGTGTGAAAAATAACTTCAGCAAATGTGGAGGGACCAATAGTATCCATTTAAAAAAATGTGAAATCCAGCAAAATGAGACTTTACAAGGTTTCGCCCCATTGCCAGCAATATAGAAAATCTGGGACGATTCAGTAAGAAACTCACCAGTTGCAGCTGATAGAGTTGATTCAGAAGGGTCATATGTTGAGGATTTATTGGCGAGGTTAAAAGTGCAGGATTCAGACCAATATTTTTTGCTGCAAACTGTAAGAGCTGTGCTTGAACCTGTGGATCAACGCCACAACATTAAACATCTAACAAAATCGAAATATTTAAGTGTGAACATACAGTGTTAGAGTGGGGGGCTCGTTTTGAACTGTTTGCGGGCATCTACCTGAGGGGAGAGAAACTGAGGCACTTGAGCGCGTAGACTAGGCTGAGAAGAGCCGAGAGGCGGCACTGGCGGCTGAGGAGGCGGCTGAGGCATGGCCCGGGCTTGTGCTGCTCCACCACCAAACATTCCACTCTGCATTTGCTGAACAAACAACACGTTTACACATTAACATTTCACATTTTCGCTTTCGACACCATGACTGCGACGGGGAGGCTCAATGGGATTTTAAAATGAGCAAAAGTTTCAGTACTGTATTTTCACTTTTTACCATTGCCCTTTTGGTACTTAAGTCTTCAAATGTAGCTATAAACATCAAAACATTGATTTTTACTAGGCTGGCAGTGAATGAGGAAAACAAAGAATTGTAAAGACACACTACTGTGAAATATCCTCGAGGAAAAATGTCAGCAGGTGGTATCAGTATTGGAATCAAGGCGTTTGGTGGCGGACTGACTCACTTTATCCATGAAGGGTGAACGGGGATCCGCGGAGGGTTCTTTGGAGAGAAGTGGAGGTCGAGGGCAGCTCATGGGTTTGTTGATAAGCCCGTTGTTATAGTCGTGGCCGGCCATCCCCATTCCCCGCTTGTCCAGTTCCGTTTTTTTCTCCAGTAGGGCACTCATGGCCTGGTCCAGGTTCATGTTGTTGCTCTTTAAAGCCTCCTCGGCCGGATCCCGCTGAAGAACAGATCATGTCATGGGAGAATTTCATTCGAAAGGTTATTCGTTTTAATAAACGGAATAATCCTTCGGTCTAAAAATGAAACACTGATGACTCACCGGGAAGCCCATGTCGGTCAACTGTTTGATAAGACGATTCATAATCCAGGTATCTTCTGGCTTCCCTGGAATTTTGACCTGGGATGATAAAAACATCACAGTAAAAATAGAATAAAAAAAACCCAGAAGTACACGTTTCTAAATAAGTCGCCATACCTTTTGTGGGATCTTTTTGGGTGCGTTTCCCCAAGAGTTAGTGGAGGAGTTGCTCTCTTGGGAGGCAGTGCTGTTCCACATGTCTCCATCCTCTGCATCCCACTGACCCCCTGAGAGGATCAATTCATCACCTCCGCCTCCCCATCCATCTTGCATAGGTTTGGGACCTGAGAATGACACACCAGCATGTTAAAAAGATATAAACACGTTAAAAGTGTTACAGTATTTGTCTGCCACTAGGGGTCAGGATAGGTTCATGAAAAAATACGCGTGCTGTTTTGCCAGACGCATACTGATGACCTTGACTCATCTTGAGAAAAAGCTCCAGCAAGAACAATAACATCACACAGTACAGTAATTCTTCATGTTATTAGAAAAAAAAAAAAAGTGACATTTGGTGAACAATTTACCCGCTTTGCAGGATGCGGCATTCATAGCTGCATTGCCCCTACTGTAGTTATCCGGGTTGCCATCGCCCCAGCCAGTGGGGCCCCCAGTTGGTTTTCCCCAGGCAGATGTACCGTTGTCCACATTGACAGATGAATGTGTAGTTTCGCCCCAAGAGCTTTCCGCTTTAGTGTGGGAGCTGGGAAGTTCTCCCCAGCCTGTGGACACAAAACAGGCAATCTTCCGTCAGCATCAAAGTACTTTTACTGATAACATTCTGCATTCTGAGACACTTTGTGGCGAGTTAAAACGTTTTATCTTTTATCACTTTAGCCATGCAGGGAGCAATGAACTGGTGTTTGGCTTAACAGGATAGTTGACAGGAGGGTAAAATGGCCATTTAAGAATTGGCACAGCCTGATCGGTCTTGGCATGCGAGCTGCGCTATCCCCTGTGTGTCTGTCGCAGTGCCAGGCAGAGTTTAGTGCAGGGAAAGAGCCTGACCTGGAGACTGCTTAATTTTCAGGTTGACACACTCAAGAAGCATATTGATTAAAACACTGGCAAAAACAGAATCCCCTTTGCCCTTGAAGTTTAAAACCTCCACAAGCTATGCACATAGCTAGCTCAGTGACTGCCAGAAGAAAAGTGCTTTTCCATTTAGCTATTACAGCAGCATGCAGAATCAAGTAGAAAACGGCAGGGGGCATCTGTCCCAGGCTGATCTCAGGACTTTCTCTCGTCAGCTCCTGGCAGATGGCGGCCCCACATAATCACACACTTCCTTTATCGCTCTCAATCTGTTTGTGGTGATTTTCATTTTTCAAAAGGAGCTTTGTAAACAACATTCTCGTACTTCCGCCGACTACCCTAAGGTCAGCCGGGCAGACGTGCAAGACACGCCTGATATTTTGTAATGTGAGGAGCCTCACAGACTGGACTGCGCAGCTTATCTCATTTGGATAGCTAATTAGATGTAAATCCAAAAAGGGCAAGCAAGGTCAAGATATTACCTTTAAATCCATCAACAGCTTGTAGCTTAACAGTGACCTGCCCTAACTAATTTGACCAGCGTTTGCGGTTGACACATCTACTTCAAAAGGTAAATTAAACGAGCATCTAGACAAAAGCACGCGGAAAGGAAGTCTCGTCACAATCAATTTTGCTTTTCATATCAGTAATGATGGGATTCGTGGAGAAAAGCAACCATGTTACTGATATTTCTCTGTGCAATTTTGTTTCTGCAAATGTTCTTGGTACCGTATATTTGGATATTAAAAAAAATGTACCGGTAGTTATTTTTCCTGCAAATTTTCCCTGTCTCTGGGCTGCAAGTATTATCTGGAATAATCGAGTCATGCACCCGCCCCCAAAAATGCTTTATAATGTCATTATTATTATATCAAATAATTTTAAAAGGTTGAAAGTGAGTTAGAGTGGATATGAATATTACTTATCATTTACACAGGTGAATTATTAGAAACAAACACTTGCCCATGCAAAAGTTGCATGGGGGGGGGGGGGGGGGGGGGGGGGGGCACTCCAGCATGCATCTGCAAGAAAGGTCAATTTAGAAAATGTTGGAAGCAAACCTGATTCCAGAAGAGCTTCGAGGCAGATAATTTAAGTCTAAGCATTTTTAAAGTTGACTTACTTGACTTTATTCCACTAGCCGTTGCTGCAACTAACAATTATTTTAATAATTGTCAAAACCAATTTTATTGATTGATCTTTTTTTCTTTAAAAAAAAAAAGGGTTTGAATCCCTTTTTGAAAAAAAAAATGCATTTTCTAATTGACACTGCAGATTTTTGGTCATGATTTGGTTGCTGGCTTGGTATTTGTCAGAAAATATTTATGTGCCGCAAATATAAATCATAACACTGTCTTACCTTGAGCTATCATCGGGCCCCTGCTGTGAGATGAGCCCGATTGGTGCTGCAAAACAGGATCCATGGGCCCGCTGGTGGGTCCTGGGTTTTGGGAATTCTGGGCATGATTTTGTATCGGTGCAGGTGGTCCTTGATAAGCGTGATTGTGAGAGTGGGAGTGACCGCTATTGGCGCCAATGAGGTTATTGCCTCCAGTGGTAGCTTTAGCTTGGGACATTCCTGGATTGTTTCTGTCCCACAGGTTGACAGATTTGTTATAGGTACCAGGATCACCCCAGGCGGAGGTCCCATCATCTATCTCAATCTTGCGTCGAATGGAGGGCGGAGACGGCTCTTCCCAACCGGTAGGTTCAGCGGAAGACTCCTGCTTCCCGCCGGTCCAGCTCTGCTTCACCGAGCCCGATGCGCTCCAAGAACTGATACCCCCTCCCATGCTACCACTCGGTCCATCCTGAGATTTGCCTACCCAGCCCTGGGGAGGGCCGGCGGGACGCGGGCTGACGGGATCACCCCAGCCCGGTTTGCCTCCAGTACCCGATGAAGGCATTCCCCAGCTTCGAGGAGTTTCCTTCCAGCCCCCCGTTTCTTCCTCCCAGGCCGAGTTGGGTGGATTCTTCTTTCTCTCGTCAAGATCTCCCCAATCGTTTGCAGAGTTGCTCACTCCGCTACCGCCCCAGCTGTGGGACGCTTTAGGGTGCTCTCCCCAGTTCTGAGTTGTCGGCTTGCTGTGAGAATCCTCCCACCCTGTTGACCTCTCTTCTCCCCAAGACTGGCCACTATTCTTGGCGATAGTGGAGGTGGGAACACCTTTTGGTAGATTTCCCCAGCCGCTCGGACCACTCGGGGGCTTAATGGTGTTGGGTTGATCTCCCCAGCCGGAGCTGGGCTGGTTACTAGCAGCTATGTTTCCTCCCCAACCTGAAGCTCCCTGAGAAGCAGGCACCTCGTTTTTGCTCCCAGCGTCAGTTCTTTGCGGGGTACCCATGTTAGTATTGGAAGGCCCCTGGCCATCACTCGGACCGGTCTGGGAGTCCCAGGATTCAGTGGCAATGTCATTCTTGGTTTTAGTATTGTCCATGTCCCACGATGTGTGCTGGCGGACAGGGGTTTGTCCCCATCCGGTATTGCACAACACCCTGGGGTCAAGATCCTGGGCAGGCAACAAAGGAGCGGGGGTATCTCTGGACAAACGGTGTTTGGACCTGGGATGCCCTTCCATGCTGTCACTGCTTCCTTCACTGGCAGCTGTTGTGCTCACAGCTCTGTTCCAAGAACTAGTCTGCGCATCTTGGGGAGGAGAGCTGGGGCCATCCCAGCCTCCCTGGGTATCTTCACTTTGTTTCTTACCCCAGTCTCCACTTGACTGCTCACCCCAGCCTCCAGGATTTGCTGACCCGCTCCCGCCCTGGCCCCAGCCAGAGTCCCAGCCAGACAACTCTTTAGACGAGGGTGCCTTTGATTCGCCATCAAGTCCCCATACGGAAGTATTATCTTCTCCATTGACCTGCTTGGCCCCCGATGACTGCTGACCCATTGCACCCAGGCCTCCAGATGAATTGCCCCAAGTAGGCAAGTGGCGGGTAGGACTCGGCTGTTCCTGCTTATTAACATGATTTGGTCCATCAGTTTTAAGGTTCTGAGGTTCTGAACTGAAAGACACATTCGTGGATGGGGTAGGGTGCGACTCCGATGCGTCAGAAGTCATTATGCTACCCCAGGCACTGCCAATACCCGAGGAGTTACTGTTAGTGTTGGCTCCAGTATAGGTGCTGGTCTGGGATGACGGGGGGCCAGTAGGATTACAGAAGTTTGGTGTAGATTGAGGGGGTGAAATGATGTTGGCTCCCCCTGAGCTGCCTGCCCCTGCCGCACCGGCGTCATGGCCCAACACGGGCCACGCAGCTGGGTTAGCATTAGGGTTCAAGTTCAAATTACAGTTGGTGTTGGAGGATGCCGAAGAGCCCCAGCCTCTGGTGCTGCCTCCCCCGGCTGGACTGTCATTTTTCCCTTCGCTGCCCACAGAGGTCTGAGACGGTCCGGACCCAGAGCCCCAGCGATTGGCTGCAACCTGGCTTGAGTGCATGTTGGTTCCAGTATGATTGGCAGGGCTGAGTCCAGTGCTGGCCTTACTGCTTGGGTGGCTGACAGGGAAGTGGCCTGTCTGGCTGTTGGCCCCTGTGGCCATACTCGCGTTACAACACCAACCGCTATTATTACTAGTACTACTACTACCGTTACTACTGGTACTACAAGTGCTACTGCTGCTGGTCAGTTGACCAGGATCAGTCTCCAAAGAGCATCTTCCTTGAGGAGCCTTGTTCTGGCTAAGAGTAATCGAAGGCCAAGCCTCTGTATCCTTCTGGTCAATTATCAGTTGATCACTGCAACTTGGATTTGTGGAAGTTGCAGCACTTGTGGCACTCCTGTCACCTGGCAGGTGTCCCCAAAGGGGATTATCATACTGAGCTCCCTGGCTGCTCTGTGGGGGCAGTTCTGCAGAGGAGAAGAAAAAAAGCAGAATATGAAAAAATGCATGAAAAAGGTGGCAAAGGAAGGGTTTTCAAGTTATACGTCATCACGCCCACATAGAACCTGAAATACCATGGCAACATAACAAGTCCACTTCTATTCTTAATCACAAGTGCTATGACTGAAAAACACTAACCATTATACAGGATCACTCGCAGTTGAACTCAAATCACAGTTTCCACATTTTTTGTGTCTATGAAGTGTCTATAATCTGTACGAAGGAAATAGACACGGCAATCGATCATATTAACAAACATCTTATTAATTGGCTGGGTTATTTTTTAGATTCCGGCTGCAAATGTGTTTCATGTAAACTCAAAATAACTCATTCATTGCCACTGATGGATATAGATATCAGAACGATTTTAATTGGCCTAGAAGTGAATAAGTTAACTATTTCACTACCAGACAGTTTATATAAATCTAAGATCGATTTTAACTGGGCTGGCAGTGAACGAGTTAAGTTGCGAAGACTTTTACCTCGGCCGCAAAGATAATAATGTGTAAAGCTATTTTTCATTTGACAATATATGTGCTGGTGCACAGAATAGAGTAGTATACTTTTTGAATTTTTCACCAGCAAGACAGTCACAGTCATGACCTCAGATTGGCATGATGCACGACTTGTCCGTGAGCTCCCATGCACGCAATCGCCTCCATCTGCCCGTACAACTAAAAGTAATACTCTGTATTATCATCTCCTGTAGCGCTTCCGAGGCAAAAATAAGTCCGGTGTCTGTGCATTGATCACACTGACGCCACATAATCGCTCATTTCGACTGAGGATGTTGTGACTGTTTACACGCCGGGTTACGCTTGCATGCAAAGGCTAGCTTTATGGTGATATGTAGGAAGCAATCGCATGGCACTCAGCATTAATACCAGCTTACTTGCTAAGGCTCGCAAACTAAAGTAGGGGGAGTGAAAGTGGCGTGAGAGTGAGGGGAAAAGAGGGCACTGTGTTTCGAACACACACACAGCGAGCGCACAGTCTTTCTGTAGCGTCACTCCGCCGAGAGGAGCAGGACCGCCATTTTCTCAGTCCTGAATTTGAGCCAAAAAGACTCAGAGCTAACGTCTCCGCCTGCGCCGTGTAAAAGCACGCATCGCCTCACACGCCGTGACATATGCAAAGCACAACTCCGGCGCCGGTGCCCACTGCCGCGGCAGGTTTAAAGCGCGTATGCACGAGCCACAAAAACAACCACGCAGAAAAAGCTCGGAGGAAGGGAAAGAGATGAAATACCTGTGGAGAGGTGCCTCCCGACCATCGTGCAAGGAACTAGGTTTTGTGCGACACGGGGACCATCCTTGTCTCAATATGTCTGCTTGCCTCACCAAGCCTCTGAGGCTCCTCTCTGAAACGCTGCCAAGAAGTTGCACAGCTCTTGCGCGGCATGAGACTACCCCCCCGTCCCCCCTCCCTCCCTACCTATTGCTTGCCTCCCTTCCTTCCTCACCCCACATGCTCCGTCCCTCCCACCAACATCGCTCTGGCTGGGTCTTGCCGCCTCTATCTATTGCCCCCCTCCCTCCCCGGCTTTATTTATATCACGCTCTATTCCTATCCCAACGACGAATACGCTCCCTCGCTGGAAATGTAAGCCCTCGGAGAAGGCAGGCTGGGGGAGGGGACGGCACAGCTGAAGTAATGTGGAGCAGTATTGTTGGTAGGTGGCGGATGGACCGCTAAGAGCGAGGCACTTATGCACTCAAATGGCAGGAGGGAAAACGAAACAAAGCGGGGCCCTTCTAAACGCAGCCTCGGATATTTTAACCTTTCACTAAATGGCGACACATATTTAGCCAAGACCACTTTGCGTGAAATTAGCACTGCCACGCACAATTGAAAACCTCTTTGATGGCTCGGAGTCAAGAGAAGGCAAAAAGCATACCACGCTGTGCCCCAAGCGGGGCATTACGTCACGATGTCTGTTTAGTCTTAATTAATGTAGACCGGCTACAACAAGTATCTCGTGCAACCTTTGGCTTAAAAGACTACAGAAACGACGATTATCGGCGAGGCCAAATATTGGTGCAGAAATTTGGCGTTTTGACAAATTGACATTTTTCAAAATAAAATGGATGATAAGAAGGGCGGCGCAATAAGGCAAAAAAATCAATTTTAGATTTTTTTTTCACAGTTATTCTCAACAATTACGATTTTAGTTGTAGTAAACCCAAACATTTTACATTTTTAATTTATTGAAAGAAAACAATAATGTATGATTTTAAAACTGTGTTTGTATAAACTTAACACATATATGAATAATTTGTGCCTAATGTTTAAATTCCACAATTAAGTAATTAATAATAACTATTGTAAAAATATCTTCTAAAACAACCCAACCAGTATTCTGCCACTTGTATAAAATATTGATTGAACTCATTTTAAAAAATGTTAAAATGACAAATCAATCCAATTAATTCATTTATTGCCCAGTCCTACAAATAAAAAATAAATATAAAACTGTCAACTTCAGGGAACTATTTGTTTAAATTTACAGATAACTGTCTGCTGAACCTGGGAACACTTAATCTTATCTTTTTATTTGAAAATAAAACAAAGATAAGTGAAATGTTACCGTTTCCGTTATTTTGAAAAGCATTTATTATTTCCCCGTTTTAAGTTTTCTCTAAACTTTTAAGACATTCCAGTAACCGCAGGAGAACTGTTGAGTTTTGTTGAATTTTAGAGCAAAAAAGTACATTGTTGAAAATGTATATAAAAAAAAAGTCAACACTACGAAAATCAGAAAAATTTTGAAATAAACTTGCATAAACATGCATGTCAACAAAGATGAGAGCATCTTAAAAAAAAAAAAAAAAATCCAACATTTTCCTACTAACTGAACATGAAATCGACTCGAAACATTAGTTATCATGACTAGTACGACTGAGTAATCCCAGGAAAATACATAAAGGTTTATCTCAATGAAAGACATGAAATAAGCCGTACTTAAATATGGTCCTGGAAAAGCATCAAGAGGTCAGAGCAGAGCAACACAACAGAGGATGACATACTTGTCAATTAATAGAAGGCATGGAGGAAACAGGAGACGAGGGGCTGAAAGCTTGGCAGAAGAAGAAAAAAAAAAAACAGCAGCAGCTCCCTGGATCAAGGCTGGCATTGTGCACTAGTGATACCAGTGCCCACACACCACAACACAATACGTCAATGTTTGGTGGAAAACAGTGCCGCTATGCTGGAGGTTCTGCCCGCTGAACCTCATGATTGTCAGGATGCAACACATGGGAGAGTCCGTGCTCTGAGTGACGTTCGGGGCAACACACTGCGTGTATTGTGAAACAGCTTTTTGCATGTATCAATATATAGCTCTAATAGTGCAGTAGTTCCCTAACTTGATAAATAATTGTAATAAATAACCGTAATTACAATATCGATCAATATAATCACGATTATCGTTAAGAGAGCTAGTCTGTGTTGCCTGGCTAAATCAGATCAATAGCAAAGCCCGAGATGGGCGAAAATGAAGCCTGGGAGATGCTTTTTGAATGACGGAGGGAGGAAGTGATCTAGCAGGGATGTGCAGGCCTCAGCTGGACTGATCCTGGCTTAATGAAGTCCCCCAGGGGCAAACAGACAGGATGGTTTGGAGCTGACCGCGCACGCTTGCCAACAAGAACTCTGACAAATACAAACACACCACTGCAAAAAAGCGATTTTGACCTTATTATTGCAACTATCACTTGTATTACTCTGCTAGCTTAATTCTGGTTGGATTACATATGAAAACGGTGGAGCAGCTAAAGTAATTCAACCAAAACGTTCTGAAAGAATCTCCCAAAGGTCAAACAAAACACAGTCCAAGTCGTGATTCACGACCAGGTACTTAAAGTATATATAACTTGCTTCGGCAAGTATGAGCAGAAGTATGTGTAAACTGCTACAGCGCCCAATGAGATATTAACTGTGCATTAAAAATGAAATTTCCGAGGTGACTCATCCAGCTTTTGTGGAGTAAAAAGAACTTACACTGATTTTGACCTTGATTAAAGAATATTAAGCACGTAGCTGAAAGACATCCACTGGTGTTATATCTACTTTGTAAGGTTTTTCACCTTTTTTCTATTAAGACCTAAAGATTATACGGGTGAAACGTACAGTAAGTGTGTTTCTTCTTTACATCACTACTATTAATAGCTCAATTACAAATGAATGGGGGAGGGAGAGCACAGACTTGCGTTTTTTAAAGTTCACATGCATGTTGTCATGTTTTCCCCTCCTCCCCTGAAAGGATAAACCAGGTCAAGGGCTTTCTCCAACATGCCAGTCTTAAAATAGCTCGCGCTCACACGCCTCCTCTTCATGAAAGAGCCTTGGGATATGGCGAGCGAGCCAAGTGAATGGCAACACGGCGAGCGAGACCGTCAGAAGAACGGCGAAGCTGACAGACATACATGTAGTGCGCACTAATCCTTCCTGCCTGGGGCCAGCTACATGCTACGTGCTGTGATGTTGTTTGTTAAGGCGGAGGTGCCAGAACACATGCGCAGCTCCGGAACAAATTGTGGCTGAGGAAACCGATAGAAAACACGAGGCGCCAGAGATGTGTCCTTAATGAAGAGTCGCTGTTTAATCACATCAAAAGACCTTGAAAAGGGAATCCCCAACGTTCTGGCGTCATCTGTGGAGCACATCAACTCAATCTAGCATACATGCTCGCTTCTTCACCAGCTATTTTTGTTGATGTCAGCCTCTATTGTGCACGGCGAAAGCAAAGCCTGGTATTTACTTTTAACAAGAGTGGTCAGAAATACGCAGTAAAAAAAATACCATGTATCGGTCGGCGCGCGGTCCATTCTGTCAAAACTGCAGCTGGCAAAAAGGGACACGTGGACATAGCAGGCAAGATAATCAGCCTTACTTTAAAAAAACAAACAAAAAAAAAAACCAGCATGTGACTTGCTAAAGTAAAAGGGGGTGAGCTAAGAAAAAGTGAATGGCCTTGACTGTATAAAAAATATAAAAGCAAGGACAATGCTTATAGCAAATCCCAAAATTCAAGTCACCTAAGCAATTAATTAATGTCAGGGAAAAACGTGGCTCCCAATTGTCTTTTTTTTTTTTATTTTGGCGAGATCTTCTTTTGGGAAAATCAGTGTAGGTATTTATATGTACAAATAGTAAAATTAAATTTTGATCAGGATCAAAATGTCTCTAATTATCAGCGTTGATATTTTTCATTTTGACGAATATTGGCAGTGGCCTTTAATTTTTTGTTTTCTTCATCAGGCCAATGAAAGATCATTTCGTAAGTTGGGTAAACCTGCGGGAATTGTATAATGATTTAAATGGAGCCTTTGAACTCCCGACACTTTTTGTTTTTGCTTGAACTTAAAAAAGTGAAGCGAGACATCAACATTTCAACTCGACTGAAATTTTGGATGACTTGGTTTACTGTAAAAAAACTTTGACGCTTTATTTATTTAAGCTTTCATTGAACATTCCGAGCGATAGGCCAGTAACCCAGTAACTGAATATCATTTTCAATTGACAGCAAAATGCCCACCTCTTAAGATAGAAAAACATAGGTGGATTTTGCTACTTAATTCATAATTCATAGTCCACGAGTGCCAGAACATATTGGTTGACTTCCCTTTTAAAGAAAAAGAGCTCTGTAGCTGCTTGATCATTTCGACACTGGCCCGGGAATCATTAAGAATGGCCGAAAAACAAAAACACATAGAAAAAAAAAAGATCTGATGATAGTAAGAAGAGAGCGTTCTTGTTGGACAACAAGTCACAATTTTTACGCAGCCAAGCTCTGCATGCGCATTCTGGCTTGGATTAGAGAAGGTAAACAGAACAATGTGAATGAAAGATGAGGAGGTATGTTCCAAGCCAGAACAGAGCACCACATTCTGCATTGATGTTGTTCTTTCCACCGAATAGTCATTTGACCAGTTAGCAGAATAAACACTCTCAGATGCTTTGTAGCAACGCATTTTACTCCACTTGAGAGTTTCTTCCCGCTCTTGTTGAAACAGGCCATAAGGATGCACTCAACGCTTAATCATTCCAGTGAATGCCGCACCGAAACAACGAGGGCTCCAAGATTGCCAGCGCGTTAACACATTATGGAACACAAACCATGAAGAACAGGGCTATAATCCAGCCTATATATGTTTCATCTCCAGATTTGTTTGCATGTCCTCGCGTAGTCAGCCACTCAACTGACACGGAGAGTGAAATGAGAAGCGGGGAGGCCTATCGAAGAGGGGAGGAGAGAAGCAGTAGCTTTTACCGTAAGCCATGAGTCACTCCAGCCCACAGCACTGGACCTCTGCCACGCTCGCTCCACCAATCTTTCTCTTCCTCGGGCTTTCTAGCGATGCCAAGCCAGGCCCACCGAGGTGTCCGGCCAACTAACTAGCCGCGTACGGCTTCTTCCCCCCAAAAACAGGAAATAGTCAGCAAAGCTCAGCAGAGTGTAGGAGGAGGACGAGGAGGAGGAGGGAAGCAAAAGATGTGGGATAACCGTCTCATTGCCATGGAGATGGAGCCGCATTCACATCATGCTTGCTTAAAGCGCTGACAGAAAACGCCGGAGAATCTGTTTCTTTGGGATATGCAGACACTCCGGAAGGAAAACACACAAACACATACTGTTATGCCAGCTGTGTTTACTCAGCGTTTTCTTCCTCTGGATTCCTTGATTCCCATTTGAAATTCCCAGCCAGACAGTGAAAATAAACAGCAGTCGGACGCACAGGTGGCTATACGTTGTTCCACAGTTACACTCGCTGCTCACAGGGCTCTTTTTTTTCCTTTGAATTGACAGAATTTTTTTTTTTTTTAGTGGTGTGGCCAGATTCGGTGCGGAGATGGCCAGAGAGTGATCAGGGGTGGCCGTGGACATACCTGGCCACCGCACAGCTCTGCCCCTGGCTATATACTGTACTAGCATGTACTGGACATAAAAATTGCTTTATGCATCTTGTCAGGTATCCTCACAGGGTGAGTAGCATGAGAATCGAAGCTATCGTTGATTTTTGGTATTCAGGTATCCCACTGAAAATTCAGTCAGGTATTCGGATACATCTATACTGTATATTTTTGAAATTTGACAGCTCTTGCCAAACATATGGAGGCACCTGAGCATTGCTAGCAGCTAATTTATGCTAGACTAGAGTCGTCGCAAAGTTTGGCAAAAGGTAAAGTACAATATGATGCCAGCGCAAGTTGTTTTTTAGCTCCCTTGAATAACGATTGAATGTAATTTCAGAATGCCTGTTGTATTGTTTATTTTGGGCTTAACGGTTTGTAACAGCGGGAGAAAAAGGAGTCAAATGGAGGAGACACGCTGGCAGGACCCAAACAACAAAATAAGAACACTGATAATAACGATTGCACTCCTGTGAAACAATTACTTCTATTTTATTTATTTTTTATTTGTATATTAGCGGCACTAAATAATGGATGGATGGATGGATTTATTCCATTCATGTTCCTATTCTTAATATGCACCAATCGGAGCAGCGCGACCAATTTCGTGGTATACGTAACTAAGATGACAACAAAGGCATTCTATTCTATTCTAACATCAAATAAAAGCATACTAAAGCATTTAAGTTTATATTTTATTTGGGATGGTAAGAATTATTTTGAAGTTGGCCACCTTACTGCTTCGGTGGCATGTTTTACTTACATGCATTAACAATTGTTGCTGCGATTGACTTTTCTTGTCTTATATTTAACTGAATTAGTCGATACAATAATAATTCTTGTACTAGCTATGGTATGGGCACCTGATTTCCTATCAATGTCAGGACGTGTGTATTCTTTAGCACACCGGTGTCAAACTCAAGGCCCGGGGGCCAGATCCGGCCCGCCGCGTCATTTTATGTGGCCCGCGAAAGCAAATCATGTAAGTTTCCACTACCCTTGCTAAACTCTGTTCCAAAACTTTAGCTTGTCGTGTATAGTGAAAAATAAAGTTGAGATTTTTCGGTTTGTTCCGTTACAGTAATGTAAACAATAAATGAACAAACTAGACTGCTTTACTTCTGATTTCAAAACAAGTAAGCCATCAATTTGCTGTGTACAGTAATAATACTATGAGACAATTTAAAATCGACTTGGTTTCCTCAACTTATTGGCCCAATGAAGGAAGTTCTCGCTACAAAACGACCCGCGAGAAAAATAAGTTTGACACCTCTGCTTTAGCACTTTTGCAGCGATAAGGTCGAGTCTAAACGCTCAATGACTTACAGCCCGCCTCGACGTTATGAACATGCAATAGAACTACCAAACGAGCATCTGCGCTGACCTGCAGGCGGGTTTGTTGAGGACGAATCGAGGCGGCTGGCAACTGGTGCTGCGGGTTCAGCGGCGGTGGGATGTCCCGTAGCGGTGAGCGCGAGGGTCCCAGAGGGGAGTGGCTGGCCCCTTTTTAGCAGCTGCTTGTGCTCTTGCTGGCGGAAGCGCGGCGGTACCTCTCTGGCTGGGTGTCGCTGTTGGAGCGGAGTCTGTGAGGTGGTCTGAGGCTGGCCTCCGCTGGGGGCGCGCTTGCCATCGCCACTGTTTGGGGGTACGGGCGGGGAGGCGCTGGGGTTGGCAGGGGGGAGAGGAGGGACGGGGTCGAGCTTGGCAGAGTCTGGCACTGTTGAAGAAAAAGCAGAATTGCAGGAGTTAACACGAGAAAGAATATGTAGGTGTTGGTAGCTGCCATTGACAAGGTACAGACCGATTATTGGCTGATATTTGGCATTTTGATGAATAGCAGCCTTCTTCTTTTTATTAAATGTTATTATTATTTAAATCTGATGGCCAATTATGCACCAATTTCAAACAGTTAGCTTCAGGAAACTTTCAATTTTCACTTAACTTTATAAGAGATTTTGCTGACCGTGGGAACACTACACCTTGTATTTTACGTCGTTTGAAATAAAAAGAAAGATAAGTGAAATTTTGTTGTTTTAACATTTTTTAGGACTTTATTTAAAGTTTAAAATTTTCCCAACAAAAAATTATATCAAGATGCAAGGAGGGGCACGATTGATTTTTTGGGGGAGAATCCAGAGGATTCTAATAATGTCACAGTCTTCCTGTCATATTCATTCAGGCTTAAAGCATCGCCAAGAATTTAGGAAACCGCCATTTTGCCTGGTCAGAGATTAGAAGAGATGATTCAAGATTCTTAAAATGAACTTTAAAGCCATTTCAAGTTTGAAGGCAGGTTTGTGATTTTAATGGACTGAGCATCACATTGGACTCTTAATGACTTAATTGTTAAGCGTAGTCCTTTTGAGTAGAAGCAAAAGGTCAAGAGGTCCCATCCGAGGTCAAATAGGATTATCTTGTCAAGGGTCACAGAGTGGGTGCTGGGTCAGATGCATTATGGGCATCGAGCACAGAGAATAATCGCCTCTCAGCGTGAAGCATTACATAATATGGACGCCGGTAAACTAGAATGTAAACAGGAAGTAATAAACAAGCTTGTAGCATCCACACGCTGCCCAAGGAGATTATGGGATGTAAACTGAGCCAATGGGATGCTTTTCTCCTTCTATTTCTTCACAGTAATAAACAACGGGAGTAAAATAACCACTTTGACACGAGTGAGGAAGAACGGTGCTCTGTCATTGGCTCAGCTTCGAAGTGTGCGCATTGAAGCAATGAGGACTCAAATGCACACTCACACACACACACACACACAATCCGAGAGGCCGGCCCAACACACACAAAAGTGAAGCGTTATGCAACACTGAGGCCCACACTGAGGGGAGGACAAAACGTTGTCGCTCAGCCTATAGCCAGCCGCTTGCTCATACAGTCAGACGGCCAGTTTAGCGTTTTGTCTAGTGCATGTATGTTTCTCTCGTGTAAGTTGGTGCCCCCCAGTGGGCTATAACCTGGGAATGAGCCCGTTTCCTGCAACCCTCTCTTTCATTCACTATTTAAGCCGTCTTCCATTATTTCGATGCTCTTTCACTATTATCGGAGTACTACAGAAGATTATTCCTCATAAAATCTCTGTTTAATAACAGTTATGGAAGCAATTTTTTTACATCGTCGGGACTCTCTGCGTGACGTCGATTCTTCTGGAAGCTTTGGGGGGGGGGGAGGGGAAAGTGGGGGCAGCTGCTCTCCCAGCCAATCAGAAAAGGGCGATAAAACGCGCGAGAAGGCGGACGGGGAGGGAGGGAGGGAGTAAGAAAAAGAGAGAGAAGATCCTCAGGAACGGAGGGAAAGAGGTACAGCAAGCAGTGAAGAGAATGATGTGTGTTCAAGACTCCGCCCCTTAGCGAACGCCACTGCAAGCTCCAGTCTCACTGCCGGAAACCAGCTTAGGTTGACAATCCGCTTACAATTAGAACACTACTTGCCTTCAGAACGCCACGTTGCTGAAGAATCTCGTGTTAAAGGGAATGTAAATATAGGTATGATTGCATAAAAAAAATGTAAATGCAGAATAAAGGGCCCCGAAGCACAGCCCCTTTACTTTAGTCATAAGAGATCAGTCACCTTCTCCGACAGCCTATTTGCAAAACACCGTCCTCAGCTGCGCGGGCGCACAGGAGAATTCCCGGTTCATCAAAAATGCACATCAAACCGCCGCCTGCAGGCTATGCGCGCCTCACACGGAGGAGGCTACCTCATTTCCCACTTTAAAAGGCATCGGAATATTTCAGATAGGGAAAGATGATAGCGTGCTTGGCGGGTTGTTTAAGACCTCAATGTTGAAGGGTGGGGGGGGTGTCTGGGGAGCTATCACAGCGACCAGGTGGGCGGAAGAACGGGAGAGGGTTCCGAGCAATTTTTAAGTGATCTCCTGGGTGGAAGCACAAAAACATGACCTTGAAGATAGGAAAAGACCAATCTGTGTGTTTTAGCGGATGGAGGCGCTAAAGCAGCATTGAATCAACAATGAGGTCTCTGTAATATGTACAGTAGGTCGCTTAGGACTGTTGTGATGCAGAGTTGCTGCTTGTACAGTCACTGATAAAAGCTTTTAGAGATGCAACTAAAGATATTAATTTATTAATTGACAGAGCAATTGGATTTTGAACATAGTTTTGACAGTTTCAATCACAAAGACGTATTTTTACTTTTGTTAAGATTCCAGACAGTCTCAGATACTTATTCATATTATTTTCTTTTTACCATACAAAAGGACGGTCTAAGAATTGTTGGTCGTGAATACGCTTTCCATTCTTTTATTCAAAAAACAGGGTGTTTGGGATATTTTTTTCTTATGATTTAATTTCTGGTCTGGTCTGTTAGAAAATTGGCAACATTATTGAGAGGTTTTTTTTTGAAGTAAAAAAACCAAGGGGATGTTCGATGTCACTTTTTTTTTCCAAGCCGATGCCAGTATGAGTACTGAATACTTGAGTAGCTCTCGATAACAAACACAGTATTAAGTTTGATACGTAAAAATTCGCCACAAAACAATGACAAATCAATTTAAAGGAAACAAATACACAGCACAGGCCAAATATTTGGACACTCCATTTTTTTTTTTTAAGGTAACGATGGCCACTCATTTTCCTAATATGACAGTTGTCAAATAAAGCTGTTAACTGTGTATTAACCTGACTTCTGTGCAACTGATGGTTCCAACCCCATTATTGAAGCGAAAACATTTTACACATTAACCCCGACCAGGCACGTGCGCAGTTAGAATATAAAACATGTTTTCAGTCCAAAACTCAATGTGTTCATTCACTTTTCAGAGAGAATCTACAATGTAAATAGTCATAAAAATATAGAAAACACATGTTTACAAACTCCGACGTTTGTATGACGAGCAGTCGTAGCATAATTTCGCCGCTTATGTCGAGTTGTCTGTCTTAGTCAGTATTGATGCTGGCTTAGTTTAAAATCAAGAGTACTTAGCGAATGGATTGATGATGTGCCCGACAGCACATTTCAGCACTCAAAACTTAGGTTAGTGAGTGATTAGGAGCTTTCCAAAGCTGAGCCTCTAATCTGCAAAAAGAAGGCCTGGAGAACATTTTGTGTTTATCCCTTTATATTACAGGTTGTCTGGCATGTAGATTCGGTTTGGGTTCAGTGGAGATATGAGGCTAATGTTACTCTTTTTCTACAATAGAATGGTTTGACAATTCTGTTGCAGATTGTACTGGCTTGGCAACTAAAAAAAAGTGAAAATTATAATAGTATAGTATACTAGACTTTTGTACAGTGCAAAGAGTGGTGTGATGAGACTATCAAAATGTCTTTGGGAACGTTGCTCTGCGCCCGTGGGCTTCAAAATTAGAGCACCGTGTTTCACAAGAGAGATGATTAAAAATGCTTAATTAGAAATGAATGAATATGACACTGTAGTTAAGAGCGAAGACCTTCCCTCCGTGCGCGACATTTTCTGCAGACAGAAACTATTTGAGAAAAAAAAAAAAATGCAGTTTAACAGCATTTTGTGGGGTATTCACCCCCCATCACGATCAATGACACCAAACACTCATGAATAAATTCAGAACAACCACAGTTGAACTTGAAAAATGAGTTTAGACAGTTTAGCAAATACAGACATGATATCCGGACATTTAATGTTATATTGTGGCCTAATTCGTAACAGCCATAAAAAACAAACAAAGGATTTCGATTGACGTTTAAAAAAAACATTGCTCTTGGAAGATGACGTGATATGTAAAAAGAGGTGGCGGTGCGATGACAAAAAGCAAGCCCTCACTGAACGCACAGCAATTTATGACTCGCCAACACAAAGCACTGGGTGTAATTAAAGCCAATGTGGAACGGAAAATTAATTTGTTGCGAAATTACCGCCGCAACACAACTTTGTAATAATGTTATCGTTTATTGCACTATAAATGCAAGCCGTGACGTGTATTCACTTCATACGCCGCCTCGCATAGAAACGCCAGGCACAATAACTCATTAACCCCAGCGCTTATTGGTGGCAGACGGCCTCTGCTATCATGGGGCATAATGTTGATTACGCTCATCTGTCCGCCACTCCCTTCCCATCCAGCCGTTGGCCCTTTAACCTTTTGAGGTTGACGGGTGGTCAGTAAAATGCAATAAAGGAATTGTAACTCCAAACTGATTGATCAACAATTGATCACATGTGGTAAACTAAGCTGGAAACCAAACTCATCAAGTGGCTTTGGGAGCATGCTAACTACTAACTAGCAGCTTGTAACCGCTGTTTTCTGTTTGAGGCTAAACTTTAAAGGAGGTTTAATTAGGAGATTGAAAAAAAAAAACATGCTTGAAAAGAGAAAACAAAATTCTCGCCGTATAATCTTAATAGAGTACCGTCACAGGTTGTTGTGTCATGCATTCATAGTTGTGGTTCCCAAATGGGGGTACGTGAGGCACTTCAGGAAATACGTGAGATTTCATTCAAATTTCTGCATGGATCTGGCTTTTAATACAGAGAGGGAAACAGTCTATTTTCCTTTCAAATGAAGAACAAATTCATTGGAATGGGAAGCAACTTATTCCTAAATTGTGTTGTACCGACTTCTTTGCAAAATTTTAAATTCCTTTATTTTGTTATGCTTTACACGGGTGTGGATTGTCATTCAGGATGCAATTTCCCGGCAGATGAGCCAGAATTAAAGCAAGCGGTTGCACAATCTATTTTCTCGAGTTCTGGATACTAATGCAAACAAGTTTATAAAATCGTACTTGTATGGCACAGCTCTCTGTTTTAAGCCTTTTTGTTTTTCTAATCAGAATTCTGTTCTCAGAGTACCAGGGGTGCATCAAACATCTTATTGTAAGGAACATTTTTGATTTGACTTTCCCCTTTAAAAGTCAGTTTCAAAAAGGCTAAAACAGTCATTGCTGGAAATGAGGCTTTTTCCTTAAGTCCTGCTGCAATATGACTGGCTAATAGCAAAGACCTAAACAAGCAGACTTTTGAAGGTAATAAAGAGAGCTAAAACATGTTGAGCAGAGGGAGGAGGGGCAGCAGTACACACGCATACCACACACAGGAGGCGAGAAAAACGTGAGCAGACAGAATTGTTATAAAAAATGTGTGACAGCAGCAAACAACCCAAATCTGGCCACATTTCTATTCTATTTATTCTTTATTTATGTATAATTGATTCTATTTATCATTCGGATTATGAATATGCACCAATCGGAGCAGAGCTCCCAATTTTGTCGTATACCTTTGTACAATGACAAAAAAAAGCTGTTGTTGTATTCTATTCAATGACAAAATGAGGGCAGCAAAAATTAAGGTCTAAAACGACTGTTGCGACCAAGACACCGATTCCATTCATTTCTGAAGCCCAATCAGGCATCAAATATGTTATGTTTGTAACTGTTTGTCACATTGGGACAAGCAGACTGCCTGGGTGTCACAGACACGGGCCAGTTGATCCCACAATGGGCCCCCTCAACCACCTAGGCAAACAGGAAACCAGAATGTGTTCTCTGTCTGTTTCTTTCCCTTTAGCATGCTCGCTTTTTGGCCGCTACTTCCAGCCCACTTCGCAAGACCAGAAACCACAACAATTCATTCCATCTTGCTCCTTATAGCCAAGCTCTTTCCCTCAGATCCTTCCTGCTTTGGTCCCAGGGTGGACCTCCTGGTTGAATCAGGCACCAGCGGGTGTTCTGTTACTATGGCGCTCAGGGTATTCCTGGAGATCTCCTGCGTATGGAGGGCTGTTTATTCAGACTCCGCAACATCCCTCGTCTCCTAATTAGCTCCCTGTATGCTGAGCACCAACATCACAGAAACACAGTCTCATTAAGATGGATTTTTTTTTTTTTTTTTTTTACTCTGTCCTTTTTTTGTCTGTCATTGTGGTTTTCCTTTGCTATGAAATGACCGCATCACATTAGTAAATGGATTTGAGCTCCAGATATTGATCTGGGCACTCCTTATTCAAACTTAATTGATCTCCGACAAAACCCGCTGTTTATCAAAACTTTTCAGCTGCAGCTTTGCGCTGGGATAACATCTCAAAAAGCAAACCACGTGCATGAACGTATGGCAGATTGTCGGCAACTAGGGGAAAGAATATAGGTCAGATTGAAACTGAAACAAAACGAAGCAGATGATCCAAACTACACTAACTTAGATCACACATCCATGTTGGCTTTCCCTGGTTTGGGGTGGTCTGTTCAATTTTATTCCAAATTTTACACACCCTTTGCCTCAGCATCATTGACTTTTGTTTTAATGCATTTTGCTCTCATTTGTATTCCTTGGAGTCTCATTGCCAACCTCAGGAGCAACTGAGGAATCCACCAGGGGGCCAGAGAAGCAGCTGCACTAGCGATAAATCATTCCAAGTCTTTTTTAGGTGTACGATACAAAAAAAAAAAAAAAAAAAAGGCAACTCACCTTTGGTTATCTGTTTGGTGTCCTGAAAAACAAAAAAAAAAAAAAAAGTTCAAAACAACATCAACTGCAGCGCAGGAGAACCTGCGGTCGGAACAGAATGTGCTCATAAAAAATAGCATAATTGCCTGAGAGTTTTCAGAAAACAAGGAAAAACAAAAATAAATCAATTACAATTTACTCTAAAAGGATTGAAGGAGGTTGTGGGGTCGGTTGTACGTAGATGGTGATGATGTCAGAAAGACAAGGACATGTCAAATGTACATTTTAAGTAAAAAAAAAAATACACTTTTGAGAAACCACACAATGCAGCATTATTGATTAAAAGCCATGGAGCAAAAAAAAAACGACGCCTTACCTTCTTCGGAGCAGCTTCTTTCTTTTTCTTCTCTTCTTGCTTTTTCTTTTTCTTATCTTCCATCAAATGCTTTTCAACTTGTATTTGTCACTTCTTCTCTCAGCTGGAAAAAAAAAAGTTTCATGGTAACTCATATGCTGAATGCTGGAAGTGTAGTTTTATTGGCGGATAGATGATCTTTCGTAGGCCGGATTATCTTCACATTTTTGAAATGTGTAATAATCAAATTCCAAATATATTTTTTCGCTTGCCATGTCTCTGACTATATCTGAATTGTGTCACACATCCGGCCTTGATGATGAAGTAAACACATCTGTCATTGGTGATTGGTAAAAAAAATGGCGATCAGAAATATAAGAAATATCCATTTAAGTGAGTTGTATGTATTTAGAAAATTAATCTCAAACTTGTAGAGGTTATATACAGTTACATACCGTTATAGAGCCTGGAATTTATTTATGGGTTAAATACGGACGCTTGATCTGGGAGATTATACTGTATATTTTAATTATAACGTATTCTTTTTCACTCAGACAAAACATGGTTTATACTCCTAAAGTAGTGAGCAGCCATTAGCAGCAAGAGGGCACGGTTACAAAGAACACCAGCCAATGAGCTCAGCGTTGTAGCGGAATTACAATCCCCTCCGTCAGAACAACAGGATTATAGCCGGGCGTCCCTCTTAAAACCAGACACTCACTGTGACGCCAAACGTAGGCGGAATGAAAACAGAAAGATGCAGATGCGCACGCACAAGGCAGCCTACGACAGCAGGTGGAGGATCGGCAGGAAATGGAGAGGCGGGTGGGGGGGGGGCAAATGCACAAGGTGAAACGTGCGTCTGTTGACACATATAATTTCTGTGGAGATGGAAAGGCTGCTGCTGTCTTTGATAGGGATGCTTCCGTTACACGTGTGGGGGAGATGGGGGGAGGGGTGCGAGACGGCAGGCACTGGGCACAGCGCCAGGAATGCCAATGCTGCAGACCAAACAAGAACGTGGCGAAGCTTTGGGAGAACGTTCGCCAGCGACTGCATGCAGCAGCTGCAAAAACAGCAGTGCAATTCTGCTCAGACAAAAACATATACATTGAAATCAGTTTGCCATTTTGGGGATTATTTTTAGGATATGAAAAAACTGGCTGGAGAGACGCTTTGTTGCTTCTGCAGTACTGCTGAACGATGTTGAAAAAACAGAGGACTGGAATGAGTAATTGATTTATCGAAAACTAATCAATTAGCAAAATAATGGATTATCATTTTTGGCATGTGATTATTCAGTTTGAGACTTCATTTAATTTGTCCAAAAGCCCAGAATTTCAACATATAAGCACACTTGTTATTAGGGCCCGACCTGATTTTTTTTTCTGCAGAAAATAATACGATTACCTAGTCAATTAATTTTCAAAATTATAATGACTAAAACGTTTCGTTTCCTCCCAATTCATTTCAATAGGTGTAAATAAAATGATAATTTCCACTATTTAACTGTGGGGGTTGTGTGAAAAGTTGTGGTATCCAGGTCCAAATTTTGAATACATACTGTATATATATATATATATATATATATATATATATATATATATATATATATATATATATATAGACTAATAGATTACTAAAATAATCGTTAGTTACTTAAAATTGCAAGTGGCTTACGATCACCTTGTTTAAACTTAACAGATGCAACATCTTGAAGGCACAGTGACGCAGAAGAAGAAAACCACAGCGGCCGCTAAAACCAAACCGCTAGGCAAGCAGGCCATCCATGCGTTCTCTGCAAAGAGGATTGGGCTAAAGTACTTGAAGCTATTCTCAGGTTGGACAATGTTAATGCTTTCTGACAACGAGAAAAAAAAAGGGAAAGCTGTGGCGCGCTACCAACTGAAGCCTCAAGACTTACTTGTACCGACCACTGAATGAGCCCCTGACAGTCAAAAATAATAATGTAACCACTTTAACAATTTATCATCATCACAGGTTTTCACACCTTTATAGTTCACTTTGGTTCAGCGGTGGGGCAAATTATCAATATCATAATAGAATTGTATTGATTTTGCTCATGGTACACTATTACATGCGCCAAATATCAAAATTATGGCTACAAGTAACCAATGTCCATATGTCCAGTTTTCACCTCTCCCGCCATCACTGGTTGGTCCCATGACCAAATTTGCAACTCTTGCCCAAAATCAGTAAGCAGCAGTCTCCTGGTTTTACACACTACCTTGTAGTTGCACCAGCATTGTGAGATTTATGGTTGACCTACAACTTCATTGGATTGCTTTGACCAGGAGCACCCAAATGTGCCAGTTCGATGACCTGACCAAAGTAAAGCGCGCTCGTGTGAAATAACTATTATTTAGCTGCCCGAGAGAGTGGACAAAGCAAGTTTTGCATTCTCGAATCGGCTTCAGAAATGTGAGCGTTACAGTAGCTAGCGAGTGGTCAAGTAGTTATGACTGCGGCTTAGGACTGAATGGGTTTAGGTTTGGCTACCCCAGATCATTGACAAAGAGAAAACAAACCAGCTAATTTGGTCTAAAATAATAGTACAACCAAAAGGGAAGTAGCTTTGATATTTACGTTTCAAGACAGCAATAGTCTGCCGCTGACAGCATGTAAGGTCATCCTGACCACCGAGGACTCAACGAACCATCTGACCGCTGACACCGAAACCCAGCAGGACTGGCAGCGTGCCCCTCGGCCTTGCGCTCGACGTCTGACCTAAGCTCTAGAGTCATCAGAGTATTTAGAGGTCTGTTTGTGTTATAGAGCCCCCCTCGGCGCCTCTCTGTGAATACACACTACTTCTTTCACGGGCTCAGGGGGGCTGACCGAGGCCCCGTGACCTGGCCTCCCCACGCCGCCCCGCTTTAAACTCTTCCTTTCCTTTTTGCTGCCTCCTCATCCTCTGCCAACCCCAAATTAGGAACTACAGCACGTTAGCAAAGCAAGGGGGTCGGTGGCTGACGTCAATCTGGCCTCTGCAAGCATCTGGGTGCTGCTGGGGAAGCTGTTGTGTAGTAACTGTTGTGAATGGCTTCTTTTCTAAAACACATTAGGGGAATGTCACCTAAAAGTACACACCCCAGACAGCAGGGCCTGAGCCAGGATTCGAACACAGGGACTCATGTCCGTGAGGCCGATAAACAAACTACTATTCAACACAATTTGAGGAAGATTGATCCATCAGCCGCATAAGCGGAGTTTTGACGCACAGATGTGCATTTTTATATTGGCCACACTCCTACTCACAATAATTACCGTAACTGTACGAGCTAGAGGGTGGGCGTCAGTTGATTGTTAGCGTGCCAGTGCTTGATGCAGCTAACAGCAGCTCATGTTAGCTCAGGTTGGTACGGCATTATTTTCAACAAAAGAAGCGAGCAGACTGAACCAACATCTGAGTCCATCCTTGTTCACACACAAGAATATTATTAAAATGGAGAGGATCATGTAAAAGTTATGATGTCTCTCGATAAAGGGTGCACCGGTTAGTGAACACAAAAAGGGATTCTATTTGTCTCCTGTAGTAATTGTGGTCTTTTGTCATATACGCACACCCATAAATTTGGTGGAATACGGATGGTGCGCAATTTCGGTTATTTATGGAAAAAAGAACTTGAGCCGCATCACGAGGGACAAAACAACTGCTTTGAGCGCATTCAACGCTGACTGCTGACAATATAGGAAATCTGAAACACACTTAACAAGCAACAAATATATACCTAATGGATATGAACACAAGAAAATATGAATAATTTACAACGTGTATATTTACATCGTTGCCAAATTGTTGGTGCATCCTATACACAGTAACATAGAAAATGTCCGAATTTGACTCTAAAATTAAGGGTGTGTCCTATACACAGATGTGCCATATATGTGGAGAATTATCTTAATAAGTGCGTACTAAACCCTAGGGCATCCTGGTCCTATATTGATATTGGTCTAAAATATGGAAGAAATAAACTGTATCTGATTATATCGTTCTACGTGCAAAATTTGCTAAATTAACACTCAGATACAAGTATCTCTTTTGACACTTCACGATAAAAAAAATGAATAAAAGCACATATCATTTCTTCTGATATTGTATCAGCTCAATAAAGGTATCAGACAGTACTCAAGGCATCCATTTTGGTACCTTATTGTGTGGGATCAGCATCAGGCCGTTACCAACCTTATTATAAGGTATCGGGTAATTGTGGAGGCTGTCCAAAACAGTCAACGACACTCAAGCTAATTATGAAGGCTAAAACAAGCGGCTGAAAAACAAAATAATAAGCTAGACATTAAGATCTCCTTGCCTCTAGTTGGCACTACGCTTTGATGGTTTGATACGTGAATCAACATTTGCAACAGAAAAGAAATTTGTCACAATTAGTTAAATGAAGATAAAATAAATAAATAAAAATAAAAATATAAAAAATAAATCTAGTGACTAGGAGACTCAAATAATGCCTTTGACAAAGTTTGACTTTTAAATTACAATAATGCAATTGTTTTGAAAGGTTTGCACGCTCGTTCTCTTGACTGTGAGGCCAAGCAGTAGTGTTGGCTGTTACCCAATTATTACAATTCATGGCGCAAGAAACAGAATCCAACCAAGGGGAGACCATGAAAACTTCAGTTGGCAGAGACGAGATTCGAACCCGCAACCTCGGCGTTGCGAGGCAGACTTTCTAATCACTCGTTCCGTATGCTTTTTATCTGTAGTTATTGCAATGATCATGAAAGTCGAAGCAGTGTCAACGCATGTAAACACACGATGTCCTTGACTCATTTGAAGTGTGCAACTTGGTACCGTTTAGCCAGCCGCTAACAACATCGTTGTTCGTACCCGGAGCAAAAAGAGCTCAAAAACAATTCCCGACGAATACGCATGTTAAAAGGGGCGCTCGTTTTGAGTTGTCAAAAGTGGGTTGCGCTGCAAACATTCTTCAATGATTCGCTGGCGAGCTGACGTATTCGCCTTGGGAATTCCGCATTCTGGAGCGAAAAGCGTCGCACGCAGAAAAGCACGAGTTGAAGGGGATGGAAAAGTCCTACCGTCGAAGCTTTCAGTCGTCCTTTCGCGTTCTCGTCGTCGTCGACGGCGGCAGCGGCGGTGAAGCCTGTGCAGCCATTTTGTAGTAAGTGACCGACCCGAGCAGATCTACACTTGGAGCTATGAGGGGGAGAAAAGGGGGCGGAGCTTGCCCTCGCACGTGACCTTCAATAACAAAACAAACTCTCAAGTCCCACTTGCCGAGGCTCCGCCTCCACCACCCAGGCGTTGTCATGACAACTGCAGCCCCCTTCATCGCTCTCTTCTCCGGGGGGATGCGCTTCTAGCCGGCGTGGACTTGTCGACCCCCCCTCTAAGTGCGCATGCGCATGAGACGTGCACAAGCAACATGAGCTCGTGAGATAAACACTGGCGCGTGTCACCTGCGCAGTATGAGACATGTACTAGTAGATTTCACCAACAGAGGGCACTATTTCTATGGAGTTTTTTCTTTTAGGGGGGGACCTGGGAACAGAAACCAAGGCTACGTGTCTGAATTCCAATTTAGTTTTGTGATAAAAGCCCTTTCAACATGAATGTCATTAGTTCATCTCCAATTATAAGAGGGTGCGCATATATGTACAACCACATTGTCTGTTGTTTTTTAATTGCCCTCATTTTTTTAATTGATTTGTAACTGACTAACAGTACTCCACATTTAATGGTGGAAATCGTTGGAAATTGGTTTTAAAAAATATCTTGAAAAAGATAAAATACAAAAGGTTTAAAATAATTATTTACACAAAAATATAAATGATATTTTTGTGGTTTGAACCCTTTCGTAGACACACGATCCGATCCTTACACAATACACTTATTACAGGGGGATATGCAATGATTTAATTGTGAAAATTAACACGAGAGACATTCTTTCACAGGTGAATGTAATGAATGCAGGAACTTTTCCCCTTCATGCCCCATTAATCACAAGACACCCGGGATTTATCTTTAGATTCCGTGATGAGGCTGATCATGAAGCACGCAGTGAACGCTATAGAAAACAGAGAACCCGCTTTACCTACCACACAACTACCAGTTTAAACACTGAAATAGCTAAATAGCATTTATGTTTTGGCGCTTATCCAGCGATTGAAGACAAATGGTGGACCAGATATAGACATAATATAAAAATACCCTCTAATATGAGACTGCAACAATCAATCGACAATGACGTGTCTTGGACCAGCCGTTTACACAAGTAAAGGCTTCCTCCTAAATTGATGTCTTACTCAAATAAATGTCCAGTCCTTTTTTCAGTTCAATGAGTACCGGACGTCCGTATCCGCTATTATAGGAAATGCCAGCGAGAGAAGGCTCCAGCTTATACCTCTAATTTCTTGCTTTTACCTTTTCCTTTGGGAATTTTTCTTTGATCCTGGCCTCCGAGGCGTCATGATTCATTACCAAACGGATTATAGAACTTAATAATACATCAACCATGCCCTGAGGCGGAATGAATGCATGACATAGAAAATGATACATATGAGACTGTGAATATTGACTTATATTTGCAAGCACAATACAACACACTGCATTTATAGCAGTGGATCACTTAGACTAAGCTAGTGAATAAAATAATAATTATAATAAATCTGGTCATCTATAATGCATTTATAGCAATGGAGAACTCTAAACTTGCTAAATCTTTAGATCGTGAAAACACAAAAATATGTCATTTTGATAGTAATCATTTCGATCAGTTGTCAATGTTTCCAACATTTTGACAATTGAACCAAATATAAAAACATTTAAATGTATGTGGTTATCGACTGCATTTATAGCAGTGGAGAACTTAGAGTAAGCTAGTAAATAAGATAGTAAGCTTCTATAGCTAGCGAGCTACTTAGAGGACCTAGTGCTCGAAACACATGGATAATTTTGATAATCATTTTCACTTTTCAACATTTGAAACATTTTGACCATCAAGCCAAACGGAAAACAATTAGATGTAAAGTATCTGTTAAACGGTACTGCATTTATAGCTACGGACAACTTAGAGTAACCTAGTAAATAAAATAGTAAGCTACTAGTATGCTAGCTAGCTACTTACAGAAGTTAGAGCTAGAACCACAAAATATAATCATTATAATAGCAGTCATTTCCATTTGTTGATGTTTCAAACACTTTGACCATTAAGTCAGTTATGAACATTTAATGAATTTGGTCATCTACATTCTACTTTTCATTTATAACAGTAGAGTACAGAGTGAGCCATTCAATAAGACCGTAAGGTACTAGTAAGGAGCTAGCTACTTAGCAAACTTAGATCTGGAAACATATAAAGAAATAATTTTGATAATCATTTCCACTTGTCAGTGTTTCAAACATTTTGACCAGTGAGCCAAACAGAAATATATATATATATATATAAAGTATGAACATGCATTTATAGCAGTGAAGCATCGAGTAAGCTAGTAAATAAGATAGGAAGCTAAACGTAAGCTCCCTCGCTAGCTACTTTAAGAACTAGAAGATCCAGAAACACGTAAATCATTGATAGCAATTAAAAACATTAAATGTATCTAATGTCAGTTCATTATGATATCAGCATGCTATCAGAAGACATTAAAGCATCTTCTAATTGAGACGGGGAAATGTATCTGGTTGAGCATCAAGTGAAGAGTGCTCACCAGAGGGGAAAAAAGAGAAACACGAATGTGATTAAAAAGCAGGACGATCCTCGTCATGTTCCGGCAATTATCGGGCCATCTGTACATACAGTTTGCGCCGCGGCCATACGGAAGATAGTGTCGCTGACATCTGGATAATCACCGCAATCTCAGGATGGTGGCTAAACACAATTATTCTGCCTACAAGATGATAGAGTGCGAGCAAGGAAGTGAGAGGAAAGGAGGGGAGACACTAATCAGGCGCCAAGGCCATGCATCTTTAGTGAGATGGTTATAAATAACCTGCTGCGTGAAAGCTTGCAGTTTTACGCTGACTGCATATGGAGGAGCCTCTTCAGCAGCTGGCAAAAAACTTCTCTTGCCATTTAGATACAATAGAAAAAGGTGACAAAACTTCCATTAGTGATCATTAGGTCTAATGTTACATTGTTATGTTGTAAATTAAAAAAAAAAAAAGTTATATTGACAACCAGTGATAAAATGGCCACCCTCTGAATGAATATATGTCAAGTTGTACAGGAGGGAACTTTACTTTGTTTTTAATGTCAGCCCATATCTTTTTAATAGAGATGTAATTTGCTGCGTCCGCCATTTGCTAACTGTCAAATTGTTATTCTCATGCCTCGCGATATTGACCTTGATTCCAGCTGCTGAAGCTGATTTCTGACCATGTGACAACAGAAATGCGCAGATAAGGCGATACCTGTCAAGTTTTGCACTTGTGGCATATTTGTAGAGGCGGAAACATTTTTTTATGAGATTCAGTGCACCCACAGGTCGACAGTTATGTGAATGGATAAAAAAAAAGTGGATTTTGCTGTTTTAGCGCAAATGCAATATTAACTAATTTGGTTCCAGTCTATTTGAGAATTCAAGCCCAACACAGAAAAATGGAAAAAAAAAATATGAATATAGATATGGTATCGGAATTCTGGATTCCCAAAAAATGTATACAAACATTTTGGGAGTGAATTAGTTAATTAGAATGCTATGGCTGGTGATTAGTGGGGGTGCACAAAACATATTATAGAGATAATTTTTGACTCAGTTTTTTTGGGGTTGTAAAACTGTGAAAATTCATGCTAGCCGTTAGCACGTTTCCATTATATATGTCAGTGATGGCTGTTATGCCTTCAGATATTATTGTAACATATTTTTGTCTTTTTTGTATGTTAAATACTATTAATGGCTCAATGATTTTTTTTCAAACATGTTAACTCATCAACCTTTTGGTGTGCTGCGCAGAACTGAACATTCATAACAATCATTTCCATTAGACTGCTGCTCATAAATAGCAATGAGGCTGCAGCATCTGTTACAATGCATCATCCACAGCAACACACACACACACGCACACACACATGGCGGTTAAGTGTCAAGTCCAAAACATGCCAAGCTGACCTCGCCGTCTCCCGCGTGGACGCTGAGCGACATTGACGAGCCACCGTGATCAATGTTTGGCCGAGACATTCAATTAAGAGCCCGCCGAGCTGACCCTCTCTGCTTGAGGGTGAAGTTCAAAGGTCGACGTGCCGCTCTATCGTCCTATCTGCGTGGGTGTGTGTCGGGGGGAGGCGGTCAATAAAATGTCATTGCCTCTACCAAGTGGCAAGGTAGAGATTTGTTTTTTCTTAAAGTGAAATGCTAGGCTACACGTAACAATTCTTTGTCTTTCAACGTTAACAACAACAACAACAAAAAAAGGTGATGGCCCAATTAGTGCCACAAGTATGCACCACTTGATGATTGCAGGCCAATCGAAAGAGTGATGGTGCTTTGCGGCTAATCAGACGTGAGAAGCCCTCGCTTGATGATTGCCTGAGCGCCACTCACTCCGCACTAATTTGATTTATAGCACGCATAAACATAATTGTTTCGACTATCGATTCAAATGAGGCAAATGAAACTATTAAGCTGGGTTTAAAAGGTTTTCTTGAAAGTATTTATTTAGACAAGCATAAATGCATCCCTTATAATTTATTGCAGCTTCCGCAAAAATAGACCTAAATTAGAAATCGGGTGTCTCCCCGTGACACAGAATTCAATTTCTCATATTTCATTTTAGCGTTTTATTTGCACTCATCTTTCAAGGTGTTGTGTCTATGTAAATATAGATGGTATATGAGCATATGAAAATTGACTTCCATTCCTTACTACACGAATTACATGTAGGTAATGTCTGTGTTGTATCTGTGGAAACACTGCCATCCAGTGGTCACAGTTATCACTACAGCGCTCAATAAGCTTATATTAGGTAAGCATTAGTCAAGGGGGTCAGCTACCCTCCATATAAAATGTATTTGACGAAAATTGTTTTATTTTTTATTGTTACTGCTTTTATAAAAGACGAGAATTCTCGTCCATGGCACAAAGAATTAACGCCATCGTACATTTCAATTGATTCGTTACTTAGGTAACGTCTTTCCCACTCTGTGCATAAGATTACAATGTCGTAAATTAATATTAAATATACATTTTTAACAGATATGGTAATAATAGGAAGGTTTTTTTTTTTTTGGTCGATTCCGAGTCAAAAACCATCATCCACATTATAATGTTGTTTGAGGAAATGCAAAGATGAGTACACCTGGGTAAAAAGTAAACATGTTTTTATTATTTTTGTGTTTATCAAATATTCCATAAATAATTCAACATAATATTGACGTCTTATGAATTAATCTACAGTTCGTGATGACAGTACAGCATGATTGCAAACTTTTGACTGGTTCTGTATACAGCATGTACTTAGTGATTGTGATTGTCTGGTTTTCTAACCATTTTAGTAATTGTATAATAAGCAGTTTTTTTTCTCTGTAATTCATCTTTCTGATCACCTGATTGACAGATGCAGCTAGATAAATAAATAAATACATCTCGCCAACCTTCCTGATTGTTTCTATTTCTATTTCTAGTTAAATGTCCTCAGGGGGCAGAGATATCCATCCAGGACATAATGAGTCTTTTCTATTGAGCAAATAGACACTCAGCCCAACAATGATCCCGCTCAATATTTGCCCGCCGGTCTTGATTACATGCACGAGAAACAGGTGAGCAGTAGCGATATAACATATATTATGGAAAAAAAAAAAAAAAAAAAAACTGTGTACACGTCCATAAGTTACAGCGTTAAAACGAGTACACTTATCCTAGACAATACACAAACATTTTTGGCGGATTAACACCGTAATAACGTTGTTATTCTAGCACCCCCTCTGTGTGGCGTCAATGTGTCAGAGTGATGAATGCCTCCTTCATGTTAGTGACCTCCAAAGTGGCATCGGTGGAAAACGTCGCCTCGATGCCTCATTTGCCCGCCGGCTACGCTACGGCGAGAAAAGTGCTCAGGCAGAACTGGCCTGCGTGGCGATAATCACAAATGTAATCACACTGGCTGGAAGCTGGAGGTGATTTTGTTGGGAAGAACACGTATGAATTCTACTGTGTAGTCTGCCATTGGGTGCAAGTCCATTTGGTCACATTTCAAAAGAGAATTAAATATGTTTACCCCCCACAAATTGCAATACACACATATACATATACATACATATACATATGTATATATACGTATATATATATTTTAATACACTTCACACTTAGGTGGTTAAGTATTTAAAGCAGTACATAATAATACTAAGTTTGAGAAACCAATGTGTGGACTAGAAACAGTTACAGCACATAGCCGTGAAGAACCTAAATTTTACAGACTTTGTATTCCTTGGGACACGCATGTGAATTATACATAAATGTCCTATTGTGCCCACAAATGGCAACGAGAGCGCTGATGACCCTGAGCGTCTCTGCAATCAGCAGCAAGAACTCAAAGGAGAAATATCGAGAGCCGGGTATGTATCTAGGCCGCTTCATCAATTTCCTGTCAGTGCCGACATAACCGCTATTCTTCGCCCGGTCCATCATAAACACATTTATTATTCATAAATTACCATTTTTAGCCACTTAATTATTCAGCAGGTCCTAATTATCCCCGCAGATAAGCTATCCCAGGGTCGTGGGAAATGAGACGAGGTACGACAATGATGTTGTTTCAAGGTTCTCGCGTGTGTCTGGGAGGAGTGGAGGCGGGCTTGTTGAAGAATTGAATGTGAAGAAGGCGCAAAGAGAAGATAACTGCGGATCTATTTAGATTAATGGCACAACACGAGGTGAGCGTGATGAATAACAACAAGCACCCACGAGGACCGTGCATGCCTAAGTAGCAGTGATAACATTAATAATCGCAGGCTTCTGTATGGGAAGGCAACAGCTTACCTCTAAAAATGTTTATGAAAGATTATTATAATAAAGTGTCGGGTTTTTTTTGTTTTGTTTTTTTAAACAATGTGATTGCCTCCCCAACCCACCCCAAAAAATGCATCAAAATGAGTGATGTTACAATTGTGATACAATTGTCAATTTGGTATTGCATTTTGAAACTGTTTAATTTTTGGGGGGAAGGGCGGTCATATGTTGCGTTTGTTCCTTGAAAAAAAGCAATGTTTGAGAAAAACAGCATAAAATATGAGGATAAAAAAAGTTTAAAACTTTATATTTATCTTTAGATCTGATGTTATTGAAAAAAATACACAAAAACACAAAAATATTCAATAAATTATTTTAAAACTTATATAATGGGGACCATTATGGGTCAAAAGCGTTATACAATAATATGAGATTTTTGCTCCAAAAGTGAACATGCATAAAATTCAGTGAGGATATTAATCAGTGACATACCAAAGGCTCTATTATATTCATGTTAATTATTCCACTTGGATTTGGGGTGGGGGGATAAAACATGCATTTATGGCTTGAAAAAAGCTGATTTTTCACAAACACTGCATGAATACAAAACAAAAGATATTACATTATACGCTAATATATAGACTATATAATATTACTTAAGGGTGTTAAGGTGCCTCAAAAAAAAAAAAAGATGATTTACCTTAGGACTAAGAATAACCGCGCTAAATTTCACTGACAACCTAGGCTAAACATAGCTCCTCCCACTTCAGCATACTTCATTGACACCAATTTCTATGGCATTTTTATTTTAGGCCAATAATTCAACTAGGTGAATTTGTGCAGCAGGAACGCGCAACAATGGGCTACATGATGAACCTGTCTGGCTTCAGCTGACTTCTTTAAATTCCTGCTTCACCTCAGGCGCTCACCCCCCTTTTCGCTTCCTCCCGCCACGTTCTCTTCGGCGCACATGCAGCACAGAAGAGGAGATAAATGATTCATGGCGGCACGTGATGCCCACAGCCATCTCCACCGAGAGCCAAGCGCAGACACAAGCGGGTAGGACGAGACTGCTCGACGTGTTAAGATAATAAATTTAAGCCATCCAGCAAGTGGATAGATTACAGTTAGGAGACGTTTTTACAATTTAATACGGGGCTGACATCATATTAGCTGATGAAAAATCTCCACGTCCAGGAATTAAACTTTTGATATGACTTTTTTTTTCCCTACTTTAAGTGCATATTCAGAGATTGTGTCTGAACGCTGTGCTGTGCGGCCAAGCCACTGAAGTTAATATGATTTAACTGCTCCTCAGATGGATGCGTTGACTTTTTTTTTTTTTTTAAATCTACGTATCAAATCAGACGAGCCATCTAAGCAGGAACTAAAGTAAAAAAAGCCAGTTTTGCAGTTCAATCAAGTGATAGTTGTAAGGTTGTAAAGAACATTTAGACTTATGTATTTCTCAAATTAGTAGGGCCAGAAATATTGATCTTTGTCGTATTGCGATTTTATTTTTGTACGACTACTTTTTTCACTGTCACTCTAAACCAGTGCTTCTCAATTATATTTTGCCTTTTTAACCCTTACCAAAAGAACAAAGCAATATAAACTTTCCACAACTGTTCATTATTTCTATTCATAATCTTATTATAATTATATATAATATTATATATTTATATTATTTATAATCAACATATCGATAAAACAATGCTAACACATGATTTGAACTTGGCTTTGCGATGTACATCTTTTATTTTTCCAATGAGCCACCTTTTAGATTAAAACTACAGAAATGTCCATTTTTGTCTGTGCCAGTGACTCCTTTAAATTTAGTTGCAAAGTAAATAGTGTTAACAATTTTGTTTTTCACTTAAAAAAATAACCGTATTGGATAAAAGCAACATTTTTAAAACCACTGTATCATTATACACAGTTTGAACATTTAATTCAGTCATTGTTTGGAGGAGTACTACTGAGAATTATTGCCCTCGGGCACACCTCTGTAGATCCCTTGCAAGGAATCAGATTAGATTGCGTGGGTTTTTCCAGCGTTCCTCTGACATGACTTACATGTCGGCGATTGGAAAAGGCATACGGGGCGAGGGATGGGGGTGGTCCTGGTTAACTTTCCCCCATAATCCAACGTATCGATCAACGCGCCGGGCCAGAAGAGAGATCAATGCGAGCAATAAAAGTAAAGCCGGCAGACTCTCTAGGGAGGCGGCCCGCAGAACCTGAGGCGAAGATGCGCGCGAGCGTTTGCGTGTGTTTACATCGCGCACATCAGTCAAGTGGACAGCTCGTGTGTGTGTGTGTCACCCTCATAATCAATGCTTAAATTATTACATGTAAAAATATAGCTACAGAATAAAAAGCTTTGTGAAGAACAGCGCCTCCTGCAGGTCATTACTAAAGTTTGCTAATAGTTCGTGCAGGGCGTTGCAAAGTGTAGCCTGCGGGCCACATATGACTCAATCCATTCTTTAATGGGGCCCACTGATTGTCCAGTAATATTTTGCATTAATTTGGACACTTATGTATTTGTTTTGTCAGTTTTGTCTTTTGTTTTTGGGAATTATGCTTTCGTTTCGAACAGCCATAATGCACATATCCAACAGTAAATCCAACACGAAATAATGTTGGTCTTTTTTTTTTTCGGCAGAATGTTGCAGTGGAAACAAAATGAGAGTTGCAAACGAGCATGAAAAAGCGATTCCCTCATCTGGGCGTTTGGACTGGCAAGACATGAGAAGCCGTCACCTTAAAGCGCAGCAGAATGATGGAGCAAAAGCTCGAGTTAACGTGACAAATGCGGCGCACTGACGCTCATGAGAGGATTGCGCTTCATTAAACGATAAAGAGAAAAAGAGGAGGAGGGGGGAAGCGTCTCCTCATGACGTGACCTTTAAGTTGCTGGGCCATCAACTGAAAGTGAGCCAGCGTTTCAAACGGCAACAATTTCCCCCCATTGTGATACTCTCGTGAGACGGCGAAGGCTCTCTGTTAACATCAGAAAGTGGCTATACTCGCTCAAAGCTTCATTGCTCTTGTTATACTGATTATAGAAGAGAACCTGAGCAGCACAACTCTCAAAAAGTTTGGGATATTGGGCTTTCAAGGTGAAAGCAAAATAAAAAGAGAACAAGACTGTGCTTAAAACAGCTAGCTTAATGCAAACATTGAGAATCAAATAGGCACATGCGCTAAAGTTTAACTTTTAAGCAACACACATGCACTGGCATGTATTCTTTATCCTCGGCAAAGAAGTATTATTTCCCCACTTAATTCTAGTCACCATTTGTTTTGAGTATCTAGATGTTTTCTCATTAAAAAAAAAAACACCATCTTAATTATCACACGAACCAGAGAATAGCCTGCTAACCAGCAAATATAGCACATCATGATTTGTTTTGTTGTTTATTATTAGTCCTTGGGGGAGGTCTGTGAGTGACATGTTAAATATGGTCATTACGGCACTCCTAATAACAAGTCTAGGGCTAGCCCAAATTTTTTGCGCTGTGCTGTACATAAATGTAGATGAAAAGGATGTATTTTTTAAACAGTGAGGCATTTGCGAATGCATGAAAGGGCAAAAGGTCAAAACCTAGACAGACCAACCCAGACATGACCTTTACAATCAATATGTCTTCTCAATGCAATGTGTGTGTGTATTTTTGCTATTTTCAAGCAAAAAGAATATAAATTACAAACCAAAAAGAATATAAATGCTCAAACTTGGTAACAAGGAAAACTAATTCATTGGTCAATTCTATGACTCCACAAGAGTATATTTAACTGCAATTATTTCAGGGCTAATGTACAGCGAATAGATTGGAAGGGGAAGGGAAAATAGCGGGAGGATGATAAACAAGGAGGTTATTTATAAAGCCCAGATCAATAGCCATTACTATTTTTTATTTGGTTTGCAATAAGGCTTGGCGCGCATGTTGCAAATTGAGACAGAGGGGAAAGAGAGCAAATATAGAAGCTATTATTCCTTAGGGTAATTTAACAACAGAAGCACGCACACGTAGAAAAAAAGAAGCCAGGGGTCTATTTTGTCAGTTCCCTCAGGTGATTTAGATTGATTGCACAGCTTTTGTTAGGAGAGTTTAATTCAACATAATGCACAAAAGTATTCAGAGTTACTCCACAGCAAATAAGTACATTTAAAACTAATATCAGCGTCGCGATTTAACAGATTAACTAGCGCCTATAATTTAAGAATTGGGCAAAAACTACTTAACCTTATGGAGGAACATGAATGGGAAACATACCATCAAAATATACATCTACAGTATAAATCATTCGAGTAGTTGATACAAATCTCAGGAAATGGCATGGGTGTACCTAGCGTCGTGACTTTGGAAAGCACCGAACAGTCCGTGTCACGGAAGATGATCACGAATGAGGAAGTTCCAAAATGTAATCTCGGTGACTCATGGTTCTTGATATCTTAGACACTAGAGAACACACGAATACCAAACTTAAGTGCGTGCATGTGTGTGAGCGCGTGCGTGCGTGTACACTTTTATAAAGGGGGAACCCGTGAGTACCAAAGTTGCTCTGTATACTGCATGAAAACCTTGTGGTGTGTGCACGTAAAACTTTTAGACACTTCCTTTGGCTAACTAGTAATGGTTTTATCTTGTTATTCTATGTAGCTAGCTGGTTTTCATCTTTCAGGAAAAAGCTGAAGGTCAACAACTGTGGCAAACAACAAACTAGTTGCTAATTGTGAAAAGTGGATATCATAATTAAGTTGGTTAGTAGCTAGCTAGCTATTTCTAGTTTCAAGCTAGCTCGCTAGCAACCGACTACCTAGCTATTAACCTAATGACAATTGCAACTTATGAACAACCACTCTTTTTATGTTACAGTCTTTCTTACTTGCCATGTAGGCTGGTTAGTAGCTAGCTAACTGTTGTAGCACAAAGCAAGCTAGCTAGCTAGCAAGTGACTACCTTGCTACTAATTTACCAACATTGCATGCAAGGGAGATTGCAATGTGGAATAATAGTCGCTGATAAATTGAGATGAGCAGCAGCATTTTGGACCAACAGGAAACACTTGATTGAGAACCCTGCTGTCACGTTAGCTTCTGCTAGTTAGCCAAACCAGATAAACATGTGCGCATTTAGAACCTTGACATAGGGTGGTTGTGTCTATCACATTTAGAAAAGCTGGTAAGTTATAACCTTTCCAAAAAGAGGCTTTTGCAAATTTTAGTAGTTGATATAAAACAGGAAAGTGTGTGTGTAGTTGCTGGGGTAGTTTATCCTCTAATACGAGCTCTCACCTTATTGGTTAATCTTGCCCTGATACTAAATTTACAAAAAATAAAATAAAATGGTATCAGTCCATTGGTGGCGTGTGTGTGCGTGTGTGTGTATGTGGTGTTTGTCATGCTCCCCTGAACACATAACCAAGTGATTTACAAGCACACACGCATACATGTTTTCATGGTATAAAGTGACCAACTCTGTAAACATCAATCTGGGCGAGCGCGCTCTCTAAAGATTTTCTCACACACACAGTCTCTCGCACTCACCCGCTGCCAACAAGCCCCCATCCGACCTGTTCAACATTCTAGTCTCGTAGCTTCCAGCCCAGTGGGATCATCCATCTCCATTTCCCTCTTCCTGTCGTCACGTCCACAGCATCAGCTCAGCCTTCATCAAGGTAATTACAAAGAGCACAATCATCTACTTGTCTGATACGCCTGCAAGACAGACAGAATGACCACCAGCACCTGCTCCAAACACCTCCATCCTGCTATACCTGACTAAAAAGACATTATTTATTTATTTTCAAACAAAGGGGAGTGCTGAAAATGAAAACACAGAATTAGAATGCTGATTCTTTGCCAAGGCTGAACAAGCGTAATTTTCATCAGCGACACCTTCGGTGCTAACAAGATTCTGCATAGTTTTGAATTATGTAATGAAATATTCATGTACTACTCAACTGATAAGTTAGGAAAGATAATGGATTTGGGCAAAAATGAACACGCGATGAATTATTAACTGGGATGAACATTCAAAATGAAATAGGATTTATACTTTTTAATTTTGTAGTTTTTATAAATGACTCCAAATGTGTAACTTTAAACAACAACAAAATTGTAATCATGATGCTCAACAAGTAATATTTTATCGTATTTCTCAAATGTAATTTTCAGGATTTGCATTATTACATTTAATAGACACTTTCATGCAGTTTGCATTGCTTTTTTAATCTAAAATATGGGTTAAGAAAAACAAAAGTGCTAATTACATTTTAACACTGGTCACTTGTTCATTCATTAAATGAGCGCCAGCACACGATTTGTTGCAAACAAAGAAATCCAATCACGCCCCTTGCAGGCAGGCCTTCCTCGTGTGGGAACGCGGCCGAGCGGAGGGAGGAAAATTGGTGGATGATTTCTCTCCCATCGGCTCGCCCTGGCTGACAATAGCCAGATAATTAAAACGCCGCCATTTCGTATTCATGACTAATTAGGTAAACGAGATGGCAGCTCCAAAGTGGGCTGCTCTTAATTAAGTCGGAGAGCTTTGACTTACACCTTGACTAGATGGTGTGCATACAGTACTCTTCATGTTGTCAAGTGCCATGGCATTTTCCAAAACTACGATCTCCGTCTAGATGGTGGTGGGAGGTGTGGGTTATTCCACAATGCAGAGCATCCAAGTCGTGTAATTATCAAAATGAATTTATATGCAAAGTTAAAAGGTTAAATCTGACCTTCGGGCACTGACATTTCAACACATTTGATGATTAAAAGAGAACATTCTAAACACAGCATGATCTGATGATCAAATGAAGAACTAGGTTAAAATATTTGTGAGCAGCTCTGACAAAAAGATAAAGTTGAAGACGATATCGATTTTGAAATTTCGCCCAAAAATACCCTTGTCTCGGTTTTCATTCTCAGCGGCCAAAATGATAAGACTGTGATCGAAGTATTTACAAATTTCAGGATGTAGTCGATACGCATTGTTGCTAATGTGTTTTTAACTGACCAACTAGCTGGCGCGCCCAAGTACACGTTCCCTCGCCATCGCTAGGTTTGAATTTTGAGAGTATAACCTGGGAAAATGTTCATGCGTGTCTGACAAAATTATAAACGGTGGGGGAGATGGTTTTGCTTTAAAACCATAATCCAAACCACTTATCCTCATGAAGTATAATTCATTGTACTAGACCAGGACTAGACCAGGACCAGGTTTATTTCTTCTCCAGTCAATATATTTAAAGCATGTTATGTCACATACACGAGGCTGAATCTCCTCTGTTGTGTATACATACAAACAAACAAAAAATCCTCACAAAAATCCCCAGCTTAAAGGTTTAAAATCTCAAAGAAGTTCTTCTATTTGAATGCACTTACCGGTTTCCTATCGACACTTCCTGAAAGTTTGAGGTCAATGTCTTTTTCCAAAGTTACTAGTTGCTATGGAACTTAGGATTTATGTGCCAACAAGAGGAATTTCAACCTAGCAACATTCAAACTGCTGTAACTTCCTCAATTTTTCAAGTCACTCTTTCTATTATAAGTTAAAGGGAATTATGAGTAAAATTAGAACATATGAGGAACTCAACTTTCATTTTTTGACACGAGGACCATACTGAGAGTCGGTCACATTTGTAATGTGAAATGTAGCAATAACCAAGTAGGAGAGTGGATTGAAAGACTATCCGTCCTTTAAAAGTAACACTTAACTGCAGGCTTCATTGCTTCATACTGAATGCAGCCATAGGGGACTGTTGGTGTATAAATCAAGTGTGGCATTCAAACTACATTCAATCTTTACAATGTGGAACCTACTACTGACAAAGTCATAAACAAATGGCTTGGCAATTATTTTTCCTGAATCACTATTTTGAGGACTTTCCCCACACTCACTGAACTTGTATGGCTGGTTGCAGGCCTGAGTGAATTTTCTCATCCGTATTGGATCTCATTAGAGTGTGCAGGTGTCCCTAATGAAGTGGATACTCCCAAGTGGTGTGTTATATGAGAATGACGCTGATTTACAGTACTTTTCCCATTATCGAGCACCGGAGGGGAGGCGGGCTGTCTCCCTATAGAATTAGCACGCACAGCCATGTACAATATACGACCGCGAGTGACCACTGGATCCAATTGTGCAGCCATGGGGAAAATTAAGTTCTTATTATGTGACCCTCCTCCCGAACCTGCTTCTCCATCCGCATCGCAGCCCCTCCAGACAATCTCCTCTTTTCTTTCATTTCTCCTTATATTTTTTTTTTTTACTTACAGTATATCATGTCCATTACCTTCTGCTTCACAAGGTGTTCGCTTGTACATGTTCTCTTCTCATATTGTTACAGTAGAGGATGGCATGTCAGCAGAGTAACAAAAGAAAGTCAAATAGGAAACTATGTCCTCTGTAGTATGCAGGATTTTCCCGCAGGCACGTATCCTTCGTGCAGATTGGATTTTTCATTGTGCGCTCAATATTGCCGGCAAATCACGTACAAACACACACACGAGAATTGAGCTTTTTCCAGGGCTATTTAAACAGGCAAAATTCCAATGATGGGATTTTTTTTTCACTAAGAGAATTTCTTGAGTTGAAAACGGCTCTCTTTTTTTAAATGTTGAGTTGAAGCCATTGATCATTGTCATTTGGCCCTTGTACCATTAAAAAAAACATATGGATAATTGTGTCTTAGCTCACTTTCTGTCACTTTGACCCATTTGAGATGCCAAAGTGAATTTAGCATATTTGTGCATGAAAGTGTTAGTTTTAGTATTAAGGTTTTAAAAGAAAGTTTATCGCTGGAACGCCTAAAAATTCAAAAGGCCCTGAGCAGGGCCCCCAAAAACATTTGTGTATTGGCAGACATCAGCAAATGGAACAAGTTCAACAACGCTCCACCATTAGCCATAAGAATATTCCATCTTTAAGATTCTGTAACATTCGCTGGCCCTGTAGATAGCCTGATTTGTCCGTTTATTATTTCTTGTTGGGCTATCTCAAGAGTAAATAACATAATAAAGTCAAGCTGATCGATGAAATCACATTTTCTCTGCACAGTAGGGTGGTGCACAATCATTTTGTTGCACCGTAGACCAGTTGCGAGTAAAGACATAATTTGACAGCAATATAAAGACACGAATAGTTAAGGGATTGATTTTTTTTTCCCTTTGAAGCCTGGCTGCAATATCCTGCCTTACAGGATACTATTTAATGGAACAGAATACAAGTCAAGGTTCCCATCGGTTACAACAATCGGCGTAGCTTCATATTTTTTCTTTAAGGGCTTGCTTTTATTTGTAGAACACCTACAGAAGGCATTGAGGTCAAATTCTAGTGGGTTACAGCCATGAAATGTGTCTATGGATTTTGTTTCAACATAAAACTGGGCCCTCATGCCAAAAACCTTGAGGGACCACTGTAGTGTGCAGAGAAATAATTAAAAAGCAAACAAACACTGAAATCGGATAAAATAACATCAAATGTGCAGTTTACAACATCGGGCACAAACAAGACGTTTGAATACTCACATCATCAAGTGTCATGGATTGCCCATTGTCTAGACTAGCGCCACTTCCATCTTGCAGTTGTTTGTGCACCCAAATTTTGCGACACCAGGTTAAGACTACAACATCGAAAAAAGGACATAAAAAGTCATATAATAACCCTTGTAAGCGTTCCACATTTATTCACATGGTCCAGATTCCTCGCTCTCTCTTTTCTTGTTTAGCTGGCTAATTGAATTTGCAGCCGACTTTTAATTAATAGCAAAGCTGATTTGCATAAAGTTGAACAAATTGCATACGGCACTCCGCCTCTTCCCCCCTCTCTAGTCGGAGCGAACTGGCACGGTGCCGAGAGCGAGGATGGAAAATGACATCAGGGGCAGGAATCGAGGCACAAAGAGAAGTTGGGATTCTTTGCATACGAAGCGGAGAGGGATTGAGAAGAGCAGATGGTACAAGGAGAAGACAAATGAGGGCCGGATTCTTTTCGCCAAACGATGAGGACTCGGTGCGCAACATGATCGATCACACGCAAGTGTGCTTACCACATTCATCTTCTCAGTCATGCATGTTTATACCTCTACTGATCATACAAACGCCGGCTAATTGATGGCATGTTCAATATGAGCACGTTGGTGGAAGAGCTAACAAAATGAAGTGTCATGAAATAGACTGCACCCATTCTTGCATTTTTAGAATATGAATTTAGCAGCAAAATTCTGCCAATTTTAAGCCATCTCGGGGCAATATTTTTGCACCTTGATGTCAAATGAAAATACGCATTGTCAAGGCAATTAATCAAATTCATCATTTTAAAAATGCAAGATTTGAAAAGTAGACCAATGAATTCAGGATTTTTTTGAAGTGGAAGGCATATTTACAATAAGTACTAACTACTTAATTGTAGCTTTTAATAAAATAATCTAGACTAAGACGTTTATATTTCATTCATATATTTTGTGTGCCAGCAATATTTAGACACTCCTTTATCCTAACACTTAAAAATATTTAGGGTGGGGGTGAAGCACCTACGATTAAATATCTAGATTCTTAAAAACTTGAAATTACGTCTTTGGGATTGAAGGTAATTTTAAAAACTTTTTCACATGCTCAAAAGGATTTCAGGTAATGAACAATCGAGCACAGCTCAGCTTCTGAATGTCACATGACCATCAAGTGAGCCATGACCGGTTGTTACTTGAGCCTTGAACATAGATGTAATTTTTCGGTCAACAGCAAGTAGACTAGTATTTTTTTAACAGCATAAATGTACAAAAAAATCTTTTAATCATCAAATAAATTACAAAATATTTACTTTTAGTCCAAAAATAATAATAAAAAAAAATGTTCCGTTTAATTATGCACCAGCTATGTTAAATTTGTCAAAACTGATTTTAAATCGGCTTTTGTCTCAATATTTTCCATTAGATTTTTATTTTCTAAGTAATCAAACATTTAAATGAAAGTTTGTTGGGTTTATTTCTTCCATTAAAATTGTAACTGTCCAGTATGATTAAAGAAAACCCAAGTTTTTTTTTTGGCCATGTCGCCCAGCTCTAGCACAGCTTGAGAACGTCACATGACCCAACCCAGGTTTCTTCTTTTTTTTTTTTTTTTAATTCAACATCAAACATATGACACAATTAGCTGTGATTGAAACCATGTTGAGCAAACAAATATAAGCACTTGAATAGGTCAAATGTAGTACGCAAGTTCTGAAAGAAATTTTATTTTCCACTCCGCTTTTGTAAATGTAATCAAAATGTGAAACTCATTGAAACTCAACCACATATCCCGCAGAGTTTAATTACCTGTTGGAAGTGTGCACAGCCTCTGCGATGATTTTCTGTCAGCTCCCACTAAAGAATAAAAGACCAAACATGCAATAAGTGTTAATCAGGGCAGCACTGACCTAGTAGGCAGCCATATCGGTTTGGAAGGCTAATCTAGTCAAGGGTTTAATGACATGGTAATTAAAACTCTCCACTACAACAATTACGCCGGCAAACAAATGAACTCACCTGGTCTACAAAAGCTCCAGGCTAGCAACGCAGTGTGATGCATAAGATGAAGTAAAGCTGTTTTGAAAGGAATTAGGATACACATTGTTGGCAAAAACCCAAACACAAAATTACAACAACAATCTTTATTTCTTAAAATAAGATAAAGGACATTTTGTAATCAATAATACAGGTACAAAAAAAAAAAAAAAATAACGGAAAGAATACATGTGAAAATGGCAGCCGGGTGGAAGTAAGCAAGAATTAAACTGGCATAGATGCTCTGTAAATTGAATAAAATGGGTTTTATATCATTTTAAAAGAAATGGGAGATAATGCAAACATGTTTAAATTCAGGCAACGCGGCATTGCTAACATTCTCCAATAAATAAGGCACGGCTGAGTGAACCTAACAGAACTGTCTTGGTAATTAATTATGTGAAGAAAAGGACCAACAATATTCACATTTGACATGGTGCATAAATACGTACACGTATTAAATCACTCTTTTTAGATACTTCTTTGAATAAAAGCTGTGAAATTTATTACTGAGTACTAAAAATACACCAAGGTCCCGATGTCCATGACGACGTGTAAGCAAAGCGAAAACAAACCTTGTGGCTGTAAGTGAGCCTAATCCAGACATATGTGCCATTTTCAACCATTTTTGTGCATTGAAAGATGATCCTGCAACAAACACACACAAACACACACACTGTGTAGTCCTCACACAAAGATAAGCAGGCGGCGATGGAGAAAGGGTAAAAAAAAAAAAAAAAAAAAAAAAAATGGGCAAGATAAAAAGTTGGAGCATTAGTATTGAGTGTCAGTTTCTTTTTGGCACTTGGAGTGAATTCATAAGAAGGATGGTTGGTCAAAATAAAAGCTGCAGTGACGGCGGGGGGGTCAAGAAAATTTTCACTCGTCCAACGTAGTGAGAAAAAGTCACTGAAAGGAAACGCCAGCCGCTCTCGTCAGGCTTGTTTTATTTCAAACCCACCTGGCTGGAGAGGGTCAAAGTTTTTGTCAGAATAAGGGATTCGAGGATCGGGTGGTTTCTAGATCTCGTGGGCGGTAAGGTGATTTTCCGGCACGCCGTTGGTGTGGGTTACCGCCGTGTTGTTCTCATTGAGGCGCCTCACGCGGTACATTTCGTAGTGGATGCTGCTGGTGATGTCCTTAATGTTCTGCATATGGGTTCTGGAAAGGTACACGTAGATGTGACATCACCCTGTGATGTGTGGAAACAAGGACCTACAGAACATTTGCTCACCTGATGAGGAGATCCCGTAGATAGGCAAACTCGCAGTGGGCTATGTTTTCAACTGGTGGAAAAAGACAAATTGTTCAAATGTGTTAAATGGGATCTGCAGAAGGAGGAAGTACAGGTGAGCTACAAAACAAATAGTGTTCCTTCACTACATCGCAGTTCGGTTATTGCGGCTTCAATATCGCGGATTTTTATTTATGGCCAAAACTTTTTCTATTGCAGGTTTACATCGGGGATTTTCTTGCATATTTTTTCCCTTTAAGTCAGACCAGTCAAAACAAAAATAGTAATTTTTGACAACTTGAGAAATAGTCCATACCATTTATAATGAAAATAGCAATAGTAGTACTCATTCCTTCATGTGGCATCTCCATATAGCGATAGGGGCTAATTGCTCATGCCGCATGTGTGAGCACAGAACACTCAACAGGAAATGAAACTTCCTTTACGAGACATTTGCTAGCGAGACACTACCTCCAGTCTGGAGCAATAATATAATTAGGTATACAAGTGAAAATGACTGTTAACTAGCGCAGCTATTATTCTATTATTATGAATGATAGCACCACTCCTTGCGTGTGCGTGAGGCCAGCGTCAGCTGCGCAGCGCATGACACTAGTCTCAAAAGTGCATTGTTTTACTCAATGAACATGTCTTGGACCATATGACTTTCATTCTCTGTGTTCTTACATGGAACATTGAAACCCCACCCCCCACCCCACTGCAGGAATGTGACACATTTTCTTTAAGAATCATATCGCTGGTGTCAGGCTGACATTTCATGAGTCACATTTTGGTCAATTTCATATATTTTGGTCAGTCCATGTGTGTATTTGTAACTGACCTTTTTGTCATAAAATTAAAACGCCTGCACTCTTCAGCATAAAATTCACACCTACATTGAGCATCTTATCATATAGGATATTATAGGAAATGTCTAAATTATTGCCTCATCACAAGTCTCTATGACTTTCCTCAAATATCCATTTACATAGTATTCGTTCCAACGACTGCAGATGATGATCGTACCTTCAATGATTCCCCACTTTGTCTTCCTACCCAGCAACCTCCTGCCATTGACCTGGTACTCCTGATCGCTGCCCACAACAGCAAATGGAATCATCTCCTACACACATGCAGAGCCACAAAATCACAACTGGCCCGCCACACACAAGTCTGAGGAGCCGTTTGAAAACCTTGAGTTTCTCACCCTTATCTTCTCGTTGATCATTCGGTCTTCCGCGTCCTCGTCAAACTCTTTCTGAGGGTAGATGTCTATCCCATTGGCTCGCAGCTCTTCCCTGATCTACCAGAGATGAACAACGCGTTAGTTTTGAAAGCTTTCACGGCAAGGAGTTATGTGAGCTTTAATATGGCCAATTCCTAGATTAAGGAGGAATTAAAGATATTATCTCGAGTTGCGTGTTCAGAGTGTGTAAATATTACCTTCTTTTTAAAGAAATCCCTCTCCTCTAAGGTGAGTGTATCTGCTTTGGCAATAACTGGAACAATGTTGACAACCTTACTGAGACGCCTCATGAACTCCACATCAAGAGGCCGCAGACTGGGTAGAAAAATGGGAAAGGAATTAAATTCATATGCAGTACAAAGAAGCGCCACCAGAGGTCAGACACGTTCATGACCTACTTTTCTCTTGTGATGATGTGTGCACGTTTGAAGGAATAGTGACCCCGTTTAAAGGAGCTCCTTCAGTAAATGGCAGCAGTCTAGCTAATAACTCTTAAACAGACTGCACGCTTAAACACAAAAAGCCTGGCGCACTCATGTGTCAACACACAATCACAAAGAATCGAGTGCCAAATTGACTGTGCACATCCCAGGGACATAAGATATTTAGTCTCCCTTGTCCGTCCTGTCTTTTTCTATTAGGCCAACACTGAGCAGCTGCTGGTCTGCCCATGTGACAACTATGATACATTACTGGATGCTGCGCATATACTTACATGCAGAGGGTGCAATTCACACACATCATTCAACAGCACCATTCACTTGACCAGTCACTTGATGAAAACATGAGACTGTGCACCATCAACTAATTTATGCAAACCTAGCCACAGAGCCCCACATCGTGAGGGGCTTAACAAAATGTGTGTGTGTGCGTGTGTGTGCGCGCCTCTGGATCAGAACCAGATGTGTCTTCCTACAAGGGATCCAGCAAAGAAAAGCGTTGGGATTTTGAGCTTCTGCTGCTTTAGGGCCTGGCAAGCCTATCTTCCCTCTGCATGTTTGTGTGCTGGGATATGTTGCGAAGTGCTGAGAGGAAATGTGTGAGTGCTCGGAAAGCCTACGGATGTTCCACACTCATTTACATAGGAAATGCTGACAAGTGAGGCAACCCCCCAGGCGCATTAGCTGTGTTGTTTTTTAAAAGTCAAGAGCCCAAAGTCAGAGCACCTGTGGCAGAGTCACTATTAGCATGTTGATGATTTGGACGTGTCCTCACCAGTGTCCAGTAGGCGGGATGAAGTATATGCAGCAGTGGACTCTGGAGTCCGGGATCCTCTTCTTCCTGTTAATGTTTATCTCCTCCTGTAGATATGCCTCATATTGGTCGTTAATAAATTTCATGATGGGCTGCCAGCTGGTCAATAGAAGGAAGGGGGAAAAGCATGTAGTCACAGGTAAGGAACATATATCAGACATCTGGTTGAATATTGCAATTAATTCAATATTTACAGTTTAATTCAATATTTACAGTGGAAACTCCACATGTTGTTCTTCAAATACAAAAATATGGACACCTACTGTGATAATATCATCATTGCAAGTCTTGAAAGACTTTAAATCAATCTAAGATTAACTCCATTAGTGTGTTTGGCATTATTATTATTTCAGTGTGATGTCACCACTGATGGCAAAGACGAAAAGTATGTCAATAACTACAGATCTGGTTTATGCTGGCTGCTCCGTACAGCAAGGTAAAAATAGGTTACCATCAATAATAATTATTTAGTAGTTTTCCATTTCAACAGTTAACTCGTGAATATATTTGACTGTGACCAGCGTCAGAAAAGGATTCGCTGTCTCTAGTTAAGATAAGAAAAAAATTCAACGTACCAGTTCTCATTGTTTATCTGATCGCCAAAGCCAGGTGTGTCAATAACAGTCAGCTTCATTCGTACTCCTTTCTCCTCAATGTCTGCATGGGGTAAAAAAAAAAAAAAAAAAAAGGACACACAGGTGCACACCCTGTCAGATGATGCCATGCCTACATTCTTTAAGGCTTTATTGTGGCTAAAAATACACTTGGACAAGTTTGTTTAGTGACAGGCAGAAATAGTAGTAGACTATACCGTGACTGATGGATTTGATTTCGATTGTCTTGGGGATCTTCTCCTGGCCAGTGGCCATCACAGACTTCCGACTGACTTTTGACTTGAACAGCGTGTTCATCAGAGTAGATTTACCCAGGCCACTTTGTCCTGTGGGATATGAAACGCAGAAAGAGAAAAACAATTAAGTAAATACAATTAACCTTTTTATCCCTCTAAGTTTAATACATATTTTTCATGCATTGGCATTGCTGAGGGTTCCATACAGTAATTACTTTCTCTCTTACCCACAACCATGATGTTGAGCTCAAAACCTTGCTTCATGGCCTTCCTTCTCATCTGTTCCAGGATGGCATCAATGCCCACATAACTGAAGTCCACCACTGGGGCAGCAGGTCTGTCGCTGTGCGATGCCATCACATCAAGAACCACCGTGTCGGTCATGGCACTGCTGCTGTAGCTGGAAATCACTTCCGACCCTAATGAGACACAAGAGAGAGGCGCTAAGAAATCAAATGTGTACAGCAGATTATGGCAATATTTTTCACAATTTATAATAAAAAGAGACAAGCATGCCTTTCACATTTATGAATTAAAATATGCAAGAATTGATAAAACGGAAACAGGAACAGGCTATCATACAAGTTTTAGGGAGACCACTTGGAAGATGTTCAAGTTCCATCCCACATGCAGGTCTATACTTGATAACGAAAACGATGAAAGGAACAACCTAGTAAACTTTCAAGCTGTAAAAAAAACATTTAAATATAATCATCAGCTATGTAGACTTAGACGAAAAGATCAAAACTGCATAATCATCAGTTTACCTTTTGAGAGACTGTTACCATAGCAGTCGATGAAAACAGTGATTCTCAAATTGTGAAAGCAGTCCAGGGGATAGGTGAGATTTGGAAAAAAAAAAAACTTAAAAAGCAGCATCCAAGCGAAATCATTTAAAAATCATAATTAAATTAAGTAAATGTTCAAAAAATATATTATATATTATCCTGGTTGCCAACCAATTTCAAGGCACACTGAGACAACCAACCATTCATACATAAAAATTGGACAATGTTGGCAATTCATCACAGAAAAAAATGGCTGAGAACCACTGGTCTAAATAGACGTTATAAGGCCAGCAAAGAGTTGACAACTCACTAGGAATTAGAAAACACTCCTGTACTTCTGGTTTGGTTTTATATTTAATAGCATGAAGGCTCTCATATTAATTATTTACCACAAGGGCTGAATAAAATATTTGGACCAAAATTGTAAGGAGGGAAAAAAAGCAGTACATCATACAACAAAGTAGGCACCTAATTTTAGCAGGCATTGACCAAGATCCACCCCCCCTTTCCAATGACCAGTGTCCTCACAGAGTAGTCTCATCGATTTTATAGTCCATAGAGTGCTTGATATAGCCAACAAGGCCTCATAACTCCTGGTTACTGTCACTTTGATGTGAAAATGGAAACTGCCTAGTCGGAAATCTGAGCTACAGACACTCTTGCATACTATCAGCCTTTCCTCCTTATCACACAGAGTTTGCCTGTAGGCATGCACACGTCTGAGCTCATGACGACATAGTGAAGGATTTATCAGCTATTGGATTCCAGTGAAGCACAAAGGCTACTCCCAGACCGTCTCCGGACTGCCTTCCTCCTGACAGTGCAGTGAGCCAAACTGTCTTAATCAGCTCAATGCTGCATCAGTCTATCAACAGAAGTGCACTACGAGGGTCAGTGCACGGTTTAAAACCTGGAGGGGGATTGAGTACTGCTGTGGAAAGTGAAGGCTAATTTAAGATCAACAAGTCCTACTTTTATATTGCACTTCTTTGTGTCAATCCCACCTATGGAAGCAGCTTTTCTTGAACTCCAACACCAATTCCCCATCCTGTTCCAGTAGTCAGTCAGCAATTTCATGTGACTTATTGCCCTCCACCTCAGTGCCACACCTCCTGCATTCCTCTCCCTCTGCTCCTGTCTTTCAGGCAGCACACTTTTTTTCCTCCTTGCGAACGGAAAGATTCTGTAACATTAGGGCATTCCTCTTTGCAGTCATATATTTTGACTGCACATGCATTTACGATCAGCTTGCAGAGAATGTAGAGCTCTACTTTAAACCGCTGCCGTAATTCAGATCTTTGATGGCTTTGTGACGCCACAAAGAGGTGATGGCAAAGCACACGCATAAAAAAAATACAAAATAAAAGGCGAAATTACGGTTTCTTTTCTTTGGTTAATAATGTAGTAGATTGTCAAGTTCTCGAACATTCTGACAAACATGTCACACTAGTATTTTGTACAAATGAACCTTAATTTATATCCTATTTTTTTCTACATGCAGCACTTGTCATGACTACCTGTGTCAAAATAACAGATTAACTGCGATCAGTTAATTACTTTCATAGATAGCGCTTTACGTATTTCAATCATGTTAATCAAATTTTTAACTTCATGCTTTTGGCACCTTGCCTGGATCTAGATTTATGCGTCAAGTTTTTTTTTCCAGAATTTTGAGTTGAGATTAAAAATTAATTATAGATATTAAGTGATCAAGTTTTTTTAATGTTTTTTTTTTTTTGTTTTTTTTTTTTAGCAAATTTTAGCAACACTAGTCATGACAGAGCATTTGGCATGGCATTCCATTCTCTTGACCAAGGTGTTGGATACACTGAATGGTCCTTAGACAGTCTGGAGACAGCCGGTTGGAGCAGGACCCCATAAATGTTAAAAGGCATTTGAGCAACACATGAGAACAACCTCATCCTGGTGGTGTACCATCTGGTGGACGTTATCTCGACTACTTGTTGAGGTTAGGTCAAACAGGGTTGATAGAAGACCACACACACTACAGGAACATCCTCGTGAATTGATGTAGAGACAATGTTGATGAAATGATGCATACATTACAACTGCCTGTGTGCATTAAACACAGCATGTACATTTTACCCATAGAGAACCTTGCAAAACTTTGTTGCCAAAAATATCATTGAACGATTTTGATTTAAATTGCGAACATGCAGAAAACCAATCGGACTGTCCAAAATGTGGCGCCACATCCTCCTACTTTTTGGATGACTGTAATACAAATTGCAAGTGTTTTCGTAGCGACGTCACTCCAGATGATTGAAGAACTGATCACAGCATGAACAAAAGCAAGTAAGGAGACATAACATTACCTCAAGTTCACCCCCTATTCCCCTCCACACCCCAGGGAATGGCAGCTCTGCATGATGCCTTCTATTGCTTTCATTGATGCGCAGCTTCATTGTCACTCATCTTACGTTTCTGAAGGGATTTCCCCAAGAGTCAGTTATAAGATCGCATGTTCCCTTTGTTTCCGTAAGAAAAGCGACCGAATAATAATAGCCAAAAAACAGGATGACTCATCGGTGATACTGTTTTCAATTATGGGCGCCAAAGAATTTTGCTCTTGCTTCCAGCAGTATTGGGTTGCATTGCCTTGCAAATAGGGTCAGTCTTCTGGTGCTCAGAAAAAGCATTTCGGAGGAGGAAATAGTGCAGAGTAGGAAAGAGTGTGGGGGTAAAGTGATGCTCAGAGGATAAGCAAAGATAAAGGAAGCAAAAAGGAAGATGATTATTCAACAGTGGAGAGTTTGTGAAAAAGGTTAAAGATGAGAGTGGAATGGTGATTGGTGACTCATTTCATCAAATGCAAATGGAAGAAACCCTGCTGAAATTGAGGCTTTTCCAGCCATGCGCTAGCCTTAGTGAGCTGGTCAAAGGTCACCTTCTCACTTTTGGAATAAGATGAGTCATGATGAGTTATGCCCCCTTATGACAAACTGTTGGCTTGATCTTTTCCACAAACTACATCTGAAGGGAGGACTCGAGATAAAAGAAAACATGCTACACTTGCGTCAACACCCGGGGATTTAAATCTAGCATGACATCTGCAAATCCCAAGATAAGATATCTTAGAAGGTGATCACACACAAGATGGCTACTTTGTACAACTCTTTCAAGCAGGCAAGGGGAATTGTTTTCTGCAAAGCAGAGCCATGTCAAACACACATTAGTGGACAAACCCACTAAATGGGTCATTTGGATCTTTGCTCTGCTCTAAAACGTTTTTTATGGGTTCTCTTTCTAAACATCACCTCCTTTTGTCCTTTATTTATATTCCCAGGCAGGACAAAGGGGGGCTCGTCACATCTTAACATGTTGTGATTGAGGCCCAGATGTTTCGGAGCAAATACTGTATGTTGGCGGTTGCTTCAGTGAATCTGGAAGCTGCTTGTTTACGACAAGCACCAAATGCAACTGAGAAAACAACATACGGTGACACTTGTAAACTGTATGGATTTAAGTTGGCAGCACGTAAACACACTCCCCATTTCACGGCAAATATCCAAATAAGCAAAATTGGTCCACTTTCTTATGTAAGTCAAAGTGTTTGTGCAGAAAGAAACAGTTCCCAGAGTCATATTCATATGGTCCTCTGGAGATGTGCCCTTTGGCCTCTCTGTATGGGCTGACTTGCTCATTGTTTCATCTGGCTGTCTATGTCAGATGATGACATATCTTCTACTATAGTGCAACTGAACATTTTTTGTTTGTTTTTCCTTTATAGGATTCTGTGCTGGAGTCAAGCTACCAACTCCAGCAGTCGTTGATCATTTTTACCTTGTATATAGTGCTATTGCTAACTGTTAAGTGTTACTATTTGTTTAAGATTGTTACTACGACCCGACCCAGCCCTAGTTATATAAAAGTGTACCAGCATACATGAGCACAAATAAAGTGACGAGGTTGTCTTCCCTTATTGGCCATAAGAATGTAAACAGGAAAGTTTGCTTAGTGGAATGTCAAGTGATAAGCAAATAAAGCACCACAAATAAACAACAACATAGTCTGCCCTACCATAATAAAACAACTAAAATAAATGGTTTTAAATTAGCGGGGCCTTCCTGACTTGGCCTCTTGACGGCGTGATGCTCAGATGAATAAGGCCACTCAACACAAATAATGTACATATTAGTATTTTTTGAAAAGCAACACCACCTCGGAATATTTCAATAATTTAAATTTGACTCAGAAGCAACATGTACTGCAAAATTCCTCACATATGTACGTGTTACCACAATTGCATGTTGATTATACTGTATCTTTCAAAACAAGATCAGGGTCAAAATACTCACCATTAACCTTGAAGTAGGATAATCCAATGGCTAAAATCACAGAGGAAGTTGTTTTCTAAAGTCTCGAGGAAAAGTCATTGAATGAACAGGCAAAGATATTACTTATGCAAGTTACTCACTGTCAGGGACTGTTAAATAGGATTAGACTAACTTTTAGTGAGCCAGAGTGCAATGGTCAAAGTGTATCAGCCTCATGGTTGGTTGACATTAAGCATTGAGACACATGGAAGCTAACCTCTCTCCACATACATACCTTACTGATGTCAACTACATAAATGGTGCTCACTTCAGCTGAATTGAACTATGTACTGTATATAACAATCTGTGTCTATATTAACAGGTGACAGCATTAAAATAAAGAGACCCAGAATCCAAGGGTCAAAGGTTGTTTTGAGTCAGACAGCGTATTTTGGTGACGAGTTATGATCCGCTTCAGCACAGGCCCCTATGTTAAATTCGGCTGCCTAACATCGCAGACATATAAAGAAAGCACACAAGATACACAAGTTTAACATTGACCTTTTCAGAGTTCTATCAAACGCTGGTGAAAGGCCAGTGTCTGTTCTCGCCTGCCAGTGCACCAGGGTGCCTTTCACCGGCTCTGCGTGCCCACAAGAATGTGTGCGGCATATATGCTGGTGAGGCAAACCAGAGGCGAGTGAATTTCCAAAACAATGAAGGATGGTTGCTGCTTTGCATCAGTTCATTGTCAAACAAACCTGGAAAGTGCTGTCCGGGTCAAGATGCGACAATGTATGGCAGGGCACAAAAATGAGTCTTGGAAATTAATCTTATGTTTCCAGGTCTTGAAAAAAATTGTTCAACAGCTACGCTTATCTCCAAGAGGAGCTGCAGTGATGGATCAGCTGAGGTAAAGTTGGTCTAAGTTGACAGCAGCGATGGGTTTTGGTGAGTTCCGTGGAATCCATGTTGATTAAACAAGTCTTGAAGTAATGGGTTCCACGATTTGGCTGCAACCAGCAGAGGTGCTGTTTATTTAACCTCAACAAATTGTGATCTTAAAAGACCAACATGTTGCTATGGCAACTCCTCTGATTACAATTATTTAGTCTCACAGGCAACTGACATCAAAACATTTTTAAAAACTGTTCTAAAAATAATTAAGGAACTAATTTTGGCAATTTCTGTGTTGAAATGTTAAAGCTAGTCATTTTAATCACCAGCAGTATTTATTCATTTAAATTAGAGGCTCTTAAAAAAAAAAGTTCCAATTATGCACATGCCTGTGAAATACTTTTTCAGTGAAGCACCTCCTAACCAGCGCAAAACATTTTTGGATGAGAAAAACAAAGACTTGAATAGTGCGATATCTTCCATGTCTGATTTATTAAAACGCTGGAACTGCATTCATATTGGTATCTTTAGGAGTATTTTATTTAGGAACTCTAGAAGTTAGATCATGTAACATCATTTTTGTTTATGGCTTATCTGCAAGAAAACTGCATCACTAAAATTTCAATTAAAGACAAAGTATAACACTTCAATTAGACAATGTTTTGCAAGAGTCACTAAAACACTACTTAACAAGTGTCTTTATGTTCCCATTAATTTGCTCTTAATTTGAAAAAAAAACTGTACTATTGATGTCAGTGCTGAAAAGCTATTATATCTCTATAAAATTTATTTGCTAATGCCTGCAAACAACTCTGTTAAATCCCACCTATTCCCTTTAATGCCTTCAGTGCCTACTGACCACTCTTTTGTTGTACTAATGCTAAATGTGTTTCATGTAGATGACAACTCATCACTTAATGTTTAATAAAGGACAACTATGAAGATGATGCAAAAAGCAACTGAATCCTCCTATACAATTGTAAAATCTTGATAAAATAAAATCAATTACATTGAGAGCGACAGCTCATGTCAAATAACTCAGAAAAAAAAATATTCAAAGGTCTGACTGACACATACACACACCCGACACCCCCTGTGCAACTATGAGTCCTTGTTAAGTGATCTGGTAATGGATCACCATGAGAACAAAAATGACAAGGATGGCTAAAGCACAATGGAATGCCTCTGCTTTTATGCAGACGCTGCTACAGACGAAACACGCCACTTTTGAATGATGGGAGTATGCAAAAACTTCACCATCAATAATCACAGGCACACTAAAGGACACCAAACTTGCATGAACTGATAAGCTTCTTACATATCTTTTCCTTCCAGACATCTCAATGACTCACTGTATATTCAGCCTTACATCAGCTTTCAAAAATACAATCATCCTCCTGCGTAGCCTGCATAAAAAGCAACACTTAAGACATGTAGATCACTTACCGTGTGTGCAGTGTGTGTGAACTAGTTGTCCCTGTGCTGTCGTGCAGTGTGCTAGAAAGAGGCCGAACTGTTCAGTGGCTGTGAAAGCTCCCCGCTGGCCCCTCCTACAGTTGCTTGTCATGTGAACCAGGAGGCAAAAGCAACAGGAGACACCCACTTCCTTTATCTTGCCCCCAAACCTCAAAGGGCAAATTTGAACCATGTCGGATCAACTGCCTTTTAAATAAGCAGGTTGGATTTCCTGATGGGCAGTTTAAGTAGATTTAGTTAATACATCAGTATGCAGTCTTTGGACTCACCCCCAAGCAACAGTGAGAATTTATGACCTAATTAATAGTCTTGACCCTGTTGTCTGGTCTCCAGGCTCAACAGACCCCCTTCGGTCTTCTCACATTAAACCACTCAGACTTTCAGGTGCACACCTTGGTGCACCGTAGCCATGACAACAATAACAAACAGCAAATTACTACTACACTAGCGCAGACACCTTTGGAACGTCCTTGCTTGTGCAATTTTAGAATCCTTGTTCAATTACATATCAAACCCTGATCAATAAAAAAAAAAAAAAGAAAGTCCTTCAGTAATAGTTCCACCAGACTACAAAAAAACTCATGGGTACAGTATTGAAACCTAGGAGCACAATGGTGTATATTCATCTTTCACATGCACTTGAAACACATTTTACCCACTCATCAAAGGTAATAAATAAATAAAAATCACAGTAATGCCACATGGTCTCATCTCTAATAAACAAGAAGCTCCCATTTTACTAAATAGTCATCTTGTTTATCATATCTTTGATCTGTGGCACTGATGCAATTACCTCCATTTACGTTCAGTTTTTTTTTAAACATACGTAGTTATTATTTAATTATTTGTACTCTAAAAAAACAGTCCGCTTAATAATGATCCAATTAGGAGTTTAGTTTTTTTTCTTCTTAGAAAGACGACCCAATATTTACGCCAATTTGATCCCACTTTGATTGTTTTGCACAAAACAGCCTTAAAATAAGTGATTTTGTACAAATCTACCTCAAAAAAAAATTGTCTTGTACTATAAAAGCAAATCAGACAGCCATTTTGGCCTTCAAAATAAACAGCGTAGTTTAACCTCTGCATCCAAGTAAGAAGCTCATGGCTGCAATGGCTAGCTAATGGCCCGGCTAATTTAAAGAGCCAACATCCCAAATTGTATACGTTCACTCATCTTTACTGGACCAAACATCCTTTGATCACAAAAAAAAAAAAAAAAAAAGTCCACCCAGATTAAAAGACACATCAAAGAATTGATAAAGAATTGGAAGAGTGTTGATAGAAACTCATGTTGATGAACAAGTCCTAAACCTCTGGCAAAAGTAAGTCTAAAAACAATAAAATAAAAAAAACAACAACACCAATTTCACTCAATGAGTGATGCAGTGCATCTTTCACTTGTTTAAAAACAGAGGAGCGAGACAATTACTTTGACTGATGACTGTTCTTATGGAGTCTGTATGTATGTGTGATTAGAGAGGAGAGGAAACAGCTGTCTGCATTCTGACAGGAAGTGTAATTACACACCAGGGCAAGGGCTGGAGCACAACCGTACTGCCACACGAGCACACATACGGCCCTATGCATAATTTGGCCCTGCATTCTTTTAAACCAAGAATCCAATTCCTGACTAAACAAACAGCGTGCTGCAAGCATAGATTTGTTTTCTTTCATCACACACACTTTGTAGCCAAGACAAGCACCTGCGCATAGTAAGCATGTCACCGCTGACTACCATTTAAACAATACTCTTCAAAACTAAAGCGTCCTGACAGGCCTACAAAATTTCACTAAAGCAACGCACAAATCACAGATGGCCTTTATAGTCTTAGATAAACTTTCGGAAACTTAACAATGCCCCCTGAAGTTGGGGCCTCTCCGCTTTTAAAACTCGTCTTTGCTTTTGGTTTCCAGCTCTTTCAGCTTCCTTGGTCAATGTGTTATTTTGATTCCAAAAATCTTTGCTTTCATGAAGGTCAACAGAAAGCTGGCATTTATTGTTGAGACGCTGAAACTCTGTGGATTTTATTGAACAAGATCTCAAATCCATTAATAAATTAATTGATGGATTTGATATTTAACTCAAAACTGTAAATCAATGCCTGGACTCTGTTAAACTGTAAAAACACATGTTTTGGGATTGATTGAGTTAATTGCTGGTTGTAGGATTATTCACTACAACAAAGAAAAAAAAAATGTATATACCTGTTTTACAATGAGGAAAAGCATTGTAAAACAATGCACCAAAATTCAACAGTTCCAAGGAAGCATCCAATCCAAGATATGCATTGCTGGAGATCCAAAGAGTTTGAGGCCCCGTACACTTTTTACGACACATGATGAAACATGATGATTGAATGAGACGCGGTGCATGCTGTCTTTGTATAAGAGTGCACATGTAACTGGTCTGTCTCCTCTTAGGAAAGACTGATGGAAATGGATCATATCAAAAGAGGGCACATTGGTTTCTGTGAGTGCACACAAGAGAGTTGGGGCCAAGTTGGGGGTAAGGTTTTGGCTTGCCATTTAGCCAACATCTAGGGTTCACAAAATATGCATAGCGTATGAAGGTAAAAGCAAACAAAGGCATCAAAAAAAAAAAAAAAAAACAAGGTGCAGTATTCAACACTAAATGACGTGCGCTGTGCCCAAAAAGGATCCAAGGGATCCAGCCAATGTGTAGAATAGGAGACATTTAATAGAGTTTGTGTGTACGTGTTGGGGAAGGGGAAGGGGAGGGGGGTGTATGGATGATAAGTCCAGTTCTCTGGGAAAAGCGGATATACTTCCTAGATTTAGACGGTTCATAGGAAATAGTCAAAGGTGGCTCTAGATGTGTCATTATTAGATGATTACAATCTCTTCGAAGGAGATTCCCAAACTGAACCATGTTATGAGTATCATGTTAGTGTAAAAACACAGTGGAAAAGCACAATGACATGAGAATAAATGAATGGTTCCAAATGCAGCACTGGCAATAGACAGTACAGTACTAGCTAGCATCAATGCTTTAATACGTCCCAGGTGTCATGAAGTTGAGTACCTGTGCAACAGCATCTCCTGCTGGCTGCTGAACGGAATACAATAGTGCAGGAGACCGCAATTATTTTGCAGTGCTGGATGGTACAAAACTGACGAATAGCCAGATAAAATTAAGTGCAAGGATTTATTGAGATTTTTTTTTTCCCTCAAAAAAACCCAACTCTAAAAATTGTAATCATCATAACCCCAGTTACTTAACTCATAGTAAAGAGTAGAGCCTCTCTGATAACACATTTTTAGGGAGGTGCGGATACCTATATTTTGCAGAGGAAAACTTATTACAGAATAATCAGCCGATTGTTTCTAAAAATATATATTGAATGAATTAACTTTTGTTTCCTATCACTTCTAACAAATATTTGAATGAAAAATATGAGTGAAAGTTTAACAATAGTTTCTGTGTCAGTATTTTGGATTGGAACCTTTGGGAACTATGAGAGAACCGGGATCTTAGATGTCGAGATCAGTACTGTATACTACTACTATGTTGCAAGCATGAACACAGACTACAGTAGCGCACACATACATGAACAAGACGTCAAAAGAATAATGGCTCATATTCCTGACTGTTGTTTTCTCATTCCACAGTGCAAAGTACAAGGTGCACGACCCTGAAATCATAGTCGCAACTATGGAAACAAACATGCAATGTCATCTTCATTGAATTCGTGTGGAAGGAAAGTGAAAGTAAACAGCTTATGTGGCACAGTGCCCAGTTTCATTTCACAGGCAATAGTAACTCTGGAAGCATTAAAAGCAGCTCAAAGGGAAACACAGCTCAGATACGAGGGCAGCAGACTACTGAAGGTAAGAGCCACTGGTTTTTGTTTGCATTCTTTTTTTAAAGGAACATTACTAACTACTGCTCTTCTTCAGAACCTCGAGCTCTATTTTTTTGGAATGACAGTTTTAGAACTATTGTTATGAATACTGGGTTCCCACGGGGACTGATTTGATAAAAGGAATTTGTGTTAGTGAGAGCGGTAGATCGACACCGCTTTGCATTTTAATGTCAGTAAAACGCCTGTTTTTGGCTCCGTTTTTCATGCTGTTGGAGTAGTCTTAATCAGCCGCAAGCCTCGTGAGGACAAGCGATCAGGATGATGAATGGTTGCATGTTGAGTGGTCCGCCGCTTGAGCTGCAAAATGGCGCGGTAGGTACGCGGGATAAGAGCAAACGAGCCGTTTTAATTCCTGGTTAGAAAGATCAGAGGCATAAAACTCATATTTAATACGAAATTAAATCGCCAATGTGCCAAACGTCATTTATATGAACATAATACACTGTGCAAAGTACTTACATGCTCTTTAATGCTTATTATAACAATTTCAGCTTTGAACTTTAAGCAACTCAAAAGTAAAACTTGAATGAGTTGATAACGCGATTTAAACTGTTCCATTTAAAACTTCTATTTGTACAGGATGGAGATGTCGGGAGGACTTGTGCTTTGCTGCACTGCTCTGCTTCTTTCCATCACTTCTTCTGTCTGCGCCATTAAGAAGCTAAACTCAATCAACGATTTGAAAAAAGTCGACTTTGGCCAAGTAGTGCCCAAACACAGCCTCCTGTTGCTGCACTGGTTTGCCAACGCAGTTGACATTGACAACAACGACGTCATACGGCTGACTTTCGAACCGAACCGTGGAGAATACGGCTCGCATCACTACGGAAACTACGAAAGGATATTGAACACACTGCCTCAGGGTAATATCCGATACCGCTACTACACCGTTGGTAATCTCAACCAAGGCCAAGACGATCTTCCCGACTACGTCCTCCACCCGCCAGTTCCGGAGTTTAAAGGAAGCAACCGAGATCGGATCATATTCCGCGTGAGGGAGCACGACGGCGGTTGGCAAAACGGCGAGACAATCGATGAAGTCTATATTACTCAGCACTATGAAAACTCAAACGAAGGGACTAAGTATGATCCCGCCCACACATACCAGATCACAACCAACCTCCTCAGGCAAATCCGGGAGTTTTCAGTGCATGAAAACCAACATAACTCATTAAGGGAGCTCAGAGATGACTTTGGTAGCAACATTGACGATTCAGGGTTACGTTTCATCAAAATCACATGGCGGGAACTTGCTTGCCTTGGGCTGCTATTGTACATGATTTTGGAGGAAAAATACCACCGCAACAACCGGCGCGTAGAAAAAAGGAACACTGAGCATTGCATCGTTAACTTTCCAGACAACACAGACAACAACCGCTTTACTCTGCCAAGATTGCAACAACTCTTTGATCAAGAAAGGATTCATCTTCAAGTGACGATTGGATCAAATGGTAAAGCTAGGATTCTTTGGCGGGATGTTTCCCAACAACGCCTACAGGAACGTGTGATGGTGGTACTATATAAGGACAATAACGCACAAGAGGCATTGTATTCAAAAGTGATTAATAGCACTTCCGGCCATGTCAACACCTCCGTCCTCTTGAACGCCGGCCTCCAGGCCCGACTCCATAAGACGAAGACAAAGTTCTGTTTCTGGACGGTAGCGGCTGAGGAGATATGCAGAGGAGGGGAGTTTAAAAATCCAGAAAAAGTTAGGATACGTGGCTTTAATGCAAGCTTACAACTTTTTGTAAATGATGGTAAGGCTTGTGCTCGCTTATATGTGAACAAGTCATTCACAAATTGGATGTCAGAGTTTGAAAAGTCCTGGGTGGGGTTCTATGAAAATTCAAATAAACCCACTCGAGAATATGAATGGTGGCAGTGGCAGTGGGCCACAAAATTTAAATTGGCATCCTCCCATAATGGTCTCTTTGAAGATGTTTATGAGTACCACTCAAGTATGGTAATTACCTCAAGTGTCCAAGCACGATTCGTTCTCAGAGATTACACAGAGATGGTTCGATCATACTGGACGTGATCACAAATTTCCTTTGTTTTTGTTGTTTTTTTTGTAATAAAGTCATAGAAACTGCATTCATCACAATCATGTTTTTTATCTGTATCAGTAACTGAGACAAATGCTGTAAGAAAAAAGTGGCCATCAGTGTTGGATTCTTTAACTTTGGGGGGGCTTGCTGGAGACAATCTAGTCTTACAGAGCCATCAAGACACTCTTGAGCAAGGCACCAAATCCCACAAACTGCGCCGGTGTAGAACACCATTAGGCAGCTTCCTCCCTCATTCCCTCTTTTCTGGCATGTAATTCCATGTATGCATTTGTACTATTGTATAAATCAATGTTATTGTATATGTTTAAAATACAACTTTTTAAAACGACCCAAATTGTGAGTTTGAATTTATTTTAAGGGTACGCACTACTGAATTTGAACCCAAACAATATATATTTTTTAAAACTTGCTCTAGCAGCAAATCTAATATTTTGTATGTTAGTGTGACCATTCCCTTCCCTTGTGACAGGCTTCCATGTTTCTTCAAAACAGATGCAGCCTTTATATAAAACAAAAAGAAAAAAATAGTGTAGCCAGCACAAGACCCAACAAGTCATGAGACAATGAGTCATCATTAATCCAAGGGAAAGTACAGTTTGAAGACCCAGATGCTGCATCAGTTTAGATAGAAAAAAAACTGAACACCTATGTTTTAATATAAGGATTGTTTAAACATGTTTGGATTGCACTACTGTACATTCAACTTTATTTGATGATCAAGTGATAGAACAGGCTTTTTTTTTTTTTTTAAACAGGCACCACTGTCGCATGACCATCTTAGAATGAAATATTTGGGTACCTCACTCATTCACTGCGATTGATGATTATATACAGCAAAGTTCCATTTTTAGTGAGATGGCTTATTCACTGCAATTGACAACTACTCAAGACAAAGTCCATCTCTGGTATAAATACAACCTAATTGTCCCTGTGTCTATGCTACAGTGAGGTCATACAGCTAACGCCCAGTGTATATAAAAAGATAAAGTTTTTGTGATAGAAGGAGTCAATTTAATTACATTGTTTTGCAGTACCTAAGGAGTGGCCATACAAAGTTCGATAGATGGTTTTAGATGCATAAGAATAACACGAGTACTATTACTTGATGGAGAAAATGCAGTCAACACTGTGCCGTGTGGTTATTTGCTAAAAAATGACAATCAGGAGGTTTGACTCGGCCCTTACTTGGTTTTCAACTTGCACACATGCATACTTTCTCCCTTGCTTTCCCAGTTAATTTTCCTACTCCCTTCTATGACTAACTCCTTTCTTTCCCTGCACATCCACAACCGAGTCGGAAGCCATGTGAGCTTTAGTTGACAGGATCTTTTTATTTTCCTTCTGATTTCAACCGCACGGACATGTTCCACATATTTAGGAGGTTTTTTTTACTAGCCAAGCCTTCTCTTGGTTTAGTTGCTTCACAGACGGTCAGAAACGCTGCCTAAGAGTGTAAACTGGAGGCGTTAGGAATGTTTTATGGCTTCCAGATTTGGAATGTATCACCTCCTGGCAGCTAGTTGCAACACAACAAGTGAGCTACAGCTGTCTTCAGATGGCTGCACAAATAGGAGTCTTTCAAATAAACTGAATTGAAACGAACCAAATATGAGTAACATATCAAACATGCACCAAAAAATTAGGGGGGCATGCTTGATTTTGCTTTGCTCATTGAATGCAAATCAAGACACCGCAGCCAATAAATGAGCAGGAATTAGGTGTGAGGGGGAATACCTGCTGGCAACCCAAGATACAAGCAAAACCAAGCACATTTTGCCCATATGGTGGTGCTAGAAGACAGGTGAAATGGTCACCACAATTGCTATTCTTAAACTACAGTAGCCCAGTTAAAAAAAAAAAAAAAGTGCATATGATGTACTGTATTCAAAATGAACTCGTTTTTAATAAACAGTTAGGAAAGATTTTTAAAAAATGTATACGTTATAATCATGCATATAAATTAAATTCAACTAAACTTTTAACTAATGCACTGTTGTAATGGATTAAAACAAACCTATCACATGCAGTTTGAACATTTGATTGCGAGATTCTGCCACCTACCACGAGAAGGAGCCCACGCACCACTAATGGCGTTAGTACATTGAGAATCTTTAATAGTCTGCTATCAACTAGTTTCAATCACCAATCTAGGTACAGAGGTCAAAGTTGACGTTAAAAAAGAAAAACAGGATAAAGGAAGACTCAAAACTGCAATGATTTAGAGTCATGTAAATGAACACAAAGCCTAGTTTACATCATTTCAATCCCCACTGTTTTTTTTAAACAAATTCTGAAACTGCTGTGGCCGTTGACTTGAATATTTACTTTCTTAATTCCTTGCAAGACCTGCATTTGTCATCATCACCCGTGACCTACATTTCAGCTCGCCTCCCTTCTTTCATACCCTGCGCAGCAAATGGCAAAAACATTCCACGAAAACAAAATAAAGGTGGTTTAATGTACATGTGACACTACATTACTTAGTTAAATTAATTAGTGGAATCTCCAATATGGAGCACTTCCTAAGCTTAAACTTTTCCTATTAAACGAAATGGAATTCCCCTCCCCATCCCCTTGGCTCGATAGGACTTTACACAAGTCAGTACCGACCAACTTTGTGTGAACCAAGGACTTTGATTTGGATGTTATGGATCACCAACATGCCATTTTTTGACGTCCTAAAAAAGGATGGTTTGGGGACTACAGTATTTTATATACAGTTTAAGAAAAGTTAAACAAGTGGGCGTGTGATATTGGATGTTTTCGTGTATCAGGGAATACAAAAGAGCTTTTCAATTACTTACGGTCTGTTTGTCGTGCCGTGGGGGTCTCTGTGACAGTCGGCGGCACCCAATCCACCCTGCTGTCAGCCAGACAGGACAAAGGTGCAATGGGCGCAGGTGGTGGTAGGTGATTGTTGTTTTCCACTACTCCGCTCGGCACCAAACCATCTGGTTGTCTGAAGCTCGGAATCTCAGGCCTTCGGGCCACCTCGACTGAGGTGATGGTGGAAGACGGGAGCTCTGTTCTTCTGTGAGGTGGCTCAGGGATCCGAGAGACGGGTGCGGATGAGAGCTGGGCGTCCATTCTCTTGGGAGGTGCGGGCGGCTCGTTCGGCCGTGCCATGCCAAGTTCTGCCCGTCTGCTCGTGGAGCTGGAGATGGGATTGGGAGAGCCGTCAGGCGGGGTGCTCCGACTGCCAAGGCTCACCTCAGGCCTTTTAAGGCCAAAACGAGTGATGCCGGCACTGGGTGAGTTATCAATCTGCTTGGAGGAGACCTCAATAGAGATTTCTGTGCGGCGAGAAGCTGCATCGGGATTGCGACCCCCTGATAACTCAATGCGCCTCATGCCTGTTTTGGGGGATCGAGGGTTGGAGGAGTCAGAGACGGAAGATTTAGCGGAATAGTAGTCAGAGTTGCGGGAGCTCAGATCATAACTCCTCTGGCTGGACGTTGAGGAGAGCGACGAGCGGATGGGGTTGGTGGTCCGACGGGACAGAGGCGAGGGGTGTGTGGATGAATCAGTATCCTCCACTTCAAATGACCGTTTCAGAGCTGGAAAACAAAATATTTCTGGTTAGGCAAGAAACAAAAGACTAACATTGGCTTTATTCAGCCTGAACCCATCCTACCAGAAGTATGCAAAAAAGCTAAACTAAGCAAACCAAACATGATCTAAAAATGACAAGTTAGGGAGGGCCGGAAACGCTTAGGTCCTTCAACAGAGAGGGAATAATCCTTCAGTTTGTGCTGTCATTTGTTTTTCTCAACACCATTGTTTTCATTCAGTGCAGAACAGACGCTTCTTATATGACAATAAACGTCACTGCAGACTTGGAATAAGACATACTGTAAATATAAGTGTGTTTGGAAAAACGCAGAAATAAACAAACACCCACACATAGGAACGCGTTTTTGTTGATTTGAGGACAGTGGCCATCGTGCTTTTCAATCAACGTATATTTTGCTTGGGTTTACATTCATGTATGTTAATCTCACCTGTTTTGACACGCTTCATATAGCTCGAAAGCATTGCGCCGGTAAAATCCAAGAAAAAGCACTCGCTGGAAAAACAAACAAACAAACAAACTAACTAACTAACAAACGAATACAGGCGTCAATATGCTGGTTCGAACTTGCTCCGAAATAAATTAAAGACGCATTTTTTCCCAGGCGAAATTACGTGGATATCTTCAATCTTGGTTGACCGAAATCAAGGGCACCTGTTATACGGTTGACGCATGCGCATACTTTATCGCGATTAAAGTTGTTCATCCGAATAAAGTGATAACTTTCAAAATGTATCGTCCGCGATTGCGATTGTTCCTTTGAATAAAGTTATGCTTTTCAAACGCTATCGTAGAAACTCAACTAGTGTCATCTTTTCAAGCTTGTATAATGTTTGTTATTTCTTTTTAGTACACGCACTGATATGGGGTCATAAAACTAAAGTTAATAATCAAATATTCAAATAAAAAAATAATAAATGTTTGATGGTTAATTTGTACGTTGGCCTAATACTGTTTAAAATTAGTTACACTAGTAGAACGCACAATTTTTTGTTTGTTTGTTTTTTGCATTAATGTGCTATTAGTTTGTCCGAAGCATTATACAAGTGCATAGATAATCCTGAAAAATCGACAAAATGACGAATTCTCTGAGAGCTTCATTATTTTCTGCCAAGCATAATAACAAACCCAGTTTTTTTAAAGAATGCTCTCTGTAGCCATTTGCTTCACGACAGATGTGAAGGTGACACCTGGCTCGCTTCTGCTTTGGCCCAGGCCGCAGCCGCTACAGGCCCCGCAGCAATATGTCTCTGTCCTAAATAAATACCCAGGCTGTGCAGGCATCTGGCCCTCTTATGGATAGGCACCAGCATGGGAGATGATCTTCCTGGAATACGACTGCTTCTGTGGCTGACGGTAGTAAGCGAGTGAGTTATGGAGTAAGATTGCTAGTGAGTCAGCAGAGAAGTAGTTGGCTCACAACATTCACTTGGTGCAATGCGAGCTAATGCTGTGTGAATCAGCAGCATTATCTTTGCCCCCCAAACCTTACTAAAATGCTCATTATACTGCATCAGTACAGAGTTTCACTTGAATCAGAATTTCCTACGTGATGAAGTAAATCAGTAACCAAATATTAGGGGGAGGGGGGCAGTATCATAGAAAGAAAGGCAATGGAAAAGAATCAAAACATAGGAGTAGTTTTTGCTTTCAGTGTTTATTGGGACGAACCCTGACATATTTCGAAACCGAGGCATATTTTTCCAAAAATTGTTGGTTGAATTCCAATTTGTATCACCGGTAATTTGTCCCACTATGGAGATTCTATTGTATAAGACGACATTTTTGTTAATGCTCTGCATTTTCTTCGTGAGCCAAATCTTACTTTATTCCCACACCGGATCAGACGACACGCATGTCAGAGCCTGAGGTAATATGGTAACTAACAGTCCTCAAGTGGCTTTTATAGATAGAATACCAGAAAAAAACAAGTTCCTGCGAGAGCTGCGTCTCATATTATTTAATCCATTCCTCACAAAAAGTTCTTTGTTCGTCACATCAAGCCATTGTAATGGCTCAAACTGGCTTCGCTATGTTCTTCCTTAGCTCATTCCAAGTCCGTTCTGCTTCTATTGGACACATGGTCTGCAATATAAAAAGAGTAATTCTAAAATTAATTCTAAAAGACGGCCGAGAGTCAAAGCATCAAAACGAACTCAAAACTTGTTTGTTTTGCCTTTTGTCAAGTTTTATGGAAATACTTACTCCAAAATAAGGTCAAGATGTAGTACCCATTTAACATGTGTTTGATTATGATTGGTTTTGCTGAATGTTTTCTATTATATACCAATTTCTAAATGAAATTGACTTGGAGTATACTGTTTGTATTGTCCTCTGTAAACAACAACAACAAAAAGCTTCGCCTATTCCACAGGCCGTGTTTGACCATGGCTGTGAAATAATAACATGTTTGCCTGCTTCTGTGCTAACTGTGGTGTGTTTTCTGTGTGATGACTGAAACCTAAGACGCGGAATGCCTTGTAGACGCAGTGGAGACAGTTGTCAGCTGTATGTGTGCGCGAGTGTGTTTAAACACAGCTGGAGAGCAAGGTTAAACACCGCTTTGCATCGTGCGTGTGCAAGGGCGAGGGAACAAACGTACGTACTACTTCCCCTGCGCTCATGCCTGTTTAACTTGTCAACCGTATGTGCATGCTCTGTTGCTCGTGAGACACACACTAAAAACGCACTCGAAGACTGCACCAAATAGGGAGGTCCTCGCAGCCAAGCGTGATGTTTTTCAACTAACACATTAGACGGAGTGACTTCAGAGAAAACAGATCACATGATGCTGCTGAAGAGATGTAAAGAGTCCTTGTGATCAGTCGGCTAAAACAGACGAACAACAGAGAATGGGATTTTATTGTGCTCTTTGTATTCTAATACAGTGGTTTGCAACCGTTTTTCACTGATGTGCCCCTAGTGAAATATTATTTTTTTCAGTCAAGTACACCATCTGTGTCTGAAGTTTCAAACTTTGAAGCTATATTTGTAGTTCTCTAGGCATTTTTTTTCAACAACTCCAGATAGATAGATCAGGTAAGATAATATGTTTTATGTATGGATCATTTGCTGTCAAATTGTGTTACTAATGACAATGCACATCTGTCTAAAACACAGGTGTCGAATTCCAGTCCTTGAGGGCCGGTATCCTACATGTTTTCAAACGTTTTCCATCAAAAACACCTGATTCAAATGTTTGGGATCATTTTGGAGCTCCTGCAGAGCTTGCTAATGAACTAATCATTTGAATCAGGTGTGTTTGGGAAAGAAAACCGGAAAACATGCTGGATGTCGGCCCTCGAGGACTGGAGTTCGACACCTATGGTCTAAAACTTGACTAAATAAAGGCATACAACACTTCACAATACAGGAGTCACTGTAATATAATAAAGCAATAAGTTGCTTCATGTTCCATTTAATTTGCTTTTAATTTGAAAAGAAGCTGTACTATTCCTGCCGTGGCATTGAAAATGAAGCCCTGTTAAAATCTCACATTTGCATATATATGTGGTTCGGGCATTTGGTTAGGATGCCCCCCAGACACCTCCTCGGTGAAGTGTTTCGGGCATGTCCCACTGGAAGGAGGCCCCGGGGACGACCCAGGACATGCTGGAGGGACTATGTCTCTCGGATCCTTCTGGAAGAGTTGGATGAAGTGGCCAGGGAGAGGGAAGTCTGGGCTTCCTTCCTCAAGCTGCTGCCCCCGCGACCCGACCCCGGAAGACATCGGTAGAAGATGGATGGATGGATGGATGGATGGATAGATGGATAAATGCACACCTCTGATGTTTAACACCAAATATCCCTGGTCTGTATGATGTATTTTATTTCAATATTTTAAATTGTTGTTATAAAGATGTTGACGCTGAACTGCTCCAGATGAAAAACACGGCACATTTCGATGCACTTATTTTGGATTTCTGTACAGAAATTATGGTTTGAATAACTGCAACGTGATAGTGGTGGTATTAAGAGGTGGATTTTAGTCGAGCACGTCCCCGACTGAATGCCAAGTTGCCAAATGTACAGCGAATCTTTGTTACAAGAGTACCCTCAGGTGCCCATACTTCCGTCACTGTATCACTCAAAACAGTATTGTTTATAATCCGTCTCTTGTATTGTATCTCATCTGACACAGAACACTTGTGGTATAGCCTCGTCACTCATAACAGAAATCCAGCTCCAGTGGAATTTCCTCTCTCTGAGCCAGCGAGTCTCCCAAAAGCAAGAAAAAAAGAGGTCAACTGAGAGAAAAGAGATAAGTGGCAGCTGCAGCGACAAACGAAATCAATACAAGCCAGATGTCAGCTTGCTGGGTTATCAGAGATATGTTTGCGCTGCACGCAAAGATCCTGTTTTTCAAAAGAACGCATCCCGTCGAGCGCGCCATGGAACAAAAATGATATTAAATGCATCGGATCGGAATGCTGCAGCAACTCGACCCCATTTCAACAGAAATACCTCAAATGAAATCTATGATAGCTTCCACTAGCAAAGAATTGGTAAATATGTGCTGCAGTGTTCTCACTGTGGTAAAATTAATGCATCAGCACGTAAAAGCCCATCCAGGGGAAGTACACACTCCTCAAGAACAGTGGCCCATTATGTGTCACACACGAGACTAAAAGCATGATTTTAAACCACATGGTGGACACGTCTTTCCCCCATTCCCCACGGTTGTTTTCTCTCCAGAATGCGATTTATTTGGCCTAACGAGCCGACGGGAGATTCAGCTTGCATTCCGTGAGCAAACTGGCGTTGACAGAGAAGCCGCACCGGACAAGTGTGGATGCGTCAGTGGTGGTAGAGTACAAGTCAATTTGTTGCATCCCCCAACATTCAGAGCTAGAGAAAGAGGAAAGGGCCTGAGGATGGACAAGTTGCTGAGAGAAGAAGAGCGGATGAACAGTCAGAGGATGAAGATGAGCGGGAGTGTGAATGTGTGGGCAAGGGGCAGAGTGATGAAAAGGAAGAGGAGCCCTGACAAGGGAGTGGCTGCAGGCCAGGTGTTCCCCATACTATGCGGATGTCCAAAATCGGGCCGAGGACCATTTTTGGCACTTTTTACTTTTATTGGCCCACTGTGTACATTCTAATAATACAATTAAACTCATCTCAAAAAGTGACATAGTTGAACGATAGAACAGAATTTTGAAAAGAAAAATGTAAACAAAAATGTAGCTGAACGTTATCTTTTCTTAATATTGCATCACTCTTCATTTACTTCTTGTTATATCCAACAACAGATCTCAAATGGAGGTATGAGTAGCCCTGGGGGTAGGTAAAGACACTTTGGGATGTACGTAAGGTTTGATCAACGTTTAAGATGGTATCAGCAAATCTAATTTAATTCTTTGTCATGGCGTGGCAGGATTTTTTTCTCTTCAAATTAAGAGCAAATTAATTGTAACATGAAGCAACACACTGTATTGCTAAATTTCATACAGTGACTTGTTTGCAAAATGTTGTATACCTTCATTTTGTTTTGTATGAATGTTCTGTCATTAGTGACACAAATTTACAGCATGCAAGCCAAAAATAAAACTGATTATGTTGATGTTACACAATCTATCAGGAGTTGCTATGCTTAGAGATACCACTACAAATATAGTTCCAAACTTTCATAAATCAGATACGTACTGTATGACACAACATTCTGTACTTCACTAAAAATATTTGACAAGTGTACATAATGAAAACAAGGTTGAGAACCACTGATATGGAATATTAAAGAAAGTGTTGCACAATGTTATTTTTTCTTTTTTTAAACATTTCAAATTGTGCAACCTTCAGGGGTGTGAGTTTTCAACTCCCAGTGTGCTCTGTCATGAGTCATGACAGCAAATTAAGTAAAAAAAAAAAAAAAAAAAGTGCAGCCATGGACACCATCTGCACAAATGGAGCTTTCCAAACAGCTGAGACAACTTTCAAACTTTCAAGAGATCTGACCTCAGAGACGAATGTAAACAAAAAACATGACTGCAAAAAGTGCACTGCTGATGCAGATATCTAAGATAACTAGTTGAAATAATCTTTTACTGGCTGGTGACCAGTCTCGGGTGCGTATTCCTCCTCTCACAGTTACATGGACTAGGCCAAGGGTGTTCAAACTTGCTCCTCAAGGGCCAGTATCCTGCATGTTTTCCAGATTTCTTTCCCCGACACACCTGATTCAAATGATGGTCAGAAGAAGCCTGATAACAATACTGTTCAGGGAAAGAAACCTGGAAAACATGCGGGATGCTGGCCCTCGAGGAATGAGTTTGAACATCCCCGGACTAGGCTCCAGCTCACCCTAATTAGAACATGTGGGAAGAGGAACATTAAGACTCCGAGCAAATTACGATTCTGAGCCTGGTAGCATAAGTGCCAAATGCCATGACGCCCACAGAATATTGACAATGTCATGCAAATAAAGGTACAAACATGAAAAAAAAAACAACCATGGAGGCCACCTGCATTGTAGCTACAAGTGTGGGTAGTTGGTATCACTTGTCTTTTTTTGCAAGAGTGCATCCAACGACCAGAAATGTTTTTAATAAGTTTTAATATACTTGACCAGCAAAGATGATTCTGATTCTGATCTAATGGTGTATCAAAAAAGTTCTCACCTAGCTTGTCTGCGGAACTCAGGTTTGTAAAACGTTGTAATGGCTAACAGATATGTGACGATGGCGACGTTGCATCACTTTGGATTTGGCATCAGCACAGCTTTTGTGTAGAAGATTACGACTGGGGTTCACAGAAATGGAAATCGGACACATTCAAATGAATGATCGACACAAGTTATGCAGTGAGTTAGCATCTCACAATACGTTGTTTTGTTGTACTTCTAAAATTATTGGAAAATAAATGCTGCTGAAGTTGTGACAAATGAGTCAACAGAAAATACTACACACTCTAAAGTTCATCCAGTCCTTTTCCGAGCCACAATTTGGTTATTTTTGACCCAACTGTTTTTAGAGAGCAGCTTCACAAACCCTCTTTCTCCCAAGAAGTACCAAGCCGCCAGTGAATGATCAATCAGTGCAAACCACACCCCTTCTGTGCCAATAATGGAAGTGACCATGACCAAAAGAACCAATGCTAAAAAACTGCGAGCAATATGGGGAACTCTGTTTGGAAAACAGCTGGCAGTGGCCTAAACTTAAGGTCGGGAGAACTACTTGGTTTACTGTTTGATTTATTGGTGTGCCGGTCTCCATAAAAAAGCTACATAATAATTTATCGGAAATTATTTCGTTGATCCCCAAGTTATGAGCCTTTGGGGGTCTACTGACTCTGTCTTGAGAACCGTTGATTTACACTTTGTTGCCATTACCCATAGGGGGAATTTCTGGACTTCATATTACCTCTGTGCATCCATCCGTTCATTTTCAGAGCCCTGGACTGGTCCCCAATCACTGGTGGCTCCACTACAACTCAATTAAAGAATTCTTCAAGTAGAACTCTCATTTGCAGAGGTCAACAAGACATTCATGTGTATTGGTAATCACGTATAGATGGTACAAAAGCAGTATTTTAGGGGGTACCACCCCCATGATCAGTCATTCGAAGTATAATAATATACTTTTAAAAGACAGTTCCAGCCTGTTTCTGGTGAAGCAGCACACCCATATTGTGAGTCAGGTTCCTGAGGAGAAAGGCTGATTGCACCCTTTTTTGGGGCTCTGCAGCTACAAGTTCACAACAGCATTAACAAACACAGTTTAGAACACTTTTAGCACGCATTTTCCCTTCAACCACAACCACAGATGTCAAGAAAGCCCTCTCAGTTTTTCCAGATGCCGTCCAGTCCCAATCAAACATGTGGAAAACATCTAAGGCCGCTGTCCTCATGGCAGGGGTTACGTAGTCACTGACAAGAGCAAGTTGAGAGAAAAGAACGCAACTAACCTTCAAAGTCTGATATGATCCCCTCCAAGTGAGCGTTGACCGTAGAATCAGACATTTTTTTTGAGGGGGGACGAGTGTGTTTATCATGCGAGGGTTCCCTTTCACCCAGCAAGGAAACGTCGTCCAGAGAAGCGGTCCCGATTTTAAACAAATCCCAAATTTGGAATCCGACACAAGGGAGAGGTGGAGGAGGGAGGGGAGGAAAAGAAAACAGAAAATCCAAGCTCAAGTCTCTCTCCTCTCACTCTGCCCACTTTTTTCACAACTTCTTCAGCCTCCTCTTTTCCTCCCTTCTGCTTCCCCTCTCTCTCCCTCCTGGCTTCCCTCCCCCTCCTCACGTTCATCCACGCTTCCCTCCCACTTCCACCGTTTATTCACAGGCTCACTTCCTGTGTACACAGTCACATGACTGAAAGCTGCCCTTGTCAGCTGATGGATGCAGATGTTGATACGGAGGTTTTTATCAATGGCATCGGTGTCCAGTTAAAGCAACAAATCAGGAACCTCTTGATGACCCTCTTGAGCTTAGGCAAGAGGAAACAATAAAACAGAGTCAAGTAAGGTATGTAGGGAAATTTTTCTTTTCAGGAACTGTCAGATGCTCACACCACTAGCCTCTTCTTGCACATTGAATGAAAGCAAAAGCTATAGGATCTTTTTGTAGACGTGATGGTGGATTTTCTGGCCCATATCAAATCGGCTGGCCTGGACGAAGCTGGCGTGGGAGAAGGAAGTCCAGGGTTCCCTGCTAAATCTGCTGCCCTCGAAAAACGACTCCGGATAAGCAGTAGAAGATGGATGGATAGATGGATCAAAGGGAAAATCTGTTAGGCTTTCAAATCTAGTTTTTATTACACTAGTCTATCTTTTGTGACATAGCTGGTAGATTCGTGTTTTGTACATATGCTTCACAGTTCTAAGGTCTGAATTCAGGCTATGGCCTTTTTGTGTGGATGTTAAGGCGTTACATGTCTTTTGCTGTGACCCTGAACAAGAGGCAGCAAATGGACGGTTGGACTGTTGGTTTGATTGGATTGGGTTGGGTTTCATTTTGGTTGTTTGGTTGCTTGGGTTTGGTTGTTTTGTTTTGTTCTGGACTTGTTTTGGGTTTTAATTGTTGGTTGTTTGCTTGCTTGGATTAAGATATGTTTAGGCTTTGGGTTGATTGGGTTATTTTTGTTTTGGTTTTTGGTGTTGGATGGTTTGGTAGGGTGGTTGGGTTGAATCGGCTTAGAATTTGGTTTGGTTTTTGGTTGGTTAGTTTGTAAAGGTGTCAAATCTAGGTCTACAAAGGAAAAATCTGATCCAGGAAGTAAAAAGGCTGCTACGGTTTGGCTTCAGCTACGGGGCTTTTACTCAATCAGGAACTAAGCAAGCTCCTTGGGAGCTTGTCCTTTTCCCTAGCCATTTTCTGTGTTTTCCTAATGGTAAATCCACCCGCAACACAAACTTTAGCAACAACTACAAGGGTACTTCCACTATGAATATATTACAGTAATACTACTACCACCACCACAATTACAACTCTGGCTTGTTTTGCAAGCTAAAAAAATCCCTCCAATGTTTTATTCTCTAAAACTAATTCCATTTTGAATGCTTTATCTCATGTTTAGAATTACCATTTTGCATGATCGTCAACCTCGCTGCCAATATTCTGCTTACATTGGAATCATGGTGTGCAGTCTGGGTTGATTTAACCATATTTACTAATCAAACACAGAACGGCTCAAAGCACACATACCGGCACACGGATTTACGACAAAAATGTCTTGACTGTAGCAAAACCTGTAATCATGGTGCAAACTTGCATCCCATTTGTCTGCCACTGGACCATGCAAAATATGAAAAAGCTAATAGACGCTGATATTCCTGGCTACAAAGAAAGCTGCACATATGGCTGGACTATCAACACTTGAAGTGAGCCAGATGTAAATTCTTTGGCGCAGGTAAAGCGCCACAATTCACTGAGCGGCTGGGAGTGGCCAAAACTAAATGAGCTTCTGTTGAACTACTAGACGCAATCCTCTAGCACTTGTTTTTGACATAAAACATTTATCAAAGCATACTTTGCAACATAAACTCCACAACACGCTATATTTCTCCAGCAGGGGCCACCACCGTGCCTACAAATAAACTTTGTTGCCACGGGCAACTGTGTTATACTGTAAAACAATCTCCAGCGATATTAAAATGGCAATATGTGGAGAATCCCAATCTGGGACACACCCTCATCCCACTACTGCAATTCCTCACATACAGACACAAGCTAACCTTTGCATACCCACCCCGCATCTCAGCGACATCGCATATGGCCCCGGCAGATGCACGCACAAGTATGAAAACGCATTAGGGAAGAAACACATGCACGAACTCAGCCCAGCAACCGACCCTTTTTTCAACCACACACAGACGCAAGTCGATGACAAGCCCACTTCCTTCCACTGCGTGTCCTTGCAAGCCCAGACGGTGCTAATCCAATCTTCTGTAACAACTGTCATACTGGAACTCTAGAATGCATTTTCTGGCCCAAATTAGAAAGAAGGAGGCTCGGTGGAAGGGTGGTTAACACATCCGCCTCACAGTTCAGAGTCTCGAGCTCAAACCCAGCTTGCTTTGGCCTTCCTGTGTGGAATTTGCACATTCTCCCCGAGCCCGTATGGGTTCTCTCCGGCTTCCTCCCACACTCCTAAAACATGCATGGCAGGTGTATTGGACACTCTAAATTGTCTTTAAGTGTAATCGGTAGTGTGAATGGTTGTTTGTCTCTGTGTGCTCTGTGATAGGCTGGCAAAACAGTGATATACTGTAATAGGTATTCATGACAGGTTTTTCTTTCAACTGTTCACGACAACGGAATGGAAGAGTTGAGCTTGACAATATCCAACAACACACATAATTTGAATTATTATTATTATTATTATTTTTACTCAACTAAATGTACATTTTTAGTCTTCAGTAAGCCACTGCTTCAACTGTCTTTGAAGAAAGATAAAATGTACTGTACTGTGCTGTGCTGCAGTATGTTTGAATGTACAGCTGTTGGTATTATGTTGCACTGCAGCACTCCAGATGACGGGAGACAGACGCCCGACTGTACTCAAATGTAGGACAGACCACCAGCGGCACTCCAAGAAAGAGAAGAGGATAAATATATAGAAATTAATGCCAGGCTGAGGACGGCTGTTGCAGTAGTCATGCCAGGGCGACAGGGATTGTAAATGCAGAATGGGCACACCCATACAAATAAACGAGTTTTTCATGAATGCTGTTACCTATCGGTCAAACGGCAATGTGCACTGGCCGTATGATAGCGTATGTGCAAGAGGTGTCCAGGTGCTTTGGATGGAACTGTCTGGTTGTCTTTGTTTTCATGGCAACACTCATAATAAAAAGCGGGACCTGGCTCGTCTTCACTGAAGAGACAGCATGAATGAAGAGGGGGAAGACAGGAAGTTGAAAAGATAGATAGCCCCGGTGGGAAGGGACACGTAAAGGAAAACATTACATTAACACACCATTACATACTTCTACCACTACTATTGGCTAATACCACCACCACTGAAACAATATGAATGACTATTAAAACGACAACTCCAGCCACTATACATTTGTAGGTGACTACATCTAGTAATCGGGCGACTATAAAACTATATTGCAACTATAAAACTATAAACTAGAGCCATGATTCCTACCACTTCTAGAAGTGCTGCTGACACCACTACAGTATAATGAATAACACCACTACTCCCAGTAAAACTGCGATTAGCACAATTACCACTACCACAACTTTGACAACCTCGAGAAGAATTTGAATTACAACAATCAATAATACTACACAATAACAACTATTGCTCCTAATGGATGGATGGATGGAAAAAGGACAAAATGAGCAATACTAAGAAAGAAAGAAACATTGTGTATTTCAAACAGGAAAACGCAAATGAGAGAAATATGTATTTTAAACAACCACATAGCATTACTAGCCTAATAAGACATAAGCTAATGAATAGGATTCTTGTAGCACATATCCGTGCTATGATGACCCCTGGTGGCCAAGGTGCATACACATGAAGGAGCAGAACAACGTCCATTGAATGAAAGCAAAAAATTACAAAAAGAAAAACAGTTTAACGTGCAAAAATCTTTACTCCCCTTTAATATCTACTTGTCCTTTTAAGTACATATTGTGAGCACTTTTGCCACCTATGGTGATGAATGTCAATGGAAAGTATTCGGATGACAAACTGTCCCACATTGTGCCCCCTCCCACCCCCCTCCAAAAACCAACCACATGAGTGCATGCACAGCTGTACCGACAGCAGCTGTTTTTTATACAAAATGTGGAAGAGCAGCACACACGCTCGCTTTGTGCGTATTGATCAAATGCAGCACCTGTTGGCAACATGACTCAAACGTGTGTGTGCTGGCGCACGCATAGGAAGCCACCCTTCATGGAGATGATTACCGATATTACTTTCGTCTGTTTTTTTTTTTTCCCACCTTCGCCTCTCCACTGGGTAATAACTTAATGGATGGCGTCAACAAGACAGCATTACAGTTCTTTGTTAGCCTCGCTGCGCTCACATATTGTTCTACTCAATGCGTTACCATGACGATGACCAAAACACAAGTCCACGGGCTTCTGGAAGCAAAGCGGCCACAGAGTTCAGACTCCTGGCCAAAACTAATTTATGAGGGAACATTAAGACTGAGATTTAAATAAAAAATAAAATAAAACACAAGCTTATGAGACAGTATTCCATTCGGCACACCGCACAACCTTCATAAAAAGCCACAAAACAACATACAAATGATCATAATAGATTATTTTAAACATGGATTGCATCAGAATTTCTTTTTATAAATGTCATCATTCAACTTAGTGATGATGTTGTCTGTTGCGTTTAGCTCCACTCGGAAAAAATTGTGAGACTTTGATTCAATGTCAGCCTTTCTCACATATGTAGACAATTTTGAACATTTCATAGCAAGAGTGAGAATGAGTAAGAATTCCCTGGAAATTTTGATGAATTCAGAGAAATTGCATCAAGCACACTGAAAAAAAAATACAGGTTGAGTCAAACTATTAAGGGAATAAAGTCATAGTTGTTTATTTTATGTAATTTAACAAAGTTGCAAGGGAAGCACTGTATGTCTAATACTACTACTAATAGAAATGCAAAAAATTAATTTAGTAATTGTGACTTATTTGAATATTTTATTCAAATATTACATTTTAATTTAAAATGCAGATGAAAAAAAAAAAGTACAAACGTTTACCAAAACAAAAAATGAATTAAAAAAACAGTTAAATTGCTAAAACATGGCAAAAGTTGTTGAATAAAAATGGAAAAATAAAATGTTGACTAAAAGTACAACTGAAAAATATTGAATAAAATCTGTTTAAAAAATGTAAACAAAACCAAAAAGCACGAAGGCATGCAAAACAAGAACTGACAGTGAAATTCAATTCAATCAATAAAGGATGACTTTTTAATGAATAAAAATCACAAAAATTTAAACCATTGACTAAAATTAAAAAAAGAAAAGGAAAATTCAAAATATTGAATAAAGTAATTAAAAATATTTTAAAAAGTAAAATGGTAGGCAATAATAAAAATATACTGAAATATAATAAAACAAAAACTAGCTGAAAATGATGACTGAAATAAATTAAAATGACAAATGTTAAATTAAAATGACAAATGTTAATATTAAATACCATTTAAAAAAACAATTAAATAAATTAAATTAAATACATCAAAAATGAATAAAAAGAGTATTGAATAAAAATATTTGTTAAAATTTTGAACGCAATAAAAAGAAAAATATAGAATAAGTTCAAATTTAAAATGTAAACTAAAATAGATGAATACAAAAACTGACTAAAAATGATGGATAAAATAAAATTTGGATGACAAATTTTGAAAACAACAAAAACAGACATCATTAACTAGGCAATATGGAAAACCCTAGTTTACCAAAATTCTTCCGCGAGCTGTTTTCTGACTATATTTACAGTTGTTGAGTGTATGTAGTTTACTCCCATTTCTTACCATCTAGGGACACTAGGGCACTTTTCAAAAGGTTGCAATCCTCGTCAGAGGAGTGACATTTCACCCTGCATTGACTGCGAGTGAATGTGTGTGACTGTATCGGTGGCGATCATCAGCTGACCACACAGAGACTGCGATGAATGGGCCAAACGCTGATGGCCTTTTCGCCTCCATTCAGCTCAGTCACTCTCAGGGATCGTTGACTCATTCGCAAACAAAGCGGGCTTTGCGCATCAACGCCACTTCATGACGGCTGCAGATTAGCCAGAAGACACAGCAACTAATTACCCGCCACTACATATGCATTTGAGGATATGCAGAAATAATATTCGTGTATGTTATGATGATTTGCCAAACTTGATGGAATGGAAAGATGTGGGCCCAAGGCTGACATATTATCAAGTTGCAAGTCCAACTTGGGGTCGCATTTCTGTCCGTGTGGTGAAATAAATCTTCTTTCCTCCTGCTTTTTTAATCTCTGTCAACTCCTGGGGAAAGTGTCTGGCTCCTAAGCTACTTGCGATTGAATGGAGTTGCTCTCAAGGTTTTTTTTCCCCCATTATAAGTGAGATTGTAAATTATAGCTGCTTTAAATAAAATACACACGCCAGACACCAAGACGTTGATGAAAAATAGCTTAAGATGCGGAGGCATTTATATTCACATGCACACAGTAGAGGGAGGCGCCATACTGTATCTATGCGCAAATACATACATACATATATATATATATATATATATATATATATATATATATATACATATATATATATATATATATATATATATATATATATATATATATATATATATATATATATATATATATATATATATATATATATATATATATATATATATATATATATATATATTTACGTTTTTTTTTTCTTTCCTCACTTTTTCCCTCACTTGATTAATGGGGATCGGACCACCCCCATTATAAGAGAATTTTGTGAAGTAAAAATACCAATAAAGTCTATGAGGTGTGTTCTACTTTTCTTTCCAATGCCCAGTGATCTCCTAACAGTATTACAGAGGCCAAACGGCATAGGAATAAGATTAGTCATAGTAGTAGAAATATAAGTAGTAATAGAAGTACTGTAGGAGTAATAGTAGTAATAGGAAGAAGTTAAGAAGTAATTGTAATTACAGTAACAGAAGTAATAGAAGTAACAGAAGTAGTAATGGTAGTAATACAAGTGGAAGTAGCATGAGTAGAAATGGGAAGAAAATTAGTCGTAGTAGTAGTAGTAGCAGCAGTATTAACAGGGATATTAGTAGTAATAGAAGAACAGTAAAAGTAACAGAAGTAATAGAAGTATTAGAAGTAACCGAAGTAATAGTAGTAGTAATAGTAGTAGTATTAGTAGTAGTAGTAGTAGTAGTAGTAGTAATAGTAGTGGTGGTGGTAGCAGTATTATTAGTAGTAAAGGTGGTGGTTTTGATGGAAGTACGTATTAATAGTAGTATTAGTAGTAGCAAAGATGAAAGAATATGAACGTGTATGGGTGTACTTAATAATGTGGCTCCAAGTGTGTAACGACACACACACACACACACACACACACACATGCTGCTGCAGACACTTTTGGACCATTTCCTCTCCAACTCATTCTTCCCTCCCGATGACTTTACAGCTTCCGTGACCACTAAATAACACGGATGACAAACTCTATTTCACAGGAGTTTGTGTGAGTGCGCGTCTTATTGAAGTGTCTTATTTGCAAGGCGGGCTGACTCAGGCTTTGGACATCCTGTTGGCCAGAGAGAAGCGAGTGACCCACAGAGCCACGAGGGACAAGAGTAGTACTGTTTAAACATGGCTCCTTCCTGTTCACAGTCCAAACAACGACAAAACGACAGAAAAGGCGCAAGGGGGGGTGGGGGGGCATATTTGAGAAGGAATCGGTTTGTGGAGATAATACATCTGTCAGCTAATCATGCACAGCCCCCAAAAGAAAGCATGCAGTCAGCAGAGAGGACAGATTGAGAGAATGGAAAATCGAGAGGAGAGAGTGGCGCAAGGAGACGCTCATTGAAGAGTCCGTTTGAGTCCACTGAGCGAAGAAACATGTGTCCTACCTGAGAATTTGTCCCCCTCCATAACCAGATCACTCCCTCCAGAGCCACATGTAGCGTCTGCACTTTGACTTCCACTCTCTCGCTCCCTCCCTGTCTTTTTTTGGACTTCCCTTCCTCCCTCCCTCCCTCCCTCCCTCGCTTTCGTCCTCCTCTCCCCGCTTTGATTCCTTCACTGTGACGACATGGCCCATGTGCAGGTCATATGTTGCTCCCTTCAGATGCTGCCGTGGAAAGACTGAAGCGGCATTGTGTCCACTGTAAGCATGTGACGGGTTATTTTTGCCGGGCCCTTCCCTTAATGACACTTCCTCGCCATGAATCGCGTGCGGCGTCGCCTGAGTGTCAAACAATGTGAAAGTGATTGCTACGAAACGAAATCTCCGGATCAGGAAACTCCACATGACACTTGATCCCTCCGCACATCCCTCACACTGTTGGAGGGCAGAGGTCATTTGCCGAGCGCCAAATTAAGACATCAAAGGGGTCGGTCGCAAATAGCAAAAATAATGGACGCCTATTTAGTGTCCCCCAACTACTCGCAAATACCAACAATTTCGATTTTTTTTAAGCTGTTCAATATTTGCTGGGATTTGATGTGCTTAGGCCAAAACCCTGTTTGGCATAAAAATAGTGCTTTGGCGCCATCTTCATGGCATCTTTCTGTCAGTATGTTGCCGTCAGGGGAGGATCTTCATTTACACACGCTTGCTATGCAGTTGCTATGGGTACGTATGTGTCACCATTTTATCTAGTTATTTTGATGTCATGGTATTGCATTTACTGTTGTGTCTGTTTTTTTTTCCCTTTAATGCCATTTCTATGGTCCTGTAAATCATTTTCTCATGTTATATGGATTGATGTCTGTCAGAAAAAACCCTCTCAAGCAGCCTTCCTATTTTTTTCTGATTCGAATTTCTGAGTCTATTTTTCAAGTCTAGTTTCCGAGTCTAGTTTTTCCATGGCTAGTTTATGATGCTTTCTGTGGTTACATTGAATTTCGGTGTCTAAAGACTTTCTACTTGTCACATTCCCCGTTCACTCTGCTTTGCCTTTCCGCTCGTGTCCTGCGGTAATTCATGACACTACTGTTCAATTTGGATGTCCTGTCTACTTCTCAGTACAAAACCAGCTCTCAGGTGACACCCTGTTTGATTGGAAAGTGTCATTTTGTGTCATCTTGGTGCCAATGAACACCGCTGAAATGACTACAGGCTACAGAAGTGAGGAAAAAAAAAGTCATGCTTGGACACCATTTTGTGGTATCTTAGTACCACAGAACTGTCTTGAATTGAGGGAGTGTCATCTACACAAGCCACAGCATTGTCAAACAGACAATAGAAGTAGATTGAAATATACTTCTCATTTTCTTGTTCCATTATCTAAGTAAATAATTGTTTGTAAACAAGAAAAAAAAAGATTCTTACAAAATGCCAAATGCTCATTTGGGGAGAAAATGTTACTAAAAAGCTTTTTTGGATGGGACACAAAAGTCACAAAGTTGGCAACGAGTAGCCCTCATTTTGTCTCGACTCCGGGACATTCCATTTTTCTGCATTGTAGCGACCTCTTGTGGTCAAAACAAGAAGCTCCTGCAAATCGACTGACACAATTTCTGGCTTGACACAATTTTTGTGTCGACATTTTAGCTGGTCTGTGGAAGGAAAATGCTCGTTAATTTGAGTTCGTGTGCCTGCCTGCTTAGCATCCCATAATAGGCTCACTTGGCAGACACTGTTAAGCATTTACTGGCAAACTGCACTCTAAAACAACTGCACCAAAGTTAATAAGACTAATAGGAGCAATTCATTGTGAGAGCGATCTAAGGTCTGAGGCCATTAAACACAACATGATACATCCTAATCATAGTGATGTCATTTTCAAACATGCACACAAACACACATCTAACCATCAATGGTGACACACACTTTACCACAATAAACTTATATGCTTGTTGTCTCATTAGACATCAAGTGTTTATGGGATGAGTTCACATCCTGCACTAGACACAGCTGTATTACTTTGCACATGCAAAAGTGTGTGAGAATGTGTGTGTGCGTGTGTACTTCCTTCCTGTTCTCTCTCTCCCTTTTTGTGCTGACTCCACATGTCTTAGCGGTGAGCGTTAGCCACATCTTCAGCATATGTGCCAATACCAACACACACAAAAAGAACAACTGAGTGGGGGAGCGAGTGCCCATTGCAACAATGAATCATTTCCAATTGCAGAAGGCAGCACTTCATATACTAAACCATGCGTATGTGGCATGTGGCAAAAGCTAACTAATTTGAGGACCTAAAAGAAAATTGCACATTTGCTTAATTTAGGGGCAGTATCATACTGAAATAGAAACACGTGAAAAAAAAGCTGCAGAAGTAGTAGTTATTTTTCACAACAGGTTAAGAATATATGGCTGTGTGTGTTGCTATAATGTGTGTCTACATGTGCTGCTCCACCATATGTGGTCAAATATATCAACAGGTAAAAGCGTTTTGCATTGTTTTGTTTTTTTAGTGTTGAGCCAAACAGCTTGAAGCCTCTTTTCAGCAAAATGTTTCACTCTGCCAAAAGTTGCTTTTGTAGGAAAACAGAAAACAGCTAACTTTGGGCAATAAGAGGGAGGGGGGGGGGCTCCCTGAACTGGTTGCCAGCCAATTGCAGGGCACACTGAAACGAACAACCATTCACGCATCCAATCACACCAAAGAACAATTTAGTATGTGCAATACACCTGCATTGGAGTGTGGGAGGAAGGCGGAGTGCGGAGAAAATCCACACAGGCTCGGGGAGTATGCATTGGAGTGTGGGAGGAAGGCGGAGTGCAGAGAGAATCCACGCAGGCTCGGGGAGAACATGCAAACTCCACACAGGAGGGCAAGCGCGAAGTGTGTGTATATATATATATATATGGCAATATGTGGTAATATGGGATCTTTACAGATTACACTGATAAAAATAGCAAGGGACATAAGACACTATAACAATTTAAAAACAAACAAAACAGGAAATGCCACAACAATGTCTGTACTTACTAGGGCTGAGTATGCTGGAGGCATCTTTGTCCGTCCTCCTTGATCGCGCGCTGGCCGACCTTGCTGTAAATAGACACAGAAGTAAAATCATTTCCATCCATCCATTTTCTACAGCGCTTATCTTCATCGGTTGACCTCCTAATGAATCAATAGGACCTGAGTTCAATTTGAATTTTAATTAATCATATTTCAAGATAATTGACTGTATCCTTCCTATTTCATTGAAACTGTCGTTTCTGATGACCTCACCCCATCAAATACTTTTGGCCCTCTCGAAAGGCCTACATCTGAAGAAAGGACCACAAAATTCCCACAATCCAAAAACTTATTGAAAGCATTCCCGGAAGAGTGGATCTGTCATAGATAAATATAGTGTAGTTTTTCACTTCACAAATGCAGGTGTAGCCACAAACAACATGCCAATACTTTACTACTCTTTCTGCTTCTGGCTATGCTTATTCGCGCATCAAAGTCAACCGCTGCCCATGTAGACGGCGTCTGTAATTCAAACATTGTGTTGATAAAGTTGTTGTTTGGCACAAATGTGATGTAATACATCACTGCCTGTGGTTTAAACTGGGGGCAAAGTACCGACAAGTGCTAATAGGTTTCTGTCAGTCAAAACCGCATGGAAATTAGGAAAAAGAGTGACACCTGTAGAGATGCCCTGGTATGTATTTCTATTTGTATGCTTGTGTGTATGCACGCAAAAACTATGCTCTCTTGCTCAGTCTTGTCTGAAACCACAAAAACACACAACTTCACACAAGCACACAACTTCAAGGGTTATAAAGTAACCTGTAGACACATAGATCTATGACTCTCTTCCCTTGAAAGGTATTTGCAAACCTCTTAGTTATATTTGACTAATGACAATGTGATGTACAACTGAAATCACTGTAAACACAGGATGCATGAGAAGAATTGAGGCAGTGTTCATGCCTGTTGAAAAAAAACACCAATTTTCAACGACATGAATGGACGCCTGTCTGGTAGCGACAGGGCTCGCCTGATTGATGTCCTTTCCTAATAGTGATGTGCGTGCATGCCTTGCAACACTATGACTAAATGTGTCAACGTGTCATCTAGTTATCGCTAACTAGCTTTCAACTTATATGGATGAGGCAAAAACTCACAATAGCAACAATGATCGCGGCAAATAATTACCTAGCTGCTAACATTCCTACGTCGCAAAATAATTACCGTTAAGCTAAGTATTTGCTAGCTATCAAGATAGATAGATAGATAGATAGATAGATAGATAGATAGATAGATAGATAGATAGATAGATAGATAGATAGATAGATAGATAGATAGATAGATAGATAGATAGATAGATAGATAGATAGATAGATAGATAGATAGATAGATAGATAGATAGATAGATAGATAGATAGATAGATAGATAGATTGTATGCTATAACTAGCTAGCTACTAACCTAGGGTTATTATAATGTAGTAAAATGAATAGTTTGTTGCTAGCCAGCTATTCAACATTTAAGTCAAATTTAACGCAAGCTAACCACTGTACAAATGACAGGAGATAATTCAATTGCTACATTAAAGATCTAAAAAATGTTGCTGGTCAGTTAGCTATGTCTAACTTAGCTAAACCTGTGCAGTGTGGGTGTGTGTTTGTATACACAAGTTACATCTAGAAAAGTTGGTCCCCTTACATTGAAACTTGTTTGTGAGAGATGTAAAAGGTGGGCCCCCCTAAATGACGTCCAGAGGGCTGGTACCATAAAATATGAAAACCTGTGTGTGTTTTTACAACCATTTAAAAAAGGTGGCCCCACAAGTGATGTTTATAAAGTTGCCCACAAACCCCCATGAAACATGAAAACCATTGCATGTGTAGAAACCTTTTTAAATGTTTGGTAGGGCAAGCCCATAAAAAAATGAAAGGCAGTGTGTGCATAGAAAACCTTTGAAGTTGATCTCCAAATATGGCTGTCAGAACGATAATTCTCATTTTATACTCAAAAAAATATTTACCGTTCAATATTTGGTGCCATCTTCTAATGTTAAAATGAGATGAAGTAGCTTCATTTAGTCAGACCAAGTAACCTTGTTTAAAAAAAAAAATGCGCGTGCGTATATGCGCATGTGTATATATGTAGAGGAACGTGACCGGTCAAGTGCATGGCCTGGACAAACATGTCAACTACTAAGTGATTGGCCTTAGATGACTAGTGAAGGTAAACAGAGGGGCCGGGCTGCAGCACTTAGTCGCACTTGAAATACAAAAGCACTCACATATACACACACATACACACTTTGTGAATGAAGTCTTACAAAGAAAGGAGGGCTGATTTACAGAACAAACAACACACGCTGAGTTCATTTCCAGCATTTTTGTAATAGAGTATTTTAATTGAAAGAAGTGAGAAACAATTTATGTTTTTGTACAGTATGGTCAAACTATTGGACAGCAGATCTTGTTGATATTGTTTTGGGTTTATTTTTATGTTTATTTTAAACTGTGTATAGACAGTGATGTTTTCAATGTTGTAAACTTTTTATATGTCTATATTTCATGGATGTTCACCTACTGCAGGTGGGTTTGGAACATATTTCTCATTTGACTGCACACACACGCACACACTGCTTCCAGTGTGTTTTTATGGCCCCTATTACATGTGTTGAGAGTATGCCGCAAACATTTCACAACAGTGCTTGCAAATGAGGCAAGAGACAGACATAGAGTCAGAGAGCAAGGGAGAGGAACGGATGGGCGAGTGCATACGACGAGCATGTGTGAAACAGAGCGAGACGGGTTGAAAGGTTCGACGCATAGCCATTTCTTCATGTTGATTTTAAAGGGCCCGTAAGTGCTCTAGCTAAATTCGTAATGAGTGAGGACCACACCAAAACAAACCCAACCACTCAAAAACACACAGTTAACTAGCCACAGATTGGCTAACAAAGTTTTTTAGACCTTGACTTGTTCATTGGGTACTCTAGGTCACTAGATGAGTTGTAACTATCATGTTAGTAGATTAGTAACTATCTAGTTGGAGCTTACAGCTCTCGGTAACTAACTAGCTAACTAGCTAGCGAGGTAGCACAGGGTGATCAGACAATCACCAGTCCCGACAAATTTTCACTAGCCTCAATGTTTTGTCCCAATTTTACAGAAGTCATGTCATGACATCATTTTTTTTTTTTTTAATCAAGCAAAACAATTGTTTGAGCCATATGTATGTCAAACACACATTTGTCAGAGTGGTTTATACATGAACCAATCAAAAAGGTATTTAAACTGTTTATCGTCACGTTCACATCATACCGGAACTATTACTACTTCCTGCTTTTATGTTGAAGAATCATGGGAAATGAAGTCAGACTGTAGCGAGGTAAGCTTTCTGGTCGTATGTTCCCAATGTACGTTCAGTGACCACTCACACACTTAAGAGGAAGACATTAAGCGTTGACATTGCTACACAGTACAAACACAATGAGTATAAAACCATGTGAATCCAGAATACTAATAAAGAAGCCAATAAAACAACATTGACAAGACAGATAAGAATCGGAGTTCCTTTTCAAGCCACTTAAGACATCCGCAAGATCTTTATGACTAGGAACCTCCCTCGGGGAGCATATACTTAGTGTATGTCATACACACAGGGATTCTTTTATGTGACTGCTCACAAAGACATGTCAGGTCAACATGCTTTTAAAGGTTCAAGGCGTGTTTTGTTTTTTGTAGCCAGGACATGGATAAAGGCAACTGAATGTCAAAGGTTCTAGGGGTATATATAATAGTAGTAGTATAGTATAATAGACTGTATTATAGTACAGTAAATGTATTGCATTATGTAATAATGTATATAAAGTATTTGTCGTAGTTTTGTATTAGATTATCTGTATTCATTTGGACCAATTAAATCACGGCCCCAGTTCCAAAATAAAAATCTTGTCATGGTTTTCTTTGAACCAGGAAGAAGCCTGCTAACTATCAAAACAATAATCAAACACAGTTAAGTGTGTGCCTGGTTTAAAGTAAACAATCCCATTCATACACTTACTCTCATAATCATACTCGAAAGTAAACGAAACGCCTGTGGGTGCACCCATCTTGTAATAACACCCACATGTAGATGTCAATGCACGTGTCCTGCTGTACATCAGAAACCCCCCATTATCTTTTTACAGGCTTCCTCTAGGCCTGGAGCTTACCTTGGAAATCTGCTATCAGTGTGGAGTTGTGACTGTATGGCACAGCTGCATTCTTTGCTGCTAATAATAAACACCGGAGGTGGGCGCTGCAGAAAACTTGATGTAAAGCTGACGGAGGGGGACAAAGGGTTGATGGTATAAACATATTCGAATGTCAATGTATTTCTTTCAGTTTCTTGTGTTTGGCCATGTGACATTCGCAGCGCAAGCCCGAAGAAACCCAAATGACCAAAATGGCAGCCTAGTGAGATGGATGAAAACGGGTGAATTTAGTTACACTTTAGACATAAATCAATTGCAGAATATATGCTGATTGACATGATATGCAAAAACATACAGAAATGTAAGATAAGGAATCTGATTTTGTAGACTTTTAGACTGCACACAGACGTTTTTATCAGTGTGGCTTCCAATCAGGTATTTTACATGAATTGAAATCATTATTCACAGTTATTTCTTTAATTTTCTTTTAATAGAACAGCAACCCTAACAAGTTTAAACATTTCAACAATCATACGTAATTGATAGGGGAACAATCATGACTAAGCTCCACCAGCTGCTCTACTGAATGTTTTGCACCATCATTTGAGATCCGGACAACCACAAAACAGCATGTGCATGTCCATGTGCTCCAGTACCTTATTATTCCATTTATCCACAGGCTTCTTGCAAGTAAAATTGAAGGTTAGGCCATCCATCGGCATTTCCAGCCAGATGACAGAGCAAATATATCTCAACATACTTTTATAGCTTCGCTTTCATGTAACCATATAACAATAACTTTGGGCTCCCACTTACGGCATTGTATCAACAGGCTAGGAGGCTTTTGTCACACTGCTCGTGGACCAGGGAGTGTATGTTTGCGGGGAGTGGAACGTAAAAGCACATATCAGGAGTACTTTGGGAAAATAGGGACGCAAGGTGTGTGCGTGTGTGTTATTCATACAGGTTACTCATTCATCTGGAGCATTGGAGGGAGTGGTGTCACAGAGCTGTGGAATACAATAGAATACATGCTGAGTGAAGCAAAGGAATCCCACTTGCATTTTATCGATGCAACTGCTAGACCGGGGCGGGCGAACTTTTAGGCACAAGGGGCGCAAAGAGTTCTAAAATTTGACAAAAGGGCCAGTCCAGGAGCAGAGGAATCGAGTGTTTTGGTAATCCACCTCATAAGAGAAAAAAATATTTTAAGTACCTATTTATTGAAATGACCCTTTCAATAACTCGTCATTAAATTAACAAAATACAGTTTATTAATTGCTAACAGTTACTCTTTTAAGGCACTCATAGTTCCGTTATCTTTAAAGAATTTAACATTATCAGTCTCCTCCGGATTGATAATTTCTTCAAATTTAGCGGGTTGGATTAAAAGGTTTAACGTATATGGTCCTGGGCTGTAGTTTCCCCATGCCTGTGCTAGACTATGAAAAAAAATGCTACTTCTGCCTGTGGCCACCTGTAGGCAGTATAATTAAGTCTAGAGTTATATTGATAAACTGATTGATCAAAAAATAATCAATTACCAAATTAATCGACAAGTATTTCGATATGTGTTGTTAAAATTTTTGGACGCATGTTTATAAAGCGCCTATATCATGGCAATTTCATGCTTTCCACGGTTAAATGTATGCACTTAAATGGTGGAATTTGACTTATGGCTCATTGAAAATTAAATTTCTTATGAAATATTAGTTTTTTTGATGGTTGGATTTCTAACCAGGAAGTGAACCCCTCTGATGGCCTATAGGCGAGTTCTGCACAAGCTATGAATGTTAAGTTTACATTAAAACCGATTTAAACCTCAGGAGGCCCAGTTTATTCATTTGTGTCCACTGTTGGTCCATGTTGTCTCTGCAAGACAGTATCCTTCCAAACATGGGAGACATCATTGGAACGATCAAAATGTCCTCTACTGAGCGCACCAAGACTCAGAAGGATAGCTGGAATAAGCCAAAACCAAATGTCTACTACAGTGGACAAATAAATAGGGTGGGTCTCAGGAGGATAAAATGAGTTGTATGAATCTTTTGCACAGGATTCCTTTCTAAAACTTTGAATAAATGTTTAAAGGATTTATTACGTTGTTTAAAATTGTAATTGTCCAGAATTACTTTGTTTATAACTGAAAAGCAAGAAAAAAAAAATCAAGATTATTTTATGGCCCCGCTCTAACTGCATATATTCAAATGTGCAATTATACTGTGTACATTTGTGCATGTGGTGCTCCTTTACAAAGACATATCCCCACTCATCAGTGAGAAGTAATACATGCGCTCATACTTTGTTATTATACGATTCCACAAAAAGGAATGTGACACCTGCACACACATCGCACAACATACACTTGCACACACACACACACACACATAGACACAGGAGGAAAAAGGAGATGTGGCATGACCCAACTTGCACTTGGCTCCAATGGAAAAGTGTCAGACGCTCGATCGCACAAAGACTTTGGAAAGAGGACCCGGGAAGAGCGGCATTCCGCAGCATAGGCCTTGTGTACATTGGACTGAGCCGGAGCTTAGCTGGAGAAGGAGAAGGTCAATGAGGCTCAGCGGATGGGAGTGAGATTAGGCAGGAGTGGAAAAAGAGGCGGAGGTAGAGGGCTGAGAGGAAAGGGAGGAAGATGGATGTGTTCAATCAGGATGTGCGCAATTAGCGGCGGGCTCGTGAGTGACAAGACGGGCTTAGTTGCTGGTAGCTTTGATCCTGAAGGCCGTAAACTTTTCACTCTTTGTTTCAAAGGGAATGACGTGATAGCATTCATCACCTTCCACAAATGTTCCATGGATCTTGTCAATATATACACACCCTCAAGCTAGTGTCAGCAATGAGCCAATACATATATATATATATATATATATATATATATATATATATATATATATATATATATATATATATATATATATATATATATATATATATATATATATATATATATATATATATATATATATATATGTATACACAGTATATGATAGATAGATAGATAGATAGATAGATAGATAGATAGATAGATAGATAGATAGATAGATAGATAGATAGATAGATAGATAGATAGATAGATAGATAGATAGATAGATAGATAGATAGATAGATCTTGCCAACAAATATCTGCCTCATACATTCTGCAGATGAGCAAAAAAAAACAAAAAAACACCTTCCACAGATGCCACAGACATGGCATCGGTAAAGCTGAAGTTTAGAGTCAACATTTCAAAATCAACCTGGAATCAATCAGGGAGTAAAAAGAAAAAAAAAAAAAACACCGCCTCAAAAAATAAAATAAAGAAATAAAATATATATTTTCTGCAGTTTGAATTGATAAATACCTTTTACATTAACCACACATACCGTAGGCAGAGCAGACTATAATATAATGATGTCACTCATTTGGAGCCCTAATTTGCAATTGAAGTGCCGTGACCACGCCTATCAGGTCACACATGGGTCTTTCTCCCAAAATATGAATTATGAGTATTCAGAACAGAACAGTATTCTTTCCAGTATGTCGACAAAAGTGTCATCATCCACTGGCTCCAAAAATACACCTTTTGATAGCACGGATATCAGTAACACACTTACCTGCGTACGAATTTTTCTTCATGCTGGCAAACTTTTCCTCCTGAGGTCTGTGAGACTAAAACGTGTAATGGGTCTTATTTTTTTTTCTCTCCGTGGTCTTCTTACTTCAATGAGAGTGTTAAGTTTGACGGCGTATTCCAGTGCAATGCACACCTCTTTGGAGAGAGAGAAAGAAAAACATGACAGACGGTAATGGACACAATCACACCTGCGCTCCTGCGTCATCACGCACGCCCATGCGGCATGTGCGGGAGTGGTTTGGCTCCTAAACTGTGCACTGTTACATGTTTAGGAGCCTTACTTGAGACAGATAAGATGCAAAACAAGGAGACTGTCTATGTGTACGCCGTTAATCTGACTGAATCTGTATTTCTTACTATTTATCGGATGGAACAAAGGTTAGAGACAGGTAGGCAGTCATTTCAAAAGGTTGCAAAAACATATATGATCATTGCCAAACAAAGCATAGTTTGGGGCTAATTTTCTTCAGTTGGAACAGAGTCTTTAGGCAGAGTGGAAAGAATACTAAATAATTTCAAAGAGCAGTCGGTGTTAGCATAAAAACTCCAAGCTTCTGATTAAAAGCCAAAAAAATAGCCAAGAAAAGCCTCCTAGAATATCTGAAAATGAGTTGAGTCATTTGAAATGGTGGCAGGGGAATGCTAACATGAAGTTGAATGTGATTGGTTAATTATGACCACAGACATACCCTGTTCAAAAGGGTGTGCAGACTTATGCAAACATTTTCCACTCTTTTCCTCTAAAAATATAATTTTAAATAAAGTTGAATTGTACAGATTACAGAGTAGAAAAACGTGTGTATGTTTTTCTTTAATTATAGAAACATACAGCGTATCTTAAAACATATTCCTACTAAAAATGTAAGCAGAAAACATGCAATGCTCAACTACAAATTAATTGTGATCTCCTCCACTACCAGAGCAAAGTGCTCTATTGCAATACAAATTTCAATTAAAAAATGTTGAACAGCATTAAGTGCAAGAAGTTATTTTACGGCATGTTTTCAAAAAAGAGGGGAAAAAAAAGCAACGTATGCTGAATACTGTATTATTTTTGACCTGTATGTCATTCAAATTGGTTGGCTGGCTTTCTCACCGTTGTGAACAAAACATTCCAGGAAAGTTGGATGTGTGTTCCCCTTTTTATCCATCTTTTTTTTTTTCTAAGTCCTCATTCACGAAAAAAAAAAGTCAATACTGTGCGAAATGTTTGTGTACTTTTGCGACTATGACAGTCTTCTTCTCTTGGGGTAGAGGGGCTGGTGAGCATTTTCTTTCACCCTGTGGTGAAGATAGGTATTACAACGTTAATGGCTGGCAAGTACAGTACAATAGTCTCAAAAGTTGTAATTATAATGGTTTTATTTGGTCCAAAATTTGGACAATGATTATTCTCCTACACAAAATCTCGCCCGTCCAGCTGCAATCACATCGAAATGTCAGAATCATTGCATTTTGAAATGATACATGTTTTAATCGTTTGCTGGAAATTTCGGCTCCCCGGTGTTTTTTTTTCCACATTGATTCTTTTATAATATCATTTAAAAAAAATCAAATTAATTTCCATAATTTGTAACGTCATGCTACAAGGGTTAAAAAAATAGAGAGACATGTTGACTAAAACTTTTTAAGACTAAGATGGGTAGAAGCTTAAAAAAATTGCAAACACAAAAGTTTCTGTCGCTCCACAAAAAACGAACCATGTGACCCATTCAAAAGCATGTGTCATGTATGTCAAGGTGTGCGTGTTGTGGCAACATTCACCTGTTTACAGTCACACTCTTGTGGCTTCTCCATTTCAAGGACAAAAAAAGAGCAAAACATATCAATTTTGTCAGAAATACAAACTGACGGAAACAGCTCTAAAAGTGAAGGGATTTTATTTGCTAATAGAGGAGCGATAAAATGGATGCGGGGTTTGGGGTTTTGACATAAATGAGACTGCCTTCATGCGGCAGCTTTATGTTGGTGCTGCACTGGCATCTTGTGGCCGCCGCCTGCTCTCATACACTTTCTGTCCTTTGTTGGTATGGAGGGCTGGTGGCCATTAAACTGTTTTGGAATTAATGCAGTTTTAGGCATATTTAACAACAATAAAAAGACTATATTGGAACTACAGCGAGGTTTCCCGTTTAGGGCACTTTTACACATTTCATGTTCAGTCCTGCAAATTCCTAAATATTGTAGTCACGATTCCAAGAAGATTATTGTTGCAATCATTGGAACGTTTCCAATTTTAAAGAATCATGGAACTTTGCAACCCAATGTGTAAGTGGATGTATTTACTATACTTTCCAGTTGTTGGCAAATGTAGTAACGAGTGATTTGCACAGTATTATCCAGTGGGTATAGAAAATCTACGCACACTTTTTTCAAACCCAAATTTGGTCAAATTAAAATGAGACCAAGATAAACAAATTTTAAACGTTTTCTACAACAGTGATGTACAGCTGTAGTTTGTACATGTAAAATTCATCATAATTTCGACTAGTGGGGGTGCATAGACCAGCGGTTCTCGAATTGGACTATATGTACCCCTTGGGGTAGTTTAAAGAAGTTGAGGGGGTACTTGAGATTTTAAATAAAACAAACAAAAATCCTTTCAAATGAATTCCTGAATTAATTGACTGTTTCAGGAAAATTAAGTTCATTGATTTTCCCTTTAATTATATATTAAAAACCTCACATATCAATATATAAAATCCGATTGTGTTGTACATGTTACCGATCACAATAACGGCGGGAAAAGCTCAATCACCAATCAGATTGAAGACATTTCTTCATTTGATTGTCAGCATCTCGCCTGGTGGTGGTGCACACAGGTGCGTGATGATTATCTCTTACATAAATTGTCTTGCCCTCAAATTGTGACCAACATTATCATTTGCTATTTCCTGTTACAAGTTATGGCAGGCATAGAAAATGCAGCATCCCCTCAACGTACGCGTTTAAAAAAAAACACACGCACATTGCGGTAATGATGCTTCTAGCCCCTCGGTTGCGTTTTCAAGAAGAGGGTCTTGGATTCCGCTTGCTCACATAGAAGACGTTCCTTCACTTGTTATTGTTAACACTTCACCCACGCGCTGCAACACTTACATCTCCGACCTGGTCAGGAAATTCACAGCTTGAAGCCACAACAACATCGTGCAAGCGAAAACAGCCAGCTGCTCTGCAAATGCTGCAAACGTGTTTTTTTTTTTTTGTGGCGTTTTTTATGTTGACCCACAAAAAGCACCTAGATGACTGTTTGTGCTCCTTTTTAGCCATCACTCAACATTCAGCTGAGAAAAAAGGGCTCATTTCATGCTTGTGAAGGAGCATTTTGCAACTAATAGCAGATAAGGTGTTCATCTTATGTGTCTACCGACACAAGCCTATGCTTTCAGCTCAAATGTCATCATACACTCACTTAACAAGTGATAATATAGCTATTTTTTTATAAACAACAAAAGAATTGGAGGGTTTAATAACCACACGATTTTGCTGCCAAAATCGGTTTAAAATCATGTTATATCAAATCATTCACTGCCAAAGACGGCAATAGACGTCAAATTTTACTGGGCTGGCAGTGAATGACTTAGGTAATGCTGAATTTTGACTTGTTAACGTAACATAACTATGATTAACGATAAATGATTTGAAAAGTTTAATAGCCAAACTGCAAAATGTTTTTTAAATCATGTTACATTTACTCGTTCACTGCCAATGACGGCAATAGACGTCAAATATCTATTTTCACTATAAAGGCAGAGCATGAGTTCGATAATGGTTACCCTTTAGTTGCTAACCCTCATAACGATGAACAATAAAAGATGTGGTGAGTTAAAAAAAATGTTTTGCTGCCAAAACTGTTTTTAAAACATTTTACATTAACTCATTCACTGCCAATGTTAGCTACAGACGTCAAATATCCATTTTACTAGGCTGGCAGTGAATGAGTTAGGTAATTCTTAGCTTTTACTTGTTGACTCTCATATTTACACATAATAAGAAAGTCTATCTACAGTGGATATCAAAAGTGTACACACCCCAATTGAATAAAGAAAAAAGAGGATTATATGAGCATTTTCAGACCAAATTTCAGTCAGAATCAAATTTGGTGTAACTAATGCTTTTTCTTGTTTTTTCCCCACAAGCATTCTTGTTTTTTTTGTTTGTTTTTTTTAAGGATCGCATGGCAGAAATGTAAAACAGTTTCACAATCCTGATCAAAAAGCACACAATAATTGACACATCATATGAAGACAAAATGAGAAATGTGATTTAATCCTGAAACACATCAAGTACTTTCTAATTGACTACAAAAACAACACAATGCAAATTATACAATGTATTTTTCATGCATGTGGCGGCACGCATGCAATGTTGCTGCATCGCTTGTTTGTCGGCCTTACAGGATGTTTTTAACGTCGCAGGGTTCCACGCATATCCTCGTAAACATCATTGGGGACGCTGTGTCGTGGCCTATATTTGAGGTGCCACTTTTTGATCTGCTGAGGACATGAAATATGATTAATATATGAAGGGATGAAACCCAAATCGATTTCTGGATGTGGTTTAATACACTAACACCTCATCTGAAAAAGACTTCTCCCCCCAAAATATGAAATTAAATCTTGCTGAGACCCAGTCTATTCATTTGTGTCCACTGTCCACCAAATATCCACTACAGTGGACTAATCATTTGTGTCCTCTGTCTAACAAATGTCCACGACAGTAGACTAATCATTTACTGGCATAGGTAATTTGTAGCCTCAGATTCAACTGATTACGACAAGACAAAACATCCTCAGAGCAAATACATATAGCATTAAAAAAATACAAATAAAAAAAACCGCCTGGTATTCTCTGAACCTGCAATTCAGGATTGGAACAGTTGCACCAGAATAAATAAACATGCCTCTCAGCAACTTTGATGATTTTTTTTTTTTTTTTAAACACAAACACGCACTTTGGGAATGACCCATAGGACGAGGGCGATGAAGACTCCAAACAGCACAGCCGCCGAAATCACAACAGTCACCAGGAGAAGATTTTGGTGTGGGTTGCCGCACTCTTGTTCATCTAAGATTAAGAAAGATGTTTAAAAATGATTCCTGCCTCGAAACAAGAGACCAATGTTTTCCATTGCCCTTCGATTAACTGTTGATTAAAAGCAATGAACTCTGCCTAGCAACAGGTGACTAAAATCTTCATTGTTCTATAGGGCAATTATGGCTGACCACCACACACTGAGCAGCAGGCAACAAGTAGCCATAGTAGTATTCGTGTATGGTTTATTAAAGTTTGGAACTGCATTGTTGTGATTATCTCTAGGAATATTTTATTCAACAACTTGAGAAGCTAAGTAATGTAACATCCTTTGTTTTATATCTGGCTTGTTCCATCACTTATGATAAAGGGCATACAATGTTTCGCAAAGATGTCACTATAATCCAATTCAGCAAAAAGTTGATTCATGCTCCAATTAATTTGCTCTCAATTTGAAAAGAAAAATGTACATTTCCTGTGTTAAAAGGAAATCTTAGTGAAAATATTTGTCTTGGAAATTGTAGTTATGATGTCAGTGATTTTTAGAACTTTTTTTTTCCCAGAGCTAGATAATGATATTTCTAATACAGTATTATTTATTGATGGCATTATTTATTTACATTTTAAAACATTTCATTCCTGGTATAAAGCTTCTCCACAAAATAGTTTAAAACAGAATCAGCATTGCTCTGTGCTTTTTTTTAACTCCCCGGCATGGTGTCATGAGGTGATGTACGCTCACCTGCCGTAACCACCAGCAGCACCGAGCCTTTGCCGTCTTCTGTCTTAGCTTCCAGGCTTTTGACATCAAACCACTCATAGCTACACCAGTACAGCCCGGTGTCTTCCGAAGTTAAGTTGGAGATGACCACGTCAACGTTCGACGCGTCTCCCTTCACCTGGAGCCTGCCAGTGAACAGCGGATGGATGGTTTCTTTTTGGGACTTCAAGTAGAGAATTTTAAGATCCTTCCTGAGGCCTTTGGACAAAGTCATGCCTACAGAGCCTGGTTGAGAATATCTGCACTTGATGGACACGGATTCATCAACGTGTCTCCATATCACTCCGTTGTTTTCCACTGAGATGAACACAAAATAAGATATTTCATATTTGTGTGTAATACTTATGATTATTTTGAATCCATTCGCATGAGCTTCTGTATTAGTCTTACCTGATTGAGCCAGACTTGTGCAGAACAAACATAGGACAGTGATGCGACCTAAGCACACTGCAGACATGTTCAGCTCAGCTCTAAAGTCGTACTAGGAAATGCATCTGTATTTGTCTTCCCACATCACACACATTTGAATACCAACTGCATCCTGTCACCCTTTGGTAGCTGGTGTGAACTCAAACGCACACGTACAAGTTCATCTAAAAATGGGACGTTTTCTATTCAGGCTAGAAAAATTTTTAAACCATCTTGCTGCTGTGGTTGAAAGACAACAAAATCGCACCAAAAAATGAATAGCCAACAACCTATGATAGCAATATGTTTTTTTTATGTAAAACCTTTCATACTTTACAATATAAATGCAAAAAAATGAAAATCTGTTTCTCATATTGTGTAGTTAAGTTGAAATATGTGCTTTTAATCTTAATTTGACTTGTTGAATTTCACCATTTGGAGCAACACTGCCCTCTAGTGAAAATAAAGCAAAGCAAACATACCTAAATCTAGCCACAATAGGGAAAAAAAACAGTACAACACAGGAAAAATAAAACATGTATTTTAGAGGTGTTAAAATTAATCAATTAATCGACAAGTAATCGAAAATCTGTCAATTACTTTTACAATCGTTGAGCAGATTTTTTACTTACATGGCGGTCAATGGCAATAAGTCAATTGTGAAGGAGTTAAAGTGATATTTCTTATATTGTCTCCACATGTTTTTAACTTTCAATTTGATGGACTGTTCTGAATATAGGTATGAATGTATTTCTCCAATTTATCAAATAAATGTAGAATATATCAACAAATTATCAATGAAATTATTAATATTATTGTTAGCGCCTTATTCTGTTAGAAAAAAGGAGCAGGCGCTTAAAATGTGTACTGTCACAAAGACTGAAAAATGTCCTCTTACAAAGTTCCAGAATGTAAAATTTCTGCGACAGAGTTCCGCAAGCGAACACCCACCTCCTCCTCCTCCTCGTTGTTTCCCTCATGACTAAAATCTCCCGCCTCTTTGACTTCTCCATGAGGCACGTGTCCGATGTCCAACAGCACGTTGTGGAGGATGCAGGCGCTCAACACCACAGCTTTCGCTCGATTGTAATTCCCAACATCCAGTCGCCGGAGTCTCTGGAATCGCCCAGTCAGGCCTGCGACGGCATGTTCCAGGATGCGAAAATGTGGCTCCAGTGCTGTGTTGAAACACTGCTCTCTCGCCCCGCCCCGTCCTGAATATGGCGTCAAAATGCGAGCGGTAAGCGGGTATCCGGCGCGGGCCACCAGCACGGAGTCGGGAGGCATCGGGTGAGATTCCCGCTTGAGTTGAGAGCCCAGAGCGCCGCCTCGGCCGGCTTCCCGGCTGTTCCTGATGTGGCAGTGGAAGAAGCGCCCCCTGCGGTCGCACGCTAATTCAAGATGGAGCCAAGAGGAGGGATGCTCTTCCATTTTCTTTGCCCTTTTCATTTCCGGCTCGGCGCTGTGTTTACTTGCCGGCATCCGGATGGGAATGCGGGTGTGCCCCAATACTCCCAACACCCGTGGGATGCGTCGGACGTCTCCCGCCTGCTCGTTGTCCTGTTCCGGCACTCCGGAGAGAGGGAAAAGGATGGCCTCTGCCTCGTCACCTGAGGCGGAAGCAACATCATATTTACCAAGATGGCATGTTGCTGCTCCATTACTTGTAGGTTTGTGCAGAAAGAAAAAATAAGATTCACAGAAGAATTGGGATTCTCATTTACTAAGATTCAGAATCGGTTTAAAACATTCCAAAAATGGATATTATACACTGTGTTCTAAATTAGAATGCAATGAAAATTTTGTTCAAATTTTCATAATGGATGTGAAAAGGGTCAGTCAGTGTAATTTTCAAGTTATCTTAATATTTGTGCCTTGTTTGGCTTAGTCTTTGTTTTTGGCGCCGCCTCTGGCCGCTGTTGATAGCGCATTGATAGTGCGCTGTCTATGTAGATTGCAAATTTGGAAGGACAGAACATTGGGTTATTAATTTAAAAAAAAAAAATTTTTTTCATTTCATTTTTTATTAAATTGTGAAAGTATTCATGACCCTTCAATAAAGCAAACAATTCACCCAGTTCAATATATTTTTACAAAAGTAAGAAATTTTAAATTTGTCAAAGTGCGTTTTGTGTCTATAATTGCTTGCTAACGAGGCGACGAAGCCAGGAAAGCTAAAACTGTTTTTAACTAAATAATTGGCAGCAACCTTTTGGGGGGAAATTAACCCAGTTTGTTTTAAGGAGGTGTGCAATTTGCAATTTTCTAAACTTCAGTATATCTGAAAAGAAACAAATATACTTGTCAAATTACATATGTTTGCTGTTTGTTTGTTTCAAACTTTTGCAATGGGGGTCATTGGAACATTTGCTTTCTAAAAGGGGTCCCTGACACCAAAAGGTTTGAGGACCCCTGGTTTACATCACGTCAACTAAAAACCTTACCTCGAGGCCAGCGAATGTGCTCATCCTGCAGCGTGTTGACACACTTGCAGAAGAAAAAGAAGATGCGGTGAATGTTGCCCTTCTCTAAATGATAGCGGTTGGACAAAGTGCGATAGCTGACCCGGCTGGACAGCAGGTTGAGGCATATCGGGACCGTCTGGGACAGCGATAGGCGGGCACGGCCCGACAAGCGGGTTCGAGATTGGAAGTCCCGCAGGAGGGCGGTCACGTGCTGAATAAAGAGCGTTCATGTAAAGACAGATCACGTGGTACTGTGGCGTCAACGGTTTACGGCAGAAACCGTTGCGATAATATGCAGTTATATTGCTTTCACCTTGACTTCATCCTCGTTCTCCCGTCTCTTTTCCGCCACTTCTTCCCTGGGACTGGAAAGTGCAGTTGCAGTGTTATTCCTGGGCGGAAGTTCGCTTATTTGTTTGACTTTGTGTATCAAGTCAGCTTCGAGCACGTCTTCCATGGCATGATCCAGTCTACGGTCCAGCTCGGCGGCGGACGAAGGCTGCCATTCCCGTTCCATCAGATCCAGGACGACCCGCCCTGCCGCTAGAACACAGCCGTTTACGTCCATTTGGTTGCATAAAGTTGGAACGAGCAGCCGAAAAATCTTTGCGTCCGTACCGTTAGCCAAGCAGCTAAATGCCAACGGATGTGGCATTTGGGGATAGCGGAAAGTGGAGGAAATTTAAGCTATCCTTGTAAAAAAAGTGGCTTATGGTGTGTTTAGTGTATATGAACATTTAGCAAACTATAGAATGAGCTGAATTGCAACAGTACACTTTGGAAAACAAGTCAAGTTCATTTAAATATAACGCTTATTGTGTCATTTTTGGCTAAATGAAAAAGCCAAATCCATATCTAAGGCATCTTATTGGATTGACGAAACTTGTGAAATTGTTATAAACTGTGGCGTGTTCATTAACTTTCAATTTGAATCAATTTGCAGGACTTCAATTTGCATAAAATAAACTGGGATGTCTACACAGTGGAACATGACGATCGCAGTAAACGAGCAAAAGTGGTATGTTCGTATACCCGGTTCATATCAATAAGCCGTGGTGCGTTCAAAGACTTATAGGGAATAATGAGTAATAGTTGTGAATGTGTTGAAAGTGGGCAGACACGCTGGGAACATAAAATGCAATTTGTTTATTATGAAACCGAGGACTGTGGTGTGTTCAGGTACTTTGCAGAAACACTTGACTCAAGAGGGGAGAAACACTCATTTTAATGTTGAATTAATTCCAACTTTTGAAGGTAACCAAAAGTTAACAAGACTCCATTATTTAACCTTGTTTTTTGCAGATGTTTTCACCATAAATTATACTTTACATTTTTAATTTTCAAGTGTTTTTGTGTTTTGAGAGGGAAACACACCATTAACGTATAGATACAACAAAAAAGATGTTTAGTTGGGCTAAAAGCGAGGGAAACATAAAATACTGTATTCTCAAGTCTAAATGTTTCGGCCTGCTGATTTGATACTTGAGATAAAAATGATCAATACTTGTGGAAAATTAGTTCTCGGAAGAGCTAAAATCAACTTATTTGGGTCAAAGGAGTGAAATCCTAATGGTTTAATCAGTACAAACATAAAAGCGTAAAAAGGTCTCTCCTGCTCGACGCCGTCATTGAAGCCAGTGAAGTTATAACAACAACGAAAAAAACAACCACTCACTCACAGTGAAGTAAGGCAGCTTAACAACAGCTTAAAAAAAGATTTAAATAGTAGGTACAATGCTTGGTGTTGCGCAGGTGACAGTGTTGCGACCAGTCTGGGCTGTGACAACATTTTTCTAGCATGCACACACACGCACCGTTCGCTCACACAACAACAACAACCCGTCTTTTGCTTCTGTCCAGCTGGAGATCTTGTCGTCCGCTTCCCCAATTTCCCCCGTGGATTTCCTGCGTGCCCCCTCCCTCACTGAACGACTTGCTCGTTGCCTGTGCTCCCCGAGTCCTGGGGCTTCATCACGTCCGGGAGCTCCGGGGGAGTGGAGAACGGCTCCATCCTCAGTTGCTCAAATGAATCATCTGCGGGAAAGACAAGTCGAGAATGTAAGACCAACGCACGCGAACAAAACCTTATCTGATGGAACAGCAAAAAATGTTGTTTTACCGCTGAGCCGGAAAGCTAGGCCCACGGTGCCGGGGGACTGAGGCCGCGCCGTCTGATTGGTGAAGCCGCAATTCCCGAGCGTCTGAGTGTCCTCCAGCTCCATGTCATCCTGAACAACGAAAAAACACAAGGAGTCATCTTATAGGACTGAAAGATTTTGATAAATAATCTGATTGAATTGTTTTTCTTAACTCATTCAGTGGCATGGAAGAGAATTCTCATTTTTAAAATAGTAATAATTATAACATTCTGGTGAAATAAATTTTTTTATGGTGAGGGGCTGTCACCCTTGACTAATGCTTACCTAATATAAGCCAAGTGAGCACTGCAGTGATAGCTGTGATCATTATATGGCAGTGTTTCCACACTTATAACACAGCTATTATCTACATACAATTTAAAGTAAGGAATGGAAGTCTCATATTTGGGGCAATCAGCATATTTACATAGGCATAGCACACAATAATCTGTCAGCCTTGAAAGCTGAGTGAAAATACTGGCACTGGAGGTTTTCTTTTCCAATAACGATTGGCACTTGAAGGAGTTAAATATTATGTTTGTGTTGTAATGAGATTTTTTTTCATTGTCTACTTCGCATGTATGTTTATTAACACAAATACAAATCAAACATTGCTGTATTGTGTTTGAATAGAAAATTAGTATAATAGTATTGTACTTTATACCAAAATATATAGTAATTAGGAATGGGAGCGTACCAATTATCGGTATTGAGTTTTTTGCTTCATGTTTAAAGAAATGAAAATCCCATTTTTATCTTGGTCAGATTACCTTGTAGAGCCTCTGGTCCTCGGGGGGCCTTTTGAGGATTCCCTCTACAATGCGCTTCAACTCATACACAGATGTGGACTCTTTGGCATCGGTGAAGATGGTCGTCTTGTGACGCCGAATCATTAGGAACACATCCTGGTGGAAAAGACAAAAAGATCAATGCTCATTTTCATGCATGTTGCTTTTTTTTCAACCTATTTTACGATGCCACCACAGTAATGACAGGAAGTGGAGCATACTCCAGAAAAACAAGAAATGCAATTTGCTTTAATGCCAGGAGAGTAATGATTTTACTTTATTCGAGTTTGAAGATGACTATCCTTTACCGATCCTAATGGGGAAATGCATTTTACGTCCACTTAAAAATGAAATGCCAAAAAATAATAAAGCTCTGATTACATCGCTTTAAAACATGCTCTTAAAGATATGGCTTACACTAAAATAAACGCAAACGAGCAATACATGTATATTAAAGACAGATTTATCAACTTCAATTGAGTTGCAGTTATTTAAACAGTTATTTACAACAATTAAAAAAAATAATCAAACAGTGGCATAACCATGAGTCAGTGAGTCAACTAGTGTGTACACAAAATGATCCCCCAAATTCCTCATGTTTTATTAAACAATAACATGTAAATATGTGGACTACAGTAAGTACTGCACTCGTGTCACTCATTCACGAGATTGATGGTTTGAAAAAGAAAATCGCTAAATGAAATTATTTCATATACTATCCTGTAATATTATGTATTACAGTATTTTGTAATCATAGTGACGCACAAGATACACACAAGCAGATCCTGTAACATCTTTTTTAAAGGAAAATATTAAGGTGATAATTGACTTAAATGGTGATACTAAGCGTTTAAAGTGATAAAAGTTAACGCTAATTAGCTTAGCATAAGCTAACGTCTTGCACGCAAAACTCAGTGACCAAGACAGTTGTTTTTTTTTTTGTACAACGCGACGGACGGAATGCGACTTTGACAAAAATAACTAAAAAGCGGTTCGATCAGGAAAAAAAATTACACGTCGTTCGGAGATCTTTGGTGGGCCGAAAGCGTTAGAAGGGAAATCGTGACGAGCTAAGTTGCTAAACCTTACGTGAACACACATAAAAAAAGCGAAGTTTACAGCGGCTGTTAATCTCAAGATCCTTTTTTTAAACCTCTCGACTTTGCCTTGTGTGGCGTTTGATGACTAACTGGTCGATAATATTATGAATAAAACAATGTTTATTTAAAAGAAAAGGGTTACCAAACTGCCAACTTGAGCTCGTCGTATTTATCTACAGCTATGGGCAATAATTACATTTGGGCACTGGTCTAAAAACTGCTTCAGATGCCAAAGAAATGATGTAACATAATCGACGAGTGACTTATTTATAAAACTATGTCGAATATTAACTGTCTAACGTTAAGAAGTCATCAGTCCGTTAGCTAAACAAAGCCAGGCTTCTTGTGGACGTCGGCTTGTTGCTGACACACTCGCTTCCTCTTTGACGTGATTTTAAGACACATCAAAAACATTCGCTGCCTGACCAAAAGTGTTGTGCTTTGCCGTCGAAGTCATATAACGTGATCGGCGTGTTTTATGCACTCACCATGTCTAGCGGTCGATTGCACAGTGAGGGGTGGGGGGTAAAAAAGAAGGGGGGGAAAAACGCCTCAACTGCACAGCGACAGCTGATGCGGCGTTCAAATACTTAACTCGCCTGTCAGAATTTCTAAATTCACTCCAGGCGGCGTGGTCTCTTCGTAAACGCTTCGCATAGGGATCCCGGCGACCTTTAATGGTGTCGATCGGTACTCCAACTTCTACGCGCTAATGGTAATGCGCCCGTATTAAGTTAATTTTACATGTAGAAAAGTGACTTCGTACAAGTTCCTTATCGCCATGAACGCAACCCACGCATTCATGGCCAAACTATGAGGCTTCATTTCTGTGACGTCACACATCCGCGTTTTCTTTAGAAATGTAAAGGTATGTCACGTGTTTAAAGGTAAAGCTCTATACCTCATCCATATTTTCCCCCCAAACATAATTTTGAAAATGGTCTTATGTTCACAGCGACTGTTTCAAAAAGTATCTGGCCAACATGCAGTTTTGACTGCGGCCAGCAAGCGACAGCAAATGCCAGTTCACTGTTCGCAAACTCGAATAATGAATAACTACACTTGTTTCAACAACATTCAAGTTTTTATTTTTTTAAAAATGAGCAATGTCGTACACCATTAATTTTATGGATGAATAAAAATAACTCAAATGTGTGCTGATGTTCCATATTGCACCACGAAAGCGCTTTCTTGAATCTGAGCATCTGTGTACTGAAAAACAAGAGAGGACATTTTAAGATGAGTTCATAACAAAGCTTACATATTAAAACTTACGGGCAGTTCTCGTGGAGAGTGGACGATTTTAGAATCGCTACAGCATAGCAGCTTGAAGGGCCTCTCTTTGGTGTGAGGATGTTCTTGGAGACATAAGGTGAACACCTTAGCAGGAAGGAAGACGTCCCAGTCAGCCGCATGCTCATCCACCAGGTCACTCACCATGCTGGTAGCCAACAAAATACAGATAAACATGTCTCTTTTTGCTCAATCTGTAAAATAAAATGCCTCTTTTTGTCCTAAGCATAAAAATACAATTATACCTTGTTGTTTACTCTACTTGGTGCTTATTCTTTTTTTAAACGATATTCGTGTCGACAGCAAACTAAAAATATGATTGTACAGAGAAACTTGTTTCTTCACTATGCACGTGAGAATAAACACTGAATATTATTTGAATTGAATATTCTGTAATAAATGCCTCAGCAAATAATCATAACATTTTTGCCAAGAAAAAATGCCTCACATAAAATGTCGTCTTTTTCCTCCCAGAACAAATGCCTCACTTCCCATTTCTACTCAGCAAGAAAAATATCTTACCTCATGGACATCTTCTTTTGCCTCAGCCCTAATAAATATTTTTTTCGTTTTCCAAAATAAAAGAGTCGAATTTTCCTTCCAAAAAAAAAAAAAATCCTCCACCGCAAAAAACTCAATTTCCTCCCTCAACGCCCCCTTTCACCCTCTGCAAAAATTAACTTTCTAAACATTCACTTTGAAAAAGACAAGCCCTGTTCACATTATTTTAATAATAATAATGTGCCATTGCAACCAGTAAGGTATCACAGTTTCCAATTGGTTTGTATACTTACTGTTGTGGCACGTGCATTCAATCAGTTTATTGATACAGACCTGTCAATGATTCGCTGCATGTTCAAATCAACGGCGCCGGTGTGCGGATGCTGTAGCACCAGCGCCACATCGGTTGTCAAAGATCTGGCCAGTTCTTGATTGATCTGATGTCACAGAGGATCCCGTCACACCTCTTCACGTTCAAAATGTCCCATATTTATAACACTCACTTGGTCGATGACTTCGCGGGGCAGCCTGGAGAGGATCCGCAGCGGTGAGCCGAAATGGACGAGGGAGTCGGCGACGGGCTTGGCGACGTTTGCGGCCAGGTGAGACGGCACGGCCGCCGCCTCCACCCACTTGGAGTAGTAGTCAGTCAGCGTCACCATGTAATTGTGCCCGTTGTGCGTTTGGGGTAGAGGACCCCGCACGTCCAAGCCCAGCCACTGCCATGCTGCCGTCACCTGATGCCCCACAATCACAATTTAAGAACATTTCGGTAGTTTTATAAAACCAGTACAGAAAGACTCACCTTAATCACTTTTTTAGATTTGTGGCCATCCGTCTGCAGAAGAAAAATCAAAACATTAGTTTGAATTCGGGCACGACCGATATATTTTTTTACAGATTACATTTATAAGTGTACTATAAAAATCTCTTTACATTCGCTTTACAGTTCACAGAATGCATCAAGAGCTGCAATTAAATAAAAATATAAGAACATTAATTCTTGTCACGCATTTTTGCTTAATTTATATGGCACAATGTATTTTATGAATATTTAATTATTTTAAAGACATACTAGATTGTGTATAAAGTAGTGACATCCAGGTCAAATTTTTTCATAATTTCCTTCAATTGCTATTTGTCGCTGCTTTCCTCGTTTTTTTTTTTCCCATGAGAAGTGCAATTGCAATAAAAAAAGAATTGGCATCATTTTTTCCATGCATTTTGATGCACGGTTATTTTTTCAGTTTTAAACTAACCTGTAACCTGTATAAATGTTGTAAAAAGTAGTTCATAGTTGTTCAAAGTTGATTTATAATGCTTTTTTTTTTCTTTTGTTAATTATAAAAATGATAGATTTAGGTATACTTATATCGTATTTATAGATAATTTTATTTATAGAAGGGCTTCGCAAAATATAACTGAGACGCACTGGGTTTTGCCATTGATTTCTGTGTAATAAATAATGACACTGGTATCAATCGTATACAACTGCTGTGAATAGTTAGAATGCATAAAAGTAAAAAGTTAAAATAATTGACAAATATCAAGTCATGTGGCCGATTATTTTTGAGTAATGTTTGACCAGTCATAATCGTTTGATTTAATTGAGTCAAATGGCCTGTTTTCATTCATTTGTTCTACTACCAGGTAATGAAACGCCTTATCCACTGATAATAATGGCTTGATTATTAATCGAATTAAATGCCAAGCGATGTACACTGTTAATTGAAGAAAAGTTGTACACAAACCTCCTTGGAGGACGTCATCTCATCTGTGTCAGGTGCCCACTGGACATCCTGTTGAGAAATAAATATGCACTCGTGCATGAAGCTAGTAGAGTAGAAATACAAGTAGCAGGAGTTGGTGTAGTAGAAGTAGCAATGGAGGAAGAGGAGGAGCAATGTTCATGGATTATAGGTGGCAGTAAGGTGAAGTCGAAGAAGAAAAATAGTAGCAGATAAATGGTCTTTACTATGGTATCTCCAAGCAGTACTTCTCTTCACGAAGATTATTTTTATCAAAATAAAAGAGGAAATGACAAGTATTTGAGAGAAAGTGTTGACATCATCCCTTTCAACATCTTCATCGTCATGGGTGGCTGACCTGCTTGGCGCAGTAATCTCCGTGGAAGAAATGTGGGAAGGATGTGATCTTGATAAAACTTGGGTCCATGATGATCCTCCATCTGACAGCTTTCTCCTGCATGTCCACGTCCACATCAGCATCCGCCAACTCTTTTTCAACGGGCACGTTGTGACTCGTGTTCGTTGAGGGCACGACCGAACTCGATGGACTGGCTTCGATGCTCACTTGCTGGGGAAAAATGTTCAATCAAGTCACTATGACTAACGCCGCATTTGATAAGGTAATAGTCAAGCTCACCTTTTTTCTTCTTCCTCTTGAACTGGCTGTCTAAAACGAGATGAGTCACAGTATTTATCATTTTCAAAACATGACTTTACTTTTAGGCCACATTAGGTAATTTGATCTGACATATTCGCTAACTAATCCGATTTGGCGATTTTTGTTCTCTATTTATGACCTAAAATTACATCTTTTCCATTTACAGTAAACCATGCTATATACAGAAAGCCACATTTTGTGGTAGCTCCTGTCCCGTTTCTGCTTCCCTAGAAAACAACAAAAAATAAAGACTAGAAAATATTTTAAAAAATAAGTGAAAAAGGTGCATCGTCCATGGCTTGAGTCCATTGGCATTATCGACAAACCTTTTGTTTGCTAACTTGGTCTTTAGGTAGGAATATGGTGGGCACGGCATCTTCTCGAAGCTGGACACACTTTCCACTTCGGTCTAGCTGTTGCTCCTCAAAGTGTTTGCTACACAGCACAGAAAAGCGTGAAGGCGACCAGTCCTTCAACTTCATATTGGCCAGCCATTTCTTCAGGCGTCGTTCATTGCACAGCGGGAACCTGCCAAACACAATTTGTCTTTGCTACCGAACTAAAACTGTGCTTGAGGTGAAACCGGCAAACGTCGTATGTCTAACTCACTTGAAATATTTCTCGTCGACATCGTCGGGGGTTTCGCACTCGTACGCGCACTTATAACGGCCCATTTAGAACAAAACTTTACGGCACATTTGTTTCGTTCATCATTCAGAATACATCAAGCTATCGTAAGTATTGTCGACTATATCTAATTTTCAAAATAAAACTTTTAGAGGTTATGGCCAAACGCGGATTATACTGTATTTGAAATCATGAGCATCACGTCATATGTATAGTGTTGAAAATTGACGCGCGTTAACATCGGTCATAGCATCTAAAATATGCACTGTATATATATATTTTTTTTTATTATTTACCTTTTTCTGACACCGCTCCTTGGCGGATGTTGTCATTGTTTTCTTCTTCGGTGCTTTATTAAAGTGTTTCAGATTAAAAGTGCCCCCTAACGGATTATTTACAACTACAGTGCTGTATATATTTGCACGTAAAAATAAACTAACATTCACTTTTCTATCCCTACGAAAGAAAGGCGTTGATTTAAAAATTCTTATCTTGCCTTGGTTTTGTTAGCAATAAACATTTAAGTAGTGTCTAAAAGGTTTGGAGCTCCAGTTGCACCATTATTGTCACTCAGATATACACGTTTTCAAGTATACTTTTATAATTGACTATTTCTGCATTTGCTAGCAGATGGTTTATCATGTGGTTTAATTCTAAATTATCTTCATGGAACAATAACAAGGCAGTCTTTCATAACAGAATCATACACAGAATTTCACACCGATATTTGAAAAAAAAAAAAAACGTTTTATTACACATATAAAATAATACAGACTGATGTCACAGTGAATCATGTAGGATTTACTTCACTGAGACATTTATAGGTGCGGTTAACTGATTTTTGGCTTCCACTCGAGCCTCCACTCATCCCAGTTCAGCAACGTTCTCGTTATGTCCCACCCCGCGGCTTCCACACCTGTCAATCATACCAATCATCTTATCAAACATCTTTTAAAGCGGCTGCTTGCGGACTATCACGTCAGCTCACCTTTGTGAAAACGATCAAACTCTGTATCCATCAACTTGTAACTCTTGTGTACCATTTCCCAGAAATTGTGATTTTGTCTTGATGGACTCAACGTATCGCTGAGCCAAATGGCTTGACACATCGCTCTGATTTCATCTCGCGTGTGTGCGTGCTTTGCCAAACACACACATATGCAGCCTAAAGAGTACAGAAAAATACAGCTTAAATATGCAGTGGGGGAAGCAATTTTTTATAACAATTATTTTGTACCCTTTGTGACGCCCAGAAGGAAGGGTGCATTCTTTTTCATCAAAGCCAAACGTAACTCCTCCTGACTATGGAAAATATTATGCCAAATTGTATTATACAAACATTTAAAGGGATACTTTTAAGTCCAAAAGTGATGCAAAAATGAACAAAGAATTACTTTTGGATAACTTCCTGAAACCTCACGCCAAGCTTGATGGGTAACGTTTTCCGGAACTCTAAGGAAAAAATGATAACAATATCACTTAAACAATCACCCAAAAATGTAGTGCAACCAATCGCGCATCCTATACCCATAAAGACAGGTTCCTCCCGATTGGCTTCCAGTGGCGTCGGGACACGTCCGTCTCGCAAAAAGCATCGGAGCACAATGGCGAGCCGTGCCTCGTTCAGCGTTTCCATGACCACCGAACGTACCGCTTTGTAGTTGGCGAAGAGGTGGAGGGCAGTGAAGAGGAAGAACAAGATGATGGTCAATCTGGCAGTTGGATGAAAAAAAAACATCAACCAATAAATATCTGGACTAGCATTACAACTATCGTTTTCAACTTACGCTGGATTGTCTGTGACGAGCGGGATGAGAACCAAACTGACCAGGAGTCCGGCTAGATTCACCAAAGTCTCCTGGCATTACATTTGGTAACGTGTGACATTGTGAAACATCTACGTTTTGTTTTTTTCTGGCTCAACATTATTTGCTCAATTGTTAAAACAGTACATTATTAGATGCTCTTTTTATGAAAGACACATTTGTCGCTACCAAAATATTTAAGAATAGTCAACGCACCTGACTGCCATCTTTGGCAGAGATGTCGGCCATGTTGCCTCTGCGAGCTTGGTGGACGGTCAGAGCGGCTCTGGTGGCTCCACCTGCCACGCCAACTACAGACTGAAGAACATTAGCAAGAAAACAGCACGAGCTGTGTATTATTATTTATCGTACAGCAGTTTCCTTCAGTAGAGCGATGGGAGCCAGGAAAAATAAAAAAACATACTTAAAAAATGCCATAGAAGTGGTGGCCCTGGCTATTATGTCTCTATTTATATTTGAATTACCTTGAATATGCCCGATGTGCACACAATCAAAGTGAACCAAGCGGGAAAAAACGGGGCCAGTATTTCCATAAACATGGCGATGTCATTGAGTATGTCTGCAAAAAGCCTTGACAAACATTGGCACCGAATTAGTCAGAGAAATAATAAGATTTTTTTTTTTTTTTGCTGAGCATACCTCCATTTTTTTGCCTCAGAATCCAACTTGTTTCTGAGACACAGAAAGTCGGAGGATTAAAACCAACAATAAAAAAACAGTTAAGGTTTACACTATTTGACCAGAATTGACAGTTAAAAAAAAAAATCACTTTTTTTTCCTTTAATCCTTAAATTTATTTAAAAATCTGTGTTGTTTTACATTTATTGAAGTACAGTCTTTGATCAGTACTACTTGGTCTTTTTTACACACATCTGTCATTTTGACAGGGATGCATACTTTCAAATTAATACGCATCAATCAGACGCATCGTTTTTTTGGCATGTGTATTTTCATTCGTATGGTGTTTACTAAACTGTTACATCACTAAACATTGTTAAGTGATATCACTGCAAAAAAGAAGATATTAATTTAAGATATTTTGGTGTATTTGTATCACTGTTCTCGGGATATCAACAACAGCTCCTTACAAAGATTCTGGGATGTTTTTTTTTAACCTTAGACTTACTTTGTTCTTTTTACTGCAAAATTTTTGGTACACCAAATACTCCTGTTGGGGCCCATAGCTTTTTAGTATTGCGAGTCCTGGGGACCCAACAGTTTCAGAAGTAAAAGGAGCATCGGTACTTCAATTCCAGTAAAAAGCATACAAATACTTTTGTGCCTCTCACCGAAGGTGATCCATTACTTGTGTCTCTATCTGAAAAGCACAGTGCTGAGATTTACCCTTTTAGCCAGGCAAAGACAATCCTTCCCAACATGCTGGTTCCATCTACAAAAAAACGATTGAAGCATATCAATATACAATGAGCAGCATAACAATATACATTATATTTACCTCTTAGCAGCCAAGTGACTGTAGCTGCAGCCACTGTGGCTTCCTGATTTCCCACTCCGACACCTTTGAGTGATGCCTGAGTGGCCAGCGTTCCTGACAGAGAGCTGGAGAAAGCCTGAGAAGAATGAAGTAAATCATTAGTGATGGTCATTTATATGAATGTGCCATTCTGACTATTAATTGACATTGAATGTCGCTAATCTATTACAACTTGGTGAAGAAATGGAATAATAGTAGTGGGGAAAATCGGTGTGTTTTTTTTGAGGCGGTGGAACAGATTAATGGCAATGCCATCCATTTCAATGCCTAAATTGATTTGAAGAATAATTTATGTTTATAGCTTGGTCATGGAACAATCAAATCTCGTAAGTCGAGGCACTACTTTACAATACAGTACCTGCAAAGTATCCCAAAATTGGTACTGCAAATAGTCTGCACTCACACTCTCCGGATATCCTTGAGGCAAAAACACACTCTGGAATAAATAACCATTAAAAAATTTAGATAAAACAGAATTAAACTGCAGCGTTCGTGTAAGGCTTCCTTACCTTAAAAACCCCGACAAATGAGTTTCCTTTCGAAACGGTATCTCTGCTGAGCCTTCTCCTCTCTATTGCTCCGTCTTTTGCAACATACTGCCACGTCTCATCACTACCGTAACTCTCGGTGGCTAAAACAGCACTGCAGTCCTCCATTTTGCTTTTGTGCAAGACGCCCTGAAACTAATTTATAAACATTTTAATCTATTTAAAGTTTTTGCAAGGCAAAATCGACACGTCAGATATCGAAGCACCCTTCAGGTTTACCACCGTGTTTTCTTCCGCTTTTTCTTACATGCAGTGTTTTGATTGGTAGGGAGGTTTATGACGTATACATAATGCCTGCCAATCCGGGCAGATTCCGCTCTATTTCAGAGTTTATGCCCCACTGACAACTAACCAACGATAAACGTAAACGGTAGTTTTGTAGGGGACGATATTGAATGACCAAAAAAACTGCAAATTTTACATGAAAAACATATTAAACAAGTGAGGTGGGATTGGTTGTTACCAGGGCCCTAACTGCAATGTCATTTTCAGGGCACCGCAAGCGGCAAAATGGTCACCCCCAGAGATGTGCAAAATTTCTATATCAATCAAAATACTATGTTTACATTAGTGGGGGTGCAGAGAACATTGTTAAAACAGTTTTTGGCTTGACTTCCCCTTTAATTCAACTGTACAATATTAACAAGGCACAATGACATATATGCGTATTACTTGAATAAACATTCAAACGTAATTACAGTGTCCTACAGCACAAGATAATTTTTTTCCACCTCACTTTGTTTACATAGCCTTTTTCCCCAACCAAAGCATCCGGATTGGTGTGTAATACCGAGGTGAGGCTTTGCAGACGTCTTAAGAAAGTTGCTATCAGCCGTCAATGAATAAATGAACATTCAGTACACATTCAGTCTAATAAATGTATAACTAACACAAATTGAGTTGCTACATGGAGGAATACAATTTATTAGAGAGCAAATTCCATGAGACCTAATGCAAAAACAAAGCCTACAACTTCACTTTGCTATCCGACATTTTTAAATGCAGATACTGTATTTATGTATGTACACTTTTTTTTTTTTCCCCTTGCCTTGCATTGGCATGCTACAAGGACACGGCCTCGACGTGTAACAAGATGAAAGGATAAAAGTCCATTTTTCTAGCACAGGGGAGACTTATTTATAAAGAAATGAACAGTCTGGAGTTGTTGTCCATAGGAAAAGTGAAAGTTGCGACTGGATTGAAGAACCCAGTGGAATCTGTATTCAGTCTTCACAACACAAACAACCGTGATTATAAAGATCATCTCACAAACATTGTCAAAACCTTCTTCAGACTTCCAAGCACTACATTACAGAGGAATATCAGGGCCACCCAGAAAAGGAATATTAATACTAGCAGATTTTAAGTCATATATTTTCTCAGGAGAAAAATAATTTGAAGACAACTGATGTATTTCCAATAAAAAAACAAATATTTGCGGGTGAAATTACAGCAACAAAGTAAGAAGAGATCTTTAAAGAGAAATAATGTTTTTGAAAAAAAAAAAAGTTACTGAAGTTTTTTTTTTTTTTTTTTTTTTTTTTTTACAGATATGTTGAGGAAATAAAAGATGTCTTTTAAGGTGTTTTTCCCCTCAGAAAAAATATAAGGGCTAGATTTTGTGTATCAATCATTCCTTTTCTTGTCAGTGTGGAATTGAAGCTCCTCAAGACTATAAAATATCTACCTGGACCGCAGAATAAATAAAAAGCTGGAACACAAAGAGTAGACGTAGAAGACAAAGAAGAAAGTGAATGGCATCACAGACAAAAACAAAAAAAAAAGAGCCAGGCTTATTGCGGAGTATGAAACAGTTCAGAGTCCTTTGGAAGAAGTGGGGTAAAAATCCCTCTTTCCCCTTTTAGACACGCAGGATCTCCAGACAGTTGTTGTAGCAGATAGCAATCCAGTCGGGCTGCGTGGACGCCCACTGCACATTGTTGATCTCGCCCTCGGCCGTGTATGCCAAGATGGGGTCCTCGATGGCGCGCGGCATCTGCTGGATGTCCCAGATCAGAGCCTGGTGGTCGTCGGCTACCGCGGGAGAAAGAAAAATAAACAGAGAGGTAGAAGACATGTTTTTTTGCAAACAAATGTACATGCTAATCCTTTGACCTGGTGAAATAGTTCGATTAGACTAAAATAGAAAGAAAAAAAAAAGTTTGTTGGTGTGTGATTTACCTGCGGTGCAGATATGACACGAGGAGTGCGGCGCCCAGGCAATGCCATTGACGCAGGCGCGGTGGTTGTTGAGGCGAGCTACTGGCGTGCATGGCACACGCACATCCAGGATCACAACCTTTTTACACACAAACAAATCTTGATTAATGTGTGTTATTTCAAAGTGAAATCAGGTATATAAAAAAAAATCAACATATTCTTTCAACATGTAATATATTTCCCCACTAAATCAGACACATTATGATTATTACTAAATTTCATGTAATATGAATTAAGCAGCAAAATCCACCTAGATTTATTAATCTCAGAGGGCAGCCATTTTGTCACTTGCTGATTAATACAGTTGCTCAGGGCTCAGGTAACAACAAATCACAGTTCACCTTGCAAATGGCACATGACCAAACACAGAGAACAGGTGAGCTGTGGTTGGTTGCTACCTGAGCTCTAAGCCACTGTGATGTCATTTTCCTTCCACGGCGAGTGGCAAAATGGCCGCCCTCTGAAATGAATAAAAACATTCAAATTCAACAAGCCAATGTTAATCATAATGCCTTGTTGAGACTAGTGGAAGCACCATTTTTTTTTAATGTGACTTTCCCTTTTCGTATTGTGTAAACCAGACCTCCATGCCGTCCATGGCCATGGTGGCCAAATAGTTGGGGTCCTGCTTGTTCCAGCAGAGGCGTAGCAGCGGATGATGCTGGGGGTCCTCATAGATAATGGTGCTGTGCTCCAGGTGCCGCAGATCGAACATTCGCACTGAGCCATCGGCGCCCACCGAGGCGAACATGTCGCGGCCGCCACCCGCCCGGCTGAAGGCGATATCATACACCTGAGGGGATGAGAATCATATGATCACACTGGTGATAGGCAATATGCCCTGAAAATAAATCGTAAAAAACAAACAAACAAACAAACAAAACAATTATTTTTCCCTACTTTGCTTATATTAATTTACACAAATTACAATAATCATCCAACTGGACTCTACTTCTATGATAGATAATGCTTTAACAAAAAGGCTTCTTCGGGCCTGGATCACACCAACCTCTTTGTCATGAGCGATGAGCTGCGTCTTGACGTGTCCTGACACCAGATTGACGCGACCTAGGACCTGACCTGTCTCCAGACCCCAAATGGTGCAGGTGGTATCAATGCTGGATGTGCCTGCAAAGGTGGACTATTGTTAGGATACATCTGATTTCTGCAAGATGGCCCCTCAGATTCTTCTTCTATCTTCTTACCCAGCAGGTTAGGGTCCACCTCATTCCAGTCAAAGGATGTGAGCGGCGCGCAGAAGTCTGAGTTCTTATTATTGTTCAGCAAACATTCAAGACGTGTTTCTGTGTCGCTAACCTGCAATGTAAGAGGACATTTTCAGTAGCTATTCTTCTCCATCAGAAAATACCCTAGAACAAAGGTGGTCAAAGTATGACCCTTACGGTTCTTTAATCTGGTCCACGAATCACTAATGTCAAGAGCCTTAATGTTGAATAATAACACGGCACAAAAAACAAGACTAAATGAATGAAACCTTGTTTCTATTGCGTGGCTATAATACCTGAGCTCATTAAAGGATTTTTTTCCCAGTTCTTTTCTTTATAATTGCTAGTTAACGGGTAATCATACAGATTATTAAATAATTTGTTTAGAGTATCAAACGACAAATTAATGACCTACATCAACATTTACTATTACATATATCAGACAAATATAAAATTAATTGATCATGCTACAAAAAGCACCATTTGCTGTTCTATGGTTATGGTTATCATCACTCTTGTTCTTTAATGTGAGTGTTACATTAAACAAACACAACAAAAAGCATGGGAGGTTTGCTCAACATACCCTCCAGATGCGTAGATAGTCCCCGCTGGTGGCCAGCAGATCCGGGTAGACACCCTTAGTATCTGGTATCCACATAATCTTGGTGGTGGGGTACGGATGGTCAAAGGTGTTACGGCAAACAAACTCTGAGCTCTCCTCTTCTAGACCCACTAGCTGGACCTGAACATACACACACACACATCATCATCACAATTACAATCACTGATTGTGAAAAATCATATATATATATATATATATATATATATATATATATATATATATATATATATATATATATATATATATATATATATAAAACAACCTTCATTTTGGACTTCTCTCAAGTAAAAAAGCTTTTTGTTTTTTAATAAACCCCATGACATTCCAAAAGTCATAAATAACGTCCCTAACAATCCCAACTAATTAATACAACGCATCATTTAATCATCATAATATGTATTTTTTTTAACTGCCACTTACTGACTTTAGGGTATTAAGAATCCTTATTTGACATAACTGTACTTGCAGTGAAAATACTAAATTCAATCAAGCATTGCTCCGCTGCACAAAATAACTAGCATTAGCATCCATCGCGTTACTATTTTTAGCTCGGGTTTTGATCTAATACGCCAAATGCAAATAATAAAAAATAAAAAAAATCTTGCAGGCACCTTGTTGTTGTATTCTTCCACAAAACTTCCCAGGGCCAAGCGAAAGCGTTTGTCCGGCCGGACGCTCCAATTCATAGCGTAGACTGTCCATGGCGCCTCGTATTTGTAGATTTCTTTTCTCTTGCCGTGCAGCGACATCCTAGCAGAGCGGAGCTAACACGTTTGCGTTAGCTAACCGCGAATTATGTCTCAACCAAGGAAGCGAACGGGACCACGATTGTTCAATCTGTGAGAATGAATAGTACAAATAACGGTAGTAGTCGCCGCCGCGTCGCGATAACGCTAAAATAACGTAATACAATGGCCACTAATCAACAAAGAGTGTCAGCCATAGCTCGAACCACCAAGCGCTATCAAGTTAGGGGAGTACCACTAGACGTCTTCCGGTTATGTCTTTCAACGTAGATTTTTTTTTTTTAAATATAAATCCAGTATTTGTGTCACACTAACAATGCAATTATGATTGACACACTTTGTAACATGTTAGATATCTCACTCTCAAGTGTGTTGCACTTTCTTTTAATAATCATGGTGTCAAAAGTCATGCAAATGTTTTGAGTATTATACATTTTTATATTTTAAATCGTATTTAAAAGCTTTAAGTATAAATACTGTTGATGGTGTGTTTTGTAAACATCATTTTTTCTTAGTATTTTCTTTTTATGTTTTGTACTGTTGAGAATGTGTTAAAGTGGATACTTTGTTCACAATGGGTCCTGGGGGATTTCACAAGTATTAAGTCAATACATTGTTTTAAATTGAATCACCAATTAGTATTCAACCTAGGAACTTAGACAAGTAAATAGGGTATCCACAATTTTAATCAAAAGGAGCTAACTGGATTTGAACTCAGGTCCCTTGTCTGTAAAGCGGACCCGCTGCGTCACCAAACCACCCTAAATTTTTAATATCACAGAAAAAAGGTGAAGAACCACTGACAATGCGTTTACTTGTCAAGAACCTTGGCCAGACAAGTTAGAAAATATAAATGTAAGGCCGTAATGTAAGAAATGTAAATGTAAGACGAATGTATTGATGTTATTGAATATAGACCCAAAATACGAATCATTTTGAGGATTGTCGCTGCTGCGACTATAAAACCACTAGGTGTCGCCAGTGTGGCTATTTTATAAGGCTTCAAGGCATGGATCCCTTTTCTAAATCAATAAGGTTAATAACTCAAAAGTTTCAAAAGGCTTCTTCAAACCATATTTAGAATTTTGTTTGATACCAACGTTTTGTCAGATTAAAGAAGTGTGTTCGTGTGAAGTTAAAGTTTACTTGTATTCGATTGCGCTGTGACTTAACCCAAGTCTCGCGTTGACAAACGAAGTCTCGCTACCTTAGTTTTACTTCAGAGAGGTTAAATCTGTGTCAAGGTTCCACCAGCCACCCGTTGAAGTAAACAAATATTTTGGGGCTGTTTTATTTTTATTTAAAAAACGCAACGCTAAATCGGCGGTAAGGTTCCGATAGTGTTCCGGTTCTTGTCTCTCTGTGTTGAATCTGTTTACTAAGTCCTACAATCTTCCTTTCGTGATCTGGGGCTCGTGCTAGCTAGTTAGCATGCTAGCAGCAAAGCTGGTTTGTAGTAAAGTGATCGGGGGGGTGGTGTGGCATGGGTGGGATTACCTAGAAACTACGGTGCTAATTCTTCGAAAATTGCGTTCGTCAAAACTGGAAATGCACATCGTAAAATCACTAATCATTTATCTTTATTAATATGTCAACGTGTTTTCGTCGAATGTGTTGCTTTAGATAGCTCTTGCGACAAATCCTGAATCAATCCGTATGGTTTCTAATGTTGAGTCAAGTAAAGTCAAGTAAAGTAATATCCTCCTTTAATTTATCCTTTTTGAATATACCAATCTATAATAATAATATTTTTTTGTTATTTTTTAGCAGTTGTGCTTTCTTATATTGGGTCAGTAAGCTGTCAGTTGGCAGGCTCCTCGTGTTGTATACTTGAGTTGAGACCATTAATCAGCTTGTTAAAATGAAGTATCTCGCTACATTTAAGGCAACGGTTTAACGTAATAATTTTGAGTGACCTAAAGAGAACTAATGTTTTTAACATTACCACGACCCGACCTTCAACTATTTTTTCGAATTAGGAGTCATCGCTTGGTCATTCTTTGCTTATTTGCCTTGTTTTGCAAAAAAAAAAAAAAAATACGCCTAGTGGCAGCAAACCAAGATAAAGTGGACTCTTGCTTTGTGCAGGTTGGCAGAATGCTAACAGTTTTTCATCCCCCAAAAATACAAGTCGAAATTTTGGTGGAGTGCAATGTGTCTCGTGCATATCGACCTAAAGAACTATGAAAGAAGTTTGCTAAATACCAGTATTTGATTATTATGACATTCTTAATGTTTGTTTTGGGCGAAATCCTGCTCAGGCATCACCATGCGACGTTTGCCCTTCCTGCTGCTACCTCCCCTGCTTCTCTTGTTCCTGACTTTGCCCGTTTCCATGGGGCGCTACAATGACGACTTTGACGATGGCGAGGACCTGGGCGACTTTGATGACAACGACTTTGCCGAGTTTGAGGATACAAGTGACGACGACGTGCCCGAGACGGGCACCGCCCCACCTTCGCCCCTTCGAGGCGGCCCTTCATCGCAGCCTGATGAAGATGAGGATGAAGACGAGGTCACGGTGGAACTGGAGGATGACCAAGATGGTTTTGATGACGCTGATGGACAGGTGGGATTGATTTGTAAGAGAGTAATGCGGGGTGGGTTTCGGCTAATGTCAAGAAGAAAATAGTGGTGTTTGTTGATCATATAAATAGAGTTTTCTCTGATGTGCTTTTCAGGATCAAGATATTTACAGTAAATATGACCAGGAGGAGTTTGAGGGGATTGGGGACATGGAAAAAACTGGCCACCCCATGAAAGACCCCCTCATAATCCACACGGTAAATCTCATTTAACTCACAAAGCCTCCACTCAGATTATTGCCATCATGTCTTTCTTTTGCCTGCTGGGTCTAATTATCAAATGTTCTCTGAATATTCAACGTTCGCAACCTTCATGAGGCTTGGTGGATGGGTGAATCTTAAAGTTTTTTAAATAAAATACCACTTTTTATTTGATGATGATACATTAATTCCAAGATTTACTATGTAAATATTTTACAATTCAATAGTTGATACCAGATTTCTTTAGTTCTTAATGAAACAGGACTGATCATCATTTTGTCAAATGAAAATAAAACATTTATTCTTTTCTTTTATTTGAAAAACAAAGGTAAATATTTTTCCCTATTTTCTGACATTATGACCCAAACTAGTTAACGGGGAAAAAAACCCCCAATATTTTTGCACTGTATATCTTTTTTAAAAATAACTGTTTTTGGAAAAATGCGAAGTGGAATTAAAGCATTCATTTATCCTTCCAGGATTGTAACCACTTAATCCGCTTGAGTGATGCTGGGAATATGTTTTTAAAATATTGATTAATCAAAAAAAAAAAATACTGTATATATTATTGACATTCATTATTCTTGGCCTTATAATACTGTGTTTGGTAGTGGGTGTGTTTGGAGCATATTGTAAAGACAATTTTTCACTTCCTTTTCCAATTTAGTTTCAAGTAGTACTTTTTGAAACATTTTCAAGCATCAAAAGTGAACCCTAAATATCAATATAATTGAATGCTGCCTACACAAAGACTATTGAAAGCTGTTCAACGTATTGCATAATTTAAATGATTTTTTCATTTGTAGCGACACTGCCTAACACAGACTTTCTGTCATTTGCTTGTGTTCAGGTTCCACCCCATCTTCAGAACAGCTGGGAGAGCTACTACATGGAGATCTTAATGGTGACTGGCCTGCTGGCATACATCATGAACTACATGATTGGCAAGAACAAGAACAGCCGCTTGGCTCAGTCCTGGTTCAACTCTCACAGGGAGCTGCTGGAGAGCAACTTTGCTCTTGTGGGTGAGTTTCGCGTGTGTATGTGCGTGTTCCTCTACAGCATTTTGAGTTTTTTACCAACATAGTGTGGACATTATTGAGAAGGGAGAACATTTTGTGATGCAACAACAGAACAGGTAAAAGCTGTCTGCTCGCAGGTGATGACGGCACCAGCAAAGAAGCAGTGAGCACAGGGAAGCTCAATCAGGAAAATGAACACATCTACAACCTTTGGTGCTCCGGGCGCATCTGCTGTGAGGGCATGCTCATACAACTCAAGGTAAAGGGTGTATTGGTTTGTTTGCGGTATGTTTAACTTATTTAACTCAGTCAGCTGCCAGCACAATAAAAATAGACTTTTTTTTCATGTTTATAGCTGTCAATCGCAGTGAATGGGTTAACTTATTCATTGCCAACTCAGTATAAATAAATTTTTTTACATCTTTAGCTGTCAATGGCAGTTCAATGAGTTAATGAGATCTGTGCGTACTTTTGTGCTTGCAGTTCCTGAAGAGACAGGACCTGCTTAATGTTCTTGCCAGGATGATGAGGCCCACCTGTGATCAAGTGGTTGGTTTCAACTCAACAACAGTGTTAACACTTGTGCTAACGGTAGTGTTCTTTTCAAATAAATTATGTGTCTGTTTTGTTTTGTTTTTTTCCATAGCAAATCAAAGTGACTCTGAATGATGAGGACATGGACACATTTGTGTTTGCTGTGGGCACGAAGAAGGCGATGGGGCGCCTTCAGAAGGAGATGCAGGACTTGGTAAATAACCATTTTCTCCATTGGGATGCTGTACTCTTAACTAGATGGCTTGTTGATCATCCAATAAAGACTTAAACAGTACATAAACTATCAGTGAAAAATGGGCTTGTGATTGATTTTGTGTAGAGTGAGTTCTGCGGCGACAAGCCAAAGTCCGGAGCCAAGTTCGGCCTTCCAGACTCTTTGGCTATTCTTACAGAGATGGGTGAGGTCACGGACGGTGTGATGGACAGCAAGGTGACCTTTGAAATACTTTCTTTAAAAAATGTGAAATGTGATCTTCACTTCTGTATATGTCATTCTATGTGGTTGTTGTTTCACAGATGGTCCATTATATCACCAACCACGCCGACAAGATCGAATCCATCCATTTTTCGGACCAATTTTCTGGTCCAAAAGTTATGCAAGAGTGAGTAAAACATTTCCTTATATACACACACACACATAATTTATAGCTGTTTTGATTGATCCTGTGTTGTTTTTCAGGGAGGGTCAGCCTTTAAAGCTACCTGAAACAAAGAAGACATTGCTGTTTACATTTAATGGTCATCATTGTTACCATACACATTTCTTGATGTCAATGGCCGACATTGTCCCTAATGTTGCCGTGTGTGTTTTGTATAGTGCCTGGAATGGGTAACACTTCTCCCAAAGACATGGACGCTCTGCTGCCCCTCATGAACATGGTTATCTACAGCATCGATAAAGTCAAGAAGCTACGTCTCAACAGAGAGGTAAACACACACACAAAACACATCCAAGACCAAATGCACAATTATGCAACAGCACCAAAACACAAAGATGCACACGCACATGAACACTTGCAAATCAAGCAACACGAATCAAATACACACAAACACTAAACACAAACCACACAGATTAAATCCATACATACGAACAGCACAACCAAACACGATAAAGCTTTAACCATGAAATAACACTAAAACACACACTAAATGACAACTATAGATGACACACATGCCATGAACACATTCACACACTAAACCAACAGCACATTCACACAGCAACACCAGACATGTGTAACAACACTAATTGCATACACAAACCAAAACAACATACGTCAACGGCACACACCACCGGAGCTGCAATGATTAATCAACAACTACAGTGATTGATTGATTAATTAGTTAATTTTTTTCCAAATGCTCAGAATCGTCTCTTCTCAACAGTAAATTGATATATGGTTTTTCTAGTTCTCCATGAAAGAAAACTGGTTATCTTTAAAAAAAAAAAAAAAATGCTGTTTGGAAAGCAATGAATAACATTCACATTTTCTGATGTTATAAGCCAAACCAGTGACTGAATCATAATTAGTTCATGCCAATTTGACATAATTAAATATTTTTTAACTAACATTTTTGAATTTGAAACATTATTTTGATAACATGATTAACTGACAGAATAATTGGCTGATGAATTGATTGATAAAATAATCGTTAGTTGTGCCCAACACACGTCAGATGCATACACACAAACATGCCAGGAAAAGCACAGACACGCACACAACAAGATGTAATATACAAAAACAAACCACTTCAAAACCAACACATTCAAACATCACAACCCACACCAAAAACAGACTAACACTGAACACACACATACACATCACACTGCAGTAACTAAACACATAATAAACTTAAACCACATTACACAAACAAATTGAACATGCAAACTCCCATGCCATCAAACATGCACACATATTTACTGATCGCAAAATACATACACATGCAAAGAAACACACATGAATAAGAAACACACTTGAAACCAACAAATTCAGACCAAGCAAGCAAACGTGAAGGGTGCAAAGCATTTAAGAGTCTCCCTGCTCCGCTCCTTCACCCTACAGGGGAAAATGAAGGCAGACCGCAACCGCGCTCGCGTAGAGGAGAACTTCCTGAAGCAGACACACGCTCAGCGCCAGGAGGCCGCACAGACCCGACGTGAGGAGAAGAAGCGGGCTGAGAAGGAGAGGATCATGAATGAGGAGGACCCTGAGAGACAGCGACGCCTCGAGGTCCCAAAACAACCACACCCAGATCTGTTTTTTTTTTTTTTTTTAATATTCTGCAACCCCCAAATGATCACAAAGTGAATTAATATTCCATTGTTCTTGTGTGTTTAGGAAGCGGCTCAAAGAAGAGAGCAGAAGAAGATTGAGAAAAAGCAGATGAAGATGAAGCAGATCAAAGTGAAAGCCATGTGAAGTTCGCCCATCCCTGTCAATGACTATATGTCATAATGGACTTTTTTTTTTTTTTCCCAACAATCAGCACCATCATTTTGTGGACTTTGCTGGACTTTTAAAACTGCACTTCGTTTTAAATCTAAAGCATCACCACGGGGCTCCATTGATTTGTAATCATTGCACTAATATAATCAATAATAAAATTTTAACTTATGTCCACTGTGAGGTTGCTGTCCTGCAGACTGTTGCTAATGTATATCTGAGTAAAAGTCAATAATAAAGTGCACTGGCGTCTGCTGTCTTGTTTCACTGACAGGATGACATCTGCACTTTAAGGACTGGAAAGGGTGTGGCTGTGTTCTAAATTTAACTTTTGTGTCAACAGGCTGGACTAAATTTGGTACCATCACAGCACCACACAGCCTCATGAACAACGCGATCACATTACAATATTTTAGAAAATAAATCACAGAACATGGCGCATTGAAGTATCATTTATAAAACCCTTGAAGGCGATTGGCAATTTTATAGTATTAAAAAAAAACAGGACTAATATACAGTTTCCCCTGTCATTTTTAATAAAAATATTTAACAACGCCTACGTTGTTCCAAGCGCATATTACGTCTGAAATTTATTGAGGCTATTAAGTTCAATTCTGGCTAATTAGCCAGGTTTTTATATGCTGACGTTCTTTTTGTCTGTTTTTGGTGAACCCGCTTGTTGGATTGAAAAATGAAGGATTCGATCATACAGTATGTTCAGTGTCAAATTTGTTCCTCCAACAAGTAGGACAAATGATACTTAATTCATTTGGAAAAATACAAGTAGGCCTACGTTTATTTAAATACGACTACGAGTAATTCGTGTGTGCAGAATGTTCTTTGCACATTGCAAAGAAAAGACGCTTATTCCAAATGCTGGGAGTTGCATTTTTTACTGTAACAGTTTGCGAAAATGTAAGCAAAAAAAAAGTTGATCGTTTGGAAACACGTCGATCACAATTGGTGGTTTGAAATTGGTTTTTAAGTCAGCGTTTAATTCTTGTGGATAGCCACTAGAGGGCGCTCCACTTTATGATAGACTCAAAAACGCAGACAAGTTTAAATTGTATACATGATATGGAGGGAAAAACAAATTAATATTGAATGCGTTCACTCATAAACGTAGCGCGATCGATAAGGCTAGTGGAAAGAGGCGAATAATACAATTGTCTTAAATTGTATTTTTGTTGCGTTCAGTCAGCCTCTTGTTCGATTTGAAAACGCAGATTCGAACATATATAAACGTTTGAATTCACGTAAAGAAAATGCGTCAAAATTATATTCTGTTACTCATATGAAAACAAATTGTCGATTACAGCAGTTTGGTTGTTAATTCACACCATTAAAAACTGGTATTTTAAATTCGTTTTTATTCTGAGTAGAAAGTGCGTGTGAGGAGCTTTCTGCTGCGCTCGCTTAGCCTGATGGAGAACAGGCGAGGCTTTCAGGTTCGTTGCGCGATGGCCGCTCTGTCCACAATATTGGGCTTTTAGAGGCCAAAAACAACTCCCTGCTTCTTCCTGAGGGCGCGCGTTTGCATCGACTATCAACCGGAATGTTACCGGCATCGTTTTCGCACGCTACTTTTGTTTGAGCGCGGGGCTTGGAGCCGTCCCGTTTGTGTTTTGGTGGGTGGACTGTGTTTTTCTTTTTGCCCGGGCGGGCCTGGCGGCGGGCGGGCTGCTACAGTCTGCTGAGCGCGCCCTAGGAATCTTGGAGATGGGAGTTTTGCATTTTCGGGCAGAAATCAAACCGTTAAATCGCGGAAAGTTTCCGTTAACGAGACCGACGTTTATATTATGTATCGACATCAGAGTGCGACTACTATGAGCAGTTTCCAAGTTGACGCTTATGCTATGTTAGCGATAGCCGACGTTCGCGATAACTTGCATTAGCATGAAGGGGAAAAGCTATACAATTTTCCGCCGTTGGGTAGCACTTGAATATTTTACAATGTCACCTTTATGACCCGATTGAGAACCCGATTCAGGTTTTGTACATTACGAACTTTTTTTTGTGGGAATGGGTCAGCTTGGTTGCGTTTTGTGGCTGCGTGTTAGCACGCTAGCATAGCTAGCTGAACTAAACTAGTGCTCTGTGACGTAACTCGTCCATTGTTTTGACAGCGTCTTACCTGGAGCGGTGAACGTCAGCCAAATAACTTCTTTTATGCTTTTCGCCGTATTTATTTACGATGCACAAGTAGTTAGTATTCACGCTGCAAGCGTGTCGTTCCTTGGCTTGTTTGTTGTTTGCTTGTCCAGACTTGTGTGGATACTTGCTCGTGGTGTTTTCGAGCTCTGCACAACATGTAAACAAACGTGTTTCGACAGCTGTAGAATGGATCCAGACAGCGGTGCAGACTCTCAAAAAGCTGTGAGTTTGCAGTGGAAGAGCTTCAAACTGGTTCAGGACCCGGCCATAAGACGTGTGCCACAAAAGATCTACAGATACGATGGAGTGCATTTTAGTGTACCCGTGAGTACTGCATTCTTTAAATTTCAAATGTGATGTGACTGTACACAATTGAGTTACAGGGGGCATTCAGTGCAAGCAGTGATTGTCCAGTCTGTTTAATTTAGCCATGCCATTCATTATGCCGCACATTAGAAATATGTGGCACTCCAATTCTACATGTGTACAAAATGTCACCAGGACTCTGGATTCCCCCCTGTGGGTGAACTCCGGGATCCAAGACCCCGAAGACTATGGTCCAGGTATGCTGAGATGGTCTTTCCAGTGCCAAAATTTAAGGTAAGCGGACCTCCACTTGTCTCAAAAGCATTGCTTATTCTGATGCATCTTCCCCCCCATTTTGTCCCTCTAGCTGGACGACTTTTACGTGGGTCCCATTCCCCTCAAGGAGGTAACTTTCGCCCGGCTCAACGACAACATTAAGGAGCCCTTCTTGGCTGAGATGTGTGCCAAATTCGGCGAAGTGGAAGAGATGGAGATCCTGTTCCACCCTAAGACCAGGAAACATCTTGGCTTGGCTCGGGTGTTGTTCACGAGCACACGTGGGGCCAAAGATACTGTCAAGCAGCTGCACAACACCTCAGTCATGGGCAACATTATCCATGCACAGCTGGACATCAAAGGTGATACATCTAGACAACACAGTAATCTTGAAATTGCAATTACCAATACCAACTTAGATTTTTCGGAGGGAGGGTGTAACAAGATTTTTTTTTTCTTGTAGGCCAGCAGAGGCAGAAATATTACGATCTGATTGTGAATGGCTCCTACACGCCTCAGACTGTCCCCTTGGGGGGCAAGGCTTTAGTTGACTGCCTTACGCCTCAGACCCCCACACAGCAACAACCTGATATGGTATCTGTCATAAAACATAATATATATTTACATTCTTTGCAAACTGTAACAAGACATTCCTGTCCAAACAGTCTGCTGATATCCGGCGGCGGCTTTCCAGTGAGTTGGCAGTGTTGGCGGCTGGCGTCCAGCAAGCCCTCAAGTCTGGAAACATCACACCCGGCTCGGCGGATACTGGTTTTGGTGAGCAGCGCCTGGACACACCCCTCTCCTCGTCCGCCACTGGTGGTTACACGTCGGGGTCCTCAGCATCCTCTCAGAGTGGGACTCCATACAGCTCCAGATCTGGGACGCCGTTCTCTCAGGAGTCTGGCTATTCTGGAAGCAGGTGGGTTGTCTGCTTGACTAGCAGTTAGCTTGTCAGCATCACATATTATGTTTTCTTGATTAAAACGAAAGTAAAAAGATTTTTAACAGCGTAGTACAGAGATTGTGGTGCACTATGTGTGGGTGCACCCCATAGATTTTAACGGGATATTTATTAGCCATTTTCAAAATTCAAACAATAATATTTTACCTCATAATGAAGTCTTTTTATTCTTTTTTTTTTTTTTTTACTTCTTGCTGTTGACTCAAACTGTCAATACATGATATGTACTCACTAAGCTCACCTGTTTTCTGAGATTGGTCACATGACAAGTTTCTTTTGCCCCTTTGTTTTGTTTTGTTTTTTAGTGAGAGGCATCAAGGAGTGTGCTAGGAAAAATTTTAAGTTACATTTTTTATTGACAGGCACAGCGGCTACAATACGGGCACTTTGGGAAGCGGTTACCCCCCTCAGGACATGCTTCCTTCCTCCTCATTCAAAGTGTCCCGCTACTCCGAGGATGTTCACGAACCTTCCTTGTACAACAGAGGTCGTCCTGGGTACCTCCCCTCTGCCTCATACCGTTCCAACGAGCCACCCTGCTACCCACCGTATTCCAACGCGGGAGGACCTGGGCCCCATATGGCGCACCACTCCAACATGCCCCCGCCTCTTCTAGGGTCCCAATATGAACAGCCTCTCATGACAGAGCGGGACCGGGAGCGGGACAGAGACTCAGGAGGGCGCTATGGAATGGGTGGCATCTCCAGACGAGCATCCTACCATAAACAGCAGGATGCCAACTCCTCCTCCAAGTACCATTCGCATCACTCACACCACCATTCAGACCGTCGAGACGAGCGGGGCTACCGGCGGGACAGCGTGGGCTCACGCTCCGGCGAACACGGGCATCAGCGGCACCGCAACCACCACCATTCGCACAACCACCACAGCAGCCGCAGAAAGAGCAGCCACGATCGCGACAGGGATCGTGACCGGGACCGAGACCGAGAGCGGGACGGTGACCATGCCGGCAACTCAGACCCCAGATACAATTCCAACTCGTACCGCTCCTCTTCTAACAGCATGTCCCCGCCCCCTTCATCCTACTCAGCGTATTCTGCTTCCAAAGACCCCGCTCCTGTCCCTTCTCATGGATTGGATGCATCCGCTCGTCTGGGGAGCACCAGCCTCCCAGAGAGGGGCTCTACACCCTCAGCGGGTGCTCTTCCGCCACCCCCACCTCCGCCGCCACCACCGCTGCCACCCGCATCTGTCATTGCCGCTGCTGTGGCTGAAACACTGGGTGCGCTAGATTTTAACCAGGATAGCCCCACTCGAGAGGAACAATGGACCAAGCCCAAACGCCGCCCCAGCACGCCACCGGTCCCACCGAAGACACCACCGCCACCACCATTGTCCCCTTCCCATTCCTCCAATGCTTCCTTATCAAATTCCCCTTCCTCCACTTCCCTCCCTCAGCACCCTACCGCCTCCGGTAGCTCACCACCAGGTCGTCGACGCGGTTCTGCATCCCCAGAGCCGGACTCTACCAATGAAAGCTTACCATTCGCCTACCACAGTAGCAGCCTAGACTCCCGCATTGAGATGCTCCTTAAGGAACAGAAGACCAAGTTTTCCTTCCTTGCTTCTGATGAGGAAGATGAGGAGGAGAAACAGAAGGGCTTGCGCTCGGAAGGCGGGACAAAAAAAGGGCGAGCGGGAAATGTCAGCGAGCACACAGGCGCCAACGAGGCAGGCAACGGCGAGGACAGGAGAAGAGACAAAGGGGAGCGTGATCGAAACATCCTCAGGAAACGAGGAAAAGAGGCAGACGGTCAAAAAAGTCCCGCCGAGCCGCCCGCTTCAACACCATCTTCTTCCACATACTCGCCACACATGCCGCCGCCCCCAGATGAGACCTTGCCGCCGGCTGCCCCAGCGGAGATGGATGGCGCTCCAGAGGAATCGACGCAGGACGTGAGCACTGAAATACAAAAAAAGACTGGAGCGCACACCCCACCTTACAATGGCCAGAGTCAGGTAACCACTTGTCATTTAGCCATCTTACTTCTCTCTGGAAGCTATTTTAGCTATTAGCTAAGCTATTTTAAACAACTCCAAATTGCAAACCTTTGGTTTTTTGATTTGTATGAATTGAGACAGTTACCAAATTTAACTAATCTTCTTACTTTTCTGCTCATTCAATAATTATTTTAAAAAAAAATCACCTTAGAAGAAACTATATTCATCTCACTCTGGACATACTGGAAATTATTTTTTACATTCACCAAATCCTCTCTTTTTTGTTTTTCTTTTACTACTGTAAACCCCTCTTCCTATGTGGAGTTTACATCCCAGACTATTCCACAATTATCATAAACTTAGACATTGATGTAGAAATGGCCCTTTTTAGAGACTCTAGGCATGTTTTAGTATTTACAACTAATTCACCTAGTTCTTCCACGTTTCCTTTTCATTCCAAATCGTTTTCACATTTGGGAATTTTCACTTTTTGCCTAATTACTAATTTTTCCATTCTGAAATAATAGAGATAATTTTACCATTTCTTGGAAAAATTCTCAACCAGTTAAAACCATTCAAGTATTGAACATCTGTCTTTGCTTTCAGTCTTCTCCTCATTCCTCGGGGGAAGACATGGAAATCTCAGACGAGGAGGAGGACGGCGAGGTGTCCATCACAACGGTGACCACCCATCAGCCGTCCATCACCTCCAGCTCATCGCCGTCGTCCTCCCAGGCAGCTATGCCATCACAGACTGCGAAAGACCCGTCAGCATCACCCACGCCCATCTCAGAGTCAACACAGCACTTTGGCACCTCCATGCACCCGCCCATCCCTTCCTACCCGCCCCACTTGCCTCCTCCACCGCCGCCAGGCTACTCCCTGCAGCCTCCCCCACCTCCCGGGATACCTCACTCCCTGCAGCCTCCCCCACCTCCCGGGATACCTCCGCCGCCTCACATGGAGCTACACCCAGAGTACCCTCCGCCCATGCCCCCCCACATGTATGACTATGCCAGCTCAATGGAACTGATGAACCAATACACTGGTGGAGCGCCCATGTCCTTCCAGATGCAGACGCAAATGCTTAGCCGCCTGCACCAGCTGCGCGTGTCGTCTTCTAATGGCACATCGAGTGAGGCTGCCACAGGGGATTACACTTCCTATCATCTGCACTCACTGCCTCCGCCGCACCATCCCTTCATGGAACAAGAAGGGAGCGGGGCAACCACACACTATGAGCAGGATCACCGCTATATGCCGCCCCACATGCTTCCTTACCCTTACACTGACCCACACAACACACAGATACCGCCTCCTTCGCACCTCCCCCCTCCGCACCCAGCGTGGCCCCCGCACGTCTTAGCTGCACATTACCCCTCCTACATGCCGCCGCCCACCTATGGCACCATGCCACCCGCCGAGGGTGGCGAGTACCAGACCCCTGCTGAGGAGGTACCCCTGCTCACTGAGAATCCTCACGAAGCCACCGTGCAGATGGCCCTGGCCACGCTCATCCAGGAGATGAAGAGCATCATGCAGAGAGACCTGAACCGCAAGATGGTGGAGAACATCGCCTTTGCTACGTTTGATGAGTGGTGGGACAGGAAGGAGACCAAGGCTAAGGTATAGAGTTTTTTTTTGTTGTTAAATTTTTATGGTTTTACTCGTTAAAATAATTTAGACTTTACACACACCAAATAGTCATAACGACAGCTACATACCAAATTACAAGAAATATTCCAGTCAAAATTCCCCTCTTCTGGGGCTTATGTCTCTTTAATCACACTGTTTTCAATGGTTGAATGAAAAAATAGTACTGTATTGTACAATCATATATGTGGAGCCTCAAAAGTTGATCATCTTTTATCTCCCCAGCCGTTCCAAACAATGTCTGCCATGCGTGACGAGGAGAAAAAAGAGGAGAAGGTGAACCGTCCTCGTGAGCCCCTCATGTCTCTGGTTGACTGGGCCAAAAGTGGAGGCGTGGAGGGCTTCTCGCTGCGGGGAGCACTCAGGTTGCCTTCATTTAAGGTAAGTAATGTAGAACTGTCAGAATGCAAGAAAAGACAGAAACCATTACAACTAACATTTAATTTAAAATAAAATTGTGTAGGTGAAGAGGAAAGAGCCTCAGGACCTCACAGAAGGAGACATGAAAAGGCCGCGTCCATCAACACCGCCTGACGAGGATGATGAAGGTTTGCCTTGCTCACGTCAGGTCATGTCAGAAGTCGACCATCTGACTCTTTCTGCTTCTCAGGTGCTGACGGGAGAATGCCGGATGCTGGCAGAGTGGGACGAGACAACAAGAGGAGGAAAAAGAAGCCCAGGAGTCGGAAACCTTGGGAGCTGGACAGCGAGGGAGAGGAAACATCTGACGGCTCCTCTTCTGAAAAGGTTTGGTGTTTGGTTGCCCTTGTTATTAGTGAGAGGACAGCATTTCAACTCGTTTTCCGGAAAGTGACTAAAAAATATTTTCTAGGATGATGAGGAAGTGGATGCCAGTGACAAGTCCGATGGTAAATAAAATTTTTCTAAAAAATCATGCAATGTTACGATTAAGTCCTTTTGGTCACATTTGCATATTTTTCATTTATGGTTCCTCTCACCAGTTATCAGTGACAAATGTCACCTTGAACAATAAAAGTGAACAGAATAAGTTGAAATCCTCAACAGATTCAAAAAATGTTTTTTGTTTGTTTTAGATGATGCCCTTAGCGCAGACAGTGATGACGAGAGCCTCTCCTCATCATCCGAAGGCTCTTCTTCCGATGCATCCTCGTCCTCGTCCTCTTCCGAGGACGAAGAGGAGGAAGGGGAAATGCCCGATAGTGACGGGCTGGACACCATGGATGAGTCCACCATGGACAGCACAGTGGGAAAACACGACAGGTGTGTTTTAATTTTTTTAATGCAATTTTGTCTGTTTGTGTGTGTGTTTGTGTCCCCCGAAACCACTATTGATTTTTTTTTGTTTTTTTTTTTTGTTACAGGGAGAAGGTATTTACAAAGGCAGAGCTCAAATTTGGTAAGTCATTTTACGTTAAAATCTCAGTGTTTTAAATTTTGTATAAAACGAAAAAAGAAATCAATGTCAATTTAGGAATTAGGGATCACTTTTTTTTTTTTTTTAATGTTTTTAAGTTGTATGCCAAGCATCTCTTGATAAATATGCAGTTTGCCCATCAAGTACGATTTTACGCTACACATTAATGCAGGCACCGTTATGGTTGATAACCACAGAAACTGGAGATGCTGGTCATTGTGGCAATACTTCTTTGTCCCATTAGTTGCCACTTGATTTTTCATCATCAAGATGACATTTTTAACACGTTGGCGTTTTTAAAGCTCCAATTTCCCATATATTAAACACTTTTCATGTGCCTTGCCATCCACTTAAAAAAGCAATCTGAGTTTGACCATATAATTCTGCTTGGCTTTTTTGTCAATTTCAAACGATTGCGCAGGTGTTTCTCTAAATTATAAGATTATTAATGGGGAAACTCAAGTGGGCACAGGCTTATTTCAGTCCCATCGTGATATAAGTCAAAATATGAACAGATGAGCAAAACCAACTGACACATTTTCCATTGTAGAGCAGTTAGAAAAAAAAAAAAAATATATATATATATATATATATATCTTCCAGGTGAAGCCAAAGACAGCAAACCAGTACCCCCCTCTAAGCGGCCTCCGTCTCCGACGTACCCTCGTCCACCTTCCCCCGTGGTCCTTGTTCCCCCTCTCAAGAAGCGCCGAAAGACCGTCTCTTTTTCCACCGAGGAGAACGACAGCAAAGATGTTTCCTCATCTTTGCCGCCGTTGGTGTCTTCGCCGCCCTTGCAAATTCCAATCGAGGCTCCGCCCCTCTCACCCACCAAACCTTTGGACACTCGTATTGGTGCTGGCCTGCGTCCAGCTCATGGCATCCAGCTTCTTCCTTTTGCTTCCAAGCCGGGTGAGGCGAACGCTCTCATTGTGCCGCCATGCGGCCGATCTCCGGATTCGGAGGAGTCCAAAAGGGTCTCCCCTCAGATCACCCCGACCAAGGCTCCCGGGAAACGGGGCTCAGGCAAAGACTCCCCCAAATCTTCTGCACCTCCTGTCATGGTGTGCCGTACTGTGCAGAACCTCCCACTGGACCACGCCTCCATGTGCAGGATGGCCTTTGAGGAAGCACCCCCTGCATCTCCGCTCAGCAAGCGACCCCGTGGAAAATCTCGCACCGCCATCATTCCTACTTCCCTTCGAGAAGAAGACGGGGACGAAGACAAGGAGCAGAGGCTGAGGCTCCGAGAGCAGTTGGGAGCATCGAGCCTGCTGCAGTTGGCCTCCGCCACAGACTTGTCAGTACTGGCCGACGTGGCTCTCAAAATGGATCCCGATGCTGGAGACTCAGAGGAGACTGAGACGTCAGACGAGGCGGAGGAGCAGAAGATGGAGGAAGGCCTCTTTTCTGAGGAGGCGCTCTTGCGCGTCATGAGTTCAGAGAGCATGGTGGTGTTTTTGGAGCACAACTATTGCAGACCGCCCATCCTGGCCTCAACACCTGCCTCTAAGAAGACTTCCAAGCAGGAATCCTCTGTCCTGCTGCCGGCTGACCTCAATGCCATTTCTGGAGTGCTGGAGGCGCCCGAGGAGGTCATTGGCGAGGCGCTTCCCTCGAGAGCCAACGCGGGAGAGTACTTGGGATTGCTTTCGGAGGACTCGAGCCACGGTACCACGGCACTTCCTCCGACCAAGAAGTTGCAGGCAAGCAAAGCGCTGGAGCTTGAAAAGAGCAAAAAGAGGAGAAGTAAAGACAAGGAGAACATGGAGATTATTCCTGCAAAACAACCAAAGGAGACACTAGCCACAAAACAAAAGAAACGTAAACCAGAGGTATGTGCTTTTACTCTTACAGAACTAGGAATTACCAGATTTTTTTTTTTTGGCACTTAAGTCTGAATACAGGTTATCAGATTTTTATCATGTCTAAAACGTACTGGAACCAGCCCTGCGGTGACTTTGCCTCGCTGTATGCAGGACTCAGACGCCGATGAGGATGTGGACGTCGAAGAGCTGGAGTCCGGCGAACTTACCAGCACCGACTCTGAGGCTGATTCTCCGGCAGCATTGGAGGAGTTGAGGAAGAGCGAACGGCTCTTCCTGCAAGAGGCTGGCATGTCTTGTGCCAAACCCGCGCCTTCCCCCGAGCCTCTGCCGGTCAAGTACGAGAACCGCAACAAATTCGAGCAGATGACCATCCTGTACGACATCTGGAACTCGGGGTTGGATGGCGAGGACCTGATGCTGCTGAAGTCCACGTACGAGAAGCTGCTGCAGGATGACCACAACTCGGACTGGCTCAACGACACCCACTGGGTGCAGCACACCGATATCCTTTCCGTGTAGCGTACTATTTTAACACGAGGTGTACGTAGACATTGCCTTTATGACATTCATGTTGTGACCTTAACGCTGAGATCCACTGACCAACTTGCCAAACCCTCGACGGAAAAAGAGAAACGCGGGCGGGCAGTTGCGTGAGCACTTGACTGGCTGCGCCAGGAGCGAAGGCTACTACGCCATCAGTCGCAAGGAGAAGGACGTGTACCTGGACTTGGACCTGCCCGAGCAGGTCATCCGGGAGGTAGAGAACGTCGACAGTTCAGTAAGTTTGGGCCTCTTATACTGTGCATGACTCAATATAAAATAAGTTGTGTTTCTCAACCTTTGTTTAGCCAGGGCACATTTTACCTTGTGAAATTTTACTGCCTCACCACAGCTTTTTGAGGGGCCGAGGGCGTCCCAAAATATTTGTAGTTCTCTATATAGGCCACAAGATAGCAGCAAAGCAATTATTTCTATTGACAAGAATGACATTTTGAAGTTGAAAATGTAAATGTAAACTAAATTAGTGGAAGAATGAAGTACATGAGGAAAATGTCTTCTCATTTCAATTGGATTTCTTTTATGTAAAAAGTGGACATTTTTGGAATGTAAAAAATTACTAAAAGATCCATGACATGTTTATGTACTTGTTTGTAGTCCAGTCATTCAACCCCTCGCCCCCAAATTGCTCAAGTCAGACAACTACTGCTGCTGAATTAGTTAATTTTATATTTCCTTGTTGGGTGGAAATTGTAATTGACTCTCTCCCTATTGCCTAAATAATTAAAGAAGGAGGCTCATTCGTGCTCACTAATGGCGTACTTCCCCTCTACTTGCATGGAACCAAGGTCCACTTCCACTGTTTGCTTTGAATAGTTCCATGTACACAGTTGCTGTTAGCCAGGGACTCCCAAAGTTGGTTGCTTGCTGTGGTATTTAGCTTAAACAGCTTGATGAAATTAGCTGTCAGGGAAGGAAAGACATGAATGTGTGGCATACAAATGACTTCAATATCAGATTTCTCAGCACTCTTATCTCGCTTTCTCAGTTGCTCCAAATCAAGTTCACCGTTGAATTGAGGTTAAGGTTCTTTGGCTTTCCTCTGCCTCAAGGCCATCAGATAAAGTCACAAGTCCTCATATATAATTTTTTTTTTTTTTTTTTTTTTCATCTTCAGGGCACCAACCGCTTGCTGTCAGAGCGACGCTCGGAGCAGCGGCGCCTCCTCACCGTCATCGGTACGCCGGCCATCATGGACTCTGACCTGCTCAAGCTCAACCAGCTCAAGGTAACGCTGAGGGACATGCGTGCCAAAAACCACACACTATGCAACTTGGCCTCGTTTCTGGACACCCTCAAAGCACATGACGTCGTCAAAATGTCACTTCAGTAACCTCATGTTACACAACCCAGTCAGTGAGCACACACAGGAAATGTTAACGCAACTTGGATTAATGGCCCCCTCATTATTTTTTTTTTTTTTTAATTTCAGATTTTTAGTTTTCATTTATTTTGTTTTATATATCGTATCTTTTATTAGCTATTACATATATTACATATAATCTCATTTAATCTACCTTGGATTATTCGTATTATACTACAATTTCCAATTGTTGGATTATTTTATATTATTATGCTATGCCTTACAAGTTATATACAGTATGTTAATTAATTTACTTCTTGGGGCGGTGCTGCAGTACCGCAAGAAGAAGCTTCGCTTCGGGCGCAGTAGGATCCACGAGTGGGGTCTGTTTGCCATGGAGGCCATCGCTGCCGACGAGATGGTCATCGAGTACGTGGGTCAGAACATCCGGCAGGTGAGCCTCAGTGAAACGCTTGAAAGTCGCAGCGTTACCAAACGTCAGCATGAATGTAATATCATGTTTGTGACCAGATGGTAGCGGATAATCGCGAGAAGCGCTACGCCCAGCAGGGCATCGGCAGCAGCTACTTGTTCCGCGTGGACCACGACACCATCATCGATGCCACCAAGTGTGGAAACCTGGCTCGCTTTATCAACCACTGCTGCACTGTGAGTGGATTCGCTCGCGCTCATTTTTATGTGGTTATGAAAACATTTTCCGCAGTATTCAACCACTGTATCATTTGATCTATTTTATTCTTTTTTATGAAATTATTATTATGGCTGATTACAGCTTACAACCTCTGCTAATCATAGGGTGGTCGACCACAAATAGCAAATTTCTGCAAGGAATTGACACACTCCTTATAGTCGTTACAATTTCTCATAGTGGTTATTACTAGTGACTCAAAGTTTAGTATGTCGGCTCTCTCTGGTGTTGACTGAATCAAGCACAAAAAAGTACAATTTTTATACTTGCAATCCAGAAAAACATTTTAGAAAGGAGCTTATAATTGTGCATTAGGGGCGGGAACCTTTGGGAATCTGTCTCAGGATTTGATTCGATTTCTATTTTTGGATCTTCTACTTGAAATCGTCATACTACAATCTGTTTGCAAGACAGAATAACAAAAAGAGATGAAGTGTATTTTTTTTAAACATTCAATTAGTTTTGATTTTTAAGAAACTTGCTGTCTTCCACTCAACAGCATGTGGACAACTGCTACCCTTTGAAGCTTGCTACATATAGTATAAAATAAGATTTAAAAACAAAAATAAAGTGCATCTGTATAATAAAAAGGTAGATACTGTGCATATAATTTCGCAGGAAATTGTAGGACCAAAATATGTCGAAAAGATGTTGGCAAACAAGATAAGAAAATAAACTTTTTCAATTGAGCAGCCCAATGAAGATATGTGCAAGAAACCACCGTGCCTGAGGAAAAAACAACCAATCAGAGACAGGACACGTAACAGTTGCTTCAGTTTTGTCTTTGGTGGATTCCTCATTTCAAATAGATGGCCTGACCTCGCCTCTCTTTTTCAGCCCAACTGCTACGCCAAGGTGATCACCATCGAATCCCAGAAAAAGATCGTCATCTACTCCAAGCAGGCCATTGCCATCAACGAGGAGATCACATACGACTACAAGTTCCCACTCGAGGAAAACAAGATCCCGTGCTTGTGCGGCACCGAAAATTGTCGCGGCACGCTTAACTAACGCTCCCATCGCCATCCCACCACCCGAAAAAACATTTTTGGTGGCCATTTTGTCCTTCTCGCCCACCCTGATACCTCTCCACCTGTCACTCATACGTGAATGGCGAGGGTAGGCGGAACCTCGGCTTGGAAAGTCCACTCAGATCCACGCACAACGAAATCGACACAAATTCAGGGTTTTAAAACTTTTAATCCGACATGTTCCGCTTCTGTTTATAAAAACGTTCCTTGTTTTGGGATTGGTTTTGTTCGTGTTATATAATATTACTGTTCTTGAATTGTGTTTCAAGCGTCCCTGTTATCCGGATCCTAAGACATCTGCCATTTGAAAACAAAAACAGAATGTTCTCCCTGAGTTAGTGCTTGTCTTTTTTTCGCCTTTTTTGGGAAGTTGCTGTTTCCATGTCAGTTTTTTTTTTTTTTTTGAATTTTTTTCCACCAAATTCCTGCAGGTTTTGTTGTTGCTACGTATTTGCACAAGTGTTTTTGAAAGGCACTTTTTTTTTTTTTTTTTTGCTTTACATTGTTTAAAAAAATAGAGGATATTTTTTACTGACAGGATATTTCAACAAAAAAAAAGGCGACTTGTCCAAAGTTTATCTGTCAAGTAGGACAAAAGCAAAAAGTCTTTTTCTGCTTTACAGAATGAAGTGATGGAAAAAAAGAAAATGGATGTAAATAAAAGTGTTTGTTTCTCGTAGAAACACACTGAGCTGTAAATAGACCCCCCTTCCCTCTCTTTCACTCCTTCTCCCTTATTTTCTCCCTCCACGCCAGGACATATGTACATACCTTCAACTCGTTTATTTTGTATGGTTCTTCCTTGTTTTAATATTATTTGCAATCTTGTATTAATACGTCGAAACCTTTATTATTGGTGCATTAAAATATTTTTTAAAGAAATTAATGCTTGTGTTTGTGTGGGAAGAAAACTGCTAACGGGAAGTAGTTTGACGTGACCGCTTCCTGAGCTTGATGTGACGCACCTGCGCTGCGTCTGTCAACAGGAAGTGATGGAATGTGAGCAATATTGGATGAAACAGGTGATACGTAACGACATGGTGGTTGTGTTGCTGGAAAATGTGGTCTGAAAGG